>NW_006300036.1:3593979-3613064 GCF_000327345.1 Myotis davidii | reverse complement strand
AACATAATCAACAATCAAGCAAACAACAACAAAATGACAGAGAGGAAAAAAAATTGGATAGTGAAGAAAGAGAAGAGAGGTGTATATGGACTTAGAGCAGGGGATTGGAAATTAGATATATAAGTAGGATTAAATTTTAACAGGAGGTTAAAAAAGGAATAGGGAAAATCTAAATCAGGAATAGGGTAAGAGAAACAGGACAACAAAAGGGGAAAAGTGAGGAAGACGGTGTTGGCATAAAGGTAAAGTTGAGAAAGAGTAAAATGATGCTAAAAGATAGATGAAAATAGAATGTAGAACACTAATCCCAAAATAAAATAAAGAGAAAATAAAGTGACACTTTAAAAAAAAAAGGTAAAATAGTAGTAGTAATAAGACTGATTAAAAATAAAAATGTAATCATTAAAAAGGTAAAATCAAGTGAGGAAAAAAAAGAAAGAAAAAAATTTAGTTTCTTAAGTAAAAGGTGAAAAAAATGTGCAGAATAGTGAAGGTCATCCACTTCCTCTACTCTTCTGTTTGGCACACCTTTGTCCTGTCAGGTATTCAGGATAGTATTGAAATTCCCTGCAATACACTGCTCCTCTGTGTTGTAAACCACAGTCCTGATTTTAAAGCAGGCAGTATTTGTTTCCCAGACTGCCTTTATTTGTGTTTACAGAAGAGTCAGTTTATGGTTCAGCCCCTGGGTGGCAGTGTTTCTGGATTGACCTCTGAGGCTATAAGTCCTCTCTAACCAGTAGTTAGGTTTTGTTTTCCCTATCGCACTTAATACTGGTTTGGGAGAGTCGACTGCCCCAGAGCTAGTTGTTTGATCGTTACTCCCTGCTCTGATTCCCAGGTTCCACAAAAACAACTTTCCCCTGCAGTCTCTGTGAGAGTCCCCAATTGGGCGATCCTATGTATTGGGTTTAGTGATCAAAAGCAAGGATTTAAAGAGAAAAGAAAGAAAAAAGCCAGAGTAAGTGCACGAGCTCGCAGCTTCCACCATCCAGCTCTTGGCACAATTCTCCCAACGTCTCTTCCGCATGTCCTCTCTCCTCTGGCACTAAGCAGCCAGCACACTGGAAAAATCTAAGGCTGCCTCTTTGCACCCAGTCAAGCCGGGCTGATTTTTATAGTTCCCGTTTGCCAGCAGCCCTACGGATCCCCTTCCACACTCGTGGATCACGCTGGCCACAACGGCCTCAGACTTTGTGGGGTGCAGACTGCCCCTGCGCATTCCTCTCTCCAACCTGGATTACAAACCACACATTTATCTAGGCGAAATCTGACCTTTCTGTGAGGAGGAGCAGGGCTCATCTGAGCCCACATATTCATGCTGCTTGAGATCTGGTGTTCCTGGATTTGTAGCTGGTCCCTGGGTGCCATAGTTGCAGGGTGCCTGGATGTATACGCTTCCGATAACAGCCACTCAAGATGGTGCGGTCTCCAGGGCAGAGTTGGCCTCTCCGGGAGAGATTTCAGAAGCAGTGGAGGCTGCCCGGTTAGGGGAGTCCGATCCAGCAGTTTCCAACAGTCCCCTGGGAGTATAGCTATTGCTCACCCACAAATTTACACTCTTGGTACGTCCACACACTCTCCTTTCGTTCTCTCACTCACACACTATCTTGCAGTCTGCCTTCCTGTCGGCAGCAATCTTTTCTCTCTGAATTTCTTTAATAAGCTCTTAAAATAGGAATTTTTATTACTTGTAATTTTTAGTATTCAACTATAATTTATAGCAGTTAAACTGACTTATTTGAGATGATTAATATGACAACACCATCTAACTAATTGGATCCAGGATTCAGGGAAGAGAAGTAGTGTTAATGAAAATCTCAATATCTCAGGTTCTTCTACTGTTGCCTCTATGTAGCAAACTTTGAAAATCATGGCTCTATTTCTACTCCTCTTCAGAATGTCAGTCCTGCCATATTTGTTATGACTCATTATCATCTTAGCCTTGTGATGATATCTAACTAAAGCCAAACATTTCATATCACTCTTTTATTAATAAATGACTTCCCTTTTGGACCTCTCTTAATTCTATCATATGCTCCCAATAGTATAGGTTAAATATCTCAGGAACTCCTGCCTCTTCCTTTTCCTTCACTGTCTTTATTCAATCATCGGCTAAATCCTATTAGTTTTTCTGTCACATTCCCACTATGGCTACTCTAGATTGTTTTTCATTGTTCTTAACAATTATCAAGTACTTACTACTGTGTTAAATACTTTTGGAGATACAAAGTTGAATCTAACATGGATTTGGTCCTCAAGAAACTTTTAAAAAATGGTAATAGCTAACACCATACAACTTACTATGTGCCAGGCACTGTTCTAAACACTTTAAATGTATTGAGTGATTAAATCCTCATAACTTGACTTTGAAGCAGACTCTCTGATTATCTCTTTTATAAACAAGGAAACTGAGTCACAGTTAGTTGATAAGGACCTAGTACACTGGGATTCAAACTCAGGGAGCCTAACCCCAGAGTTCATGCTCTTAACCAGTAATCTCTGCTGTCTGTAATAGACAAAATAAGAGATATACAAAAGTAATTATTAGAAAAGAGAAAGAGATAAAGAATTTCAGAGAAGAGGAGCCTTTTTGGTAGAAGGTGGAATTAATAAATTTCTAGGCATTTTTTTCTCTCCAATGTTTTGTCTCTTTTATCCATCTTGTTCTCAGGGTCATCTCTTAAAATCTGTAGGGATTTCCCTCATTCATCATTAAAGTCTAGACTTCTTCTCTAGAAGTTCAAGACTCTCTAATATGCTGCTTCTTTCTTATTTCTCCAATATTCTCGCTCATAACTCTCCTACTTGAACTCTGTTCTAGAAAAACAAACTCACTATTTTTCAAATATCTTAAAAATGTGTCCTTTTCTTCTTTTGAGCTGTTGGTATCATTGAGTATCTGACTGGGCTGCTTTCTATAACCCTGTTTCTCCAGTTCCTACAGAATTCAAACCCTATGTAAACACTCAGACTATATACTTCATTTGTAAAACCTTAACTATTGTAGTTTGAAATGATCTCTGAATGTCCTCCATTTAAATATTCTAGTCATCTACTACTGAATTACTTATAGCATTTACAGACTTATTCTCACCACCATAATTATCCTCAACCGCCATTCCCCAACATGGAGAATGCATAAGGTGCTCTGCAATCTGAGAATAATCACAGCTATACATTATTTCCACAGAGACTTAAGTGAGACATTGGAACTGTCCATTATGGCCCCTTCGAAGTTCTCTCAATGTGAATTCATAATTGGAAATTTTGTTTGTTTGTTGATCCATTGTTTGGAATGCCACATATGAATCCAAGCTATCTTCCTCCATGGAAGGCAGTGAGACAGTCTGCTACTGATATTGGAGTTGATAGCTTTAAGTCCATGACATAATATCCGATGCCAGACACTAAAGATGCTCATAAAGAGGTGGTTGTTTGCTGTTAGAGCTTCTTTTCCCTGAACTATTTTGGTAATACGCCCTAACTTAACTCAGAATGCTTTTCTCTTGTTTCAGGCACAGTATTCTTCCCAGTTTTCTCTGGCGGCATATATTACTGCTAGTAATGATAATGAGATGAACATTTATTGAAGGCTTACTACATGCCTAATATTGTTTTACATATTAAATATTCTTATAATCACCACAGCAATATTTTGAATAAAATATTATTATTGTACAGATAAGGAAATGGAAGCATAAAGAGAATATATAACTTGCCCAGGTTCTCATAGTAACTAGATGATCCTGGACTAAAATCCAAGTTGTCTCAGTCAAGCACTCAAGTTCTAAACTCTGTGCTTCATTAACTTCCCTCAAAGTAGCACTGCCAGTGGTTGCCAAGCACCAGGGCAGGTGGAGTGGGAGTAGCTTTGAATCCATTTCTTTATAAACTTGGTGGTTTATAGTGGTGAGTTTAATACTAGATTTAATTTTGTAGCTTTACAAATGAGTTTCTTAGGCTTCCTCAATTTTATGAAACCACGTGGTGGTGCGTGTGTCTGATTTTCATTTTTGACCCAGAATAGTTCTGCTTATCTTTAGATCATATCTAGTCAATGTATACTCCTTTAACTTTGGCCTAACAGCCTACTAGTCAGGGTAACACTGTACTCTTAGTTCAGTTCTGAAGGAAAGATTTTAATAAAGCGTGCAGCTATCTTTCACAGTTAGGTGTAAAATCTTGGAAAAATATAATCCGAATAACTGCGTCAACTTGATTACTGCCTCCATCTGTCAACACCTTAATAATGAAATAATAAATAAAGCAGTCCTTTTCTACACCCAGAAATATTAAAGAATATGGTGGATCTTTGTGGGAGGTCTCTCTAGAATTGGCCTAGAGGTTTTATTGATTCATCAAAGAGAGAACATACTCTTGCTCTTGCAGGCTGCCGCAGCCCATGCTTAGTGACTTTTTTCACATGCAGCTGCCTGGGAATGTTATATTGCTCCACATTCTGCATGTGTCCTCTCCAAGGAGATAGCTCTTGGAATAGCTCACCATGTTTTACTGGGATAGTGGAAGTTTAGGTTTTGTTGAGACTCCAACAAGGCCTGAGCACTTAGGAAGGCTGGCCAATTGAAGTAACATCTCAGGTGAGATTTGCAGGAAGAGGAAGAAAGGAGCTTGCCGGGTAGAGCAAAGAGGAGATGCAGGGGCTAGTGTGGTTAACGCTTTGTTTGGAAAAACTCTCTCTCCTCTCAAAACCCTGATATGTAAACGCCAAAGAAGAGAATCTGGTTTGGATCCTTTAGCCAAAGGCATTTTCCTGTGGAAGTTTTTCATGGAGAGGCTTCCCTTTTAGCATCTTAAGGCAAGAAAAAATTGTAAGGAATATTCTAAGGTAGTCTACTTCTAGGCTGAGTTATATGACTACTTGAAAATGTACCCATAACATGTAGACTCTTAAAGTTATATGACTCTTACTATTCTCTTATCACTTTCATCTCGATGTGTTGTCGGTAGTACTTTTTAGCTCATTACTCTTTCTGTTGCTGATTATCTAATTGGTATAGCTCAGATTTTTTTTTTT
Source organism: Myotis davidii (assembly GCF_000327345.1). NCBI lineage: Eukaryota > Metazoa > Chordata > Mammalia > Chiroptera > Vespertilionidae > Myotis > Myotis davidii. The sequence goes on along the minus strand of NW_006300036.1, from coordinate 3,608,026 downwards.
ACCTCCCCTTTTCCCTTCTTGTACTTAACTTTGGGCCACTCATCCATCCATCAGAACTTCTACCAGAGAAGGTAGAAGTCAGTTTCACTTTTTAAATAACTGCTTTATTAAATATTTTGATGAGAAAGGACATGAAAATTATTGCATTACTGGATTATAGGAAGTTTTTTCAAGTCTCTGACTCTCATTAATAACCTCCCTTTGTTGCCAGAGATATTCAGTATTCTGTATATTATTGATATATTACTAACAAAAGTCATTTTATTTCGTATTTCTCTGAGGGTGAGGGTGTGCCAGAAAGGACTTTTTAACCATTTAACTTTTCTTTTTAAACTCATGAATTTTGGGTCTCCCATTTCCTTGGAATTTAGATTCAGGAAGCAGGTAGATACAACCCTGTGTTACTGGTATTTTTGTTTATTTCTACATCTTTCACCTTCTTAAAAACTTTGTGTTGGCATTGAAAGCTGAGATCCTGCAGTGTTATAGGAGCATTTCACATTTCCTCAGCACTGCCAGGTGGTGCATAGGAGGTGAGGTCTCAGTTTGAAGGATTGGTTTCCTTTGTGCAGAAGGGGCACCATTAGCCTAGTACCAAATGAAGCATGTCTGTTCATTTTCTCTTTTTTTTTTTATGAGGGGTTCGGGCATGCTGACACTTAAATATAAACAATAGAGTAGAATGTGTCTTTGGCCAGTGGGGGTGAACATACACACCAAAAAATAGGTAAAGGACCTTGATTCATATGTTTATTTTAAATATTTAAGGAAGCATGAGAGAATGAGAAGCTAAAGCTGCTCATATTATAACTAACATATTATTCAGAACCTTACATCAAATTAGAATGTTATAGAAGAAGCTCTTTTTAACTTTCTTCCATTTTATTTGTCCTTACCTTGCCTGAATATACTCCAAGTCAGGAAGAGAAAAATTACCCTGATGTGAGTGACCTAATAGTGAATCTAATCAACTAGCTCCAAAGAATCAAAATATAAGTATATCCAAATGGACAGGGACATTGGTGGGGGAGGTTGACTTTTGTAAAAATAACCAGAATCCCAATGGAGAGGAAAGTGCTAGGCAGACTGAGAACACAGGATACTTTCTGTGTGTATTTATATTTACATGAAATTCTTATTTCCCTGGGCTCAGACATGTAGGGCCTGCTAGTTTGATTTATTAATTATGAATATACTAGAGGCCCAGGGAGTGCAATCGTGTGGCCCCGCCCACCTGCGTGCACCTCACCGTGCCCGCCTTGCCATGCCCCACCTGCCTGCCACCCTGCCCGCCCACCAACTGCCAGCTTTGCTGTGATTGGAGCCTGTGGGCCACAGGGGAGGGACCGGGAGGTGCTCCATGCACTTCATGGTGCCCGGTCGTTTAGATCATGATGCCTCTTGGCCTTATATTATTATGATTCCCTAATTATATGATGATGTCCAATATTTTTAAATCAAATTAGGTAAGTTGGATATATATGTAAATACATATAAAGATACATAAACATATCTAGTTTTTCTTATATTTAGTAATAAATTAAATTTTATTTTTAGAGTTAATTTAAATAGCATATTAGCATCTTATTGTTGAGTCTGGAACATCTCAGAACATGGCAGAAAACTTATTTCCTCTAATCTACTCTTTGTAAGAAATCCTGCCATTCACTGATGACATGTTGTTTTTTGTGTGACCATATTTCTCCTGAAAAACAACAGCAACAAACACACAGTAGCCTTTCTAATAAAAAATACCTTTCTGAGTTTCTAAAGCATTTTTTAAAATTCCAAAGATAATCAAATATCCATAGAAGATTGAAATTGGAGTCTGAATTTCCCATTGGGAAATACATTTTTTCAGAAAAATATTTTCTTAAATATATTTTTCCCTTTTGAAAATCTACTCTGTTCTCTCTCAGATGGTTAAGTGAAGTAGTTTATGTAAAATGAGACTTGAACCATTAACCAGTCTCAAACTGAACTTTGTCCTTGAGGCTTGAAAAGAGTTTCATTTACACTAAGGAAAAAAGTTCTCTCTCTTTTTCTCCCTCCCTGGTGGTGGTGATGGTGGTGGTAGGGTGATGAATGATGAGGTGTATTCTTATTTGGGCCATGGCAGTAAACTTAGAAATTGTAAGTACACACACACACACACACACACACACACTTGAAGTTTACCAAGAAAGTGAACACTCACTACTGCCTGCTTTGGTATAAGCTGAGTGAGCTAAAGGAGCAAGTTCCCTACCTTTGGAATTGCAGTACGGCAGTACTTGTTGGGATAACATTACTTCTAACGTACAGAAAGTGTACTCTAGGAATATCATGGACATAATTACATCTGAAAGTGTTTTGATTAACTTAAGCAATTAACCTAAATTCTCCGACTGCAAAGAAGTCACAAATATCTTTTTAACTCTTTCTGTGGGGTTATTATTAACTAGAGGCCTAGTGTGTGGATTTGTGCATGGATGGGGTCTCTCAGCCTGTCCTGCACCCTCTCGCAGTCTGGGACCTCTCGGGGGATGTAGCTGTGCCAAAGTGGCAGGCGGCTAGGGGAAGCCCCAGCTGGGGCTGGGGCAGCTCTGCTGTGGCTCATCCGGGCCCAGCTGTGCCTGTCACCGCCACCTCATAGCTGTGCTCGCCAGTGGTGAGCCCAGCTTCGGGCTGAGCAGCGCTCCTGCTGTGGGAGCGCACCGATCACCAGGGGGCAGCTCCTGTGTTGAGCATCTGCCCCCTGGTGGTCAGTGTGCATCATAACGAACAGTCAACTAGTCATTAGAATACACACACACACACACACACACACACACACATACACACACACAGTGGGGCCTTGACTTATGAGTTTAATTCGTTCCGAGACCGTGCTCATTAAGGAGCTTGTTAAGGAGCTCATTAACTCAAATTACTTTGTCAACTCAATGCAAAAAATCGGCTGAGAGACAGCTGGTATCTCAAAAAACTCCTTAGTTGGGACACTCATAAGTCAAGGCCCCACTGTATATGTAAATATAGCTTCCTAGAAAACCTAAATTCCTGGAATATCTAATTTTTGAGAAATTAGCTCAGTATTTTACAAACACTTGACTTGTAGAGTAACTCAAGTTTTTAGGTAGTGTTGGAAAACCATCCTTTTACTTACCCACTGTTGGCAATAATAAAGTCTTAAAAAACACAAAGTCTATGGATTCTATATTGTTTTTTAATATCACGATTAATTTACAAATATATATGTATTTTATACCTTTCAACTGTCTGCAGTCACTTCACACATGTGAGTTTCTAATGTTTCTTATTGCTTTGTTGCTAGGTAAGTGACATAACTGGTTGCCATTTTTAGCAGCGTCATGAGGTCATGTCTGTTTCCATGCCAACAGATCCTCTTGGGAGAGTATTTTCAGTAAAAGCCCGGAGGTGGTGACTTCTTTGCAGCTCCAGTGTTGCCAGCGCCTGGTTGAACTATGTAAAGAGTGCTTGCTTCTGGTTTACAAATATTCAACGGAGACAAGAGGATCATTCTCAGGCATTGGCTCTGACTGGGGTAATTCCAGGTACTTGTATATGTTTCATAGACTCTATACGTTTTATACAAAGTAAAGTCACAAGGCAGTTTGAAATTGAAAGTCTTTTTATTTATATGGCTAGGGAAAAAGCTAAAGACTGAACATTCATGCACACTCTAGTCTACAAAATACTTTTAATTTGCACAATCTTTACCTTTAAAGGACCAAACAAACCTAAAGGGGTTAGAAATAAACTACATGGAAATGATATTATTTGGTTTACATGGTTTTGCTTTCAAAAGCTAAGAACAATGAAAAATGCTAATAAAATGAACTCCCCCTCCAATAGGGATACTTTACCATTTAAACGTAAGCCTAACAGTTGAGAAATGCCTTTAGTTTTTAGTTTACTTTTTACTGTTCAGTATGCCTCTACTACTCCCTTCATCACAAAAAAAAATTAAAAATAAGTGGGACTTCTAGGAATATATCTGAAGAAACCCAAAACACCAATCAGAAAGAATATATGCACCACTATGTTCATAGCAGCACAATTTACAATAGCAAGATCTGGAAACAGACCAAGTGCCCATCAGTAGATGGGTGGATAAAAAATCTGTGGTACAGCCCTAACTGGTTTGGCTCAGTGGATAGAGCATTGGCCTGTGAACTCAAGGGTCCCGGGTTCGATTCCGGTCAAGGGCATGTACCTTGGTTGCGGGCACATCCCCAGTAGGGAGTGTGCAGAAGGTAGCTGGTCGATGTTTCTCTCTCATCGTTCTAACTCTCTATCCCTCTCCCTTCCTCTCTGTAAAACAATCAATAAAATATATTAAAAAAATGCTGTGGTACATTTTATACCATGAATACTATGCAGCAATAAAAAGGAAGGATCTCTAACCATTTGAGACAGTATGGAGGGACCTGGAGAGTATCATGCTAAGTGAAATAAGTCAGTCAGAGAAATACAAGTATCACATGATCTCACTCATATGTGGAATCTAATTAACAAAATAAACTGATGAATGGAGTGGATTTAGAGACATGGAAGCATGGCACAGAGTGCAGAATCTCAAAGGGAAGACAGGGGAGGGTGGGTGGTGGGGAGGTAATCAACCAAAGACCTTATATGCATATATACATAACCCATGAACGCAGACAGTGGGGTGGTGAGGACTTGGGGTAGGAGACAGGGTTGGGCTGCAGGGGGTTAATGGGGGTAAAAGGGGACATATGTAATACTTTCAACACTAAAGATTTAAAAAAAATAAATAAAAGCTGCAGATAACACACAAAAAACAGAAAAGCATACAAATCAGTGGGATATACATTTGATAAGTTCTATTTAAAACTTGAATTTTTATAAATATTATCCTGTTAAAATAGGTAGTTTCCAAAAGCATAAAAATAATATTGTTATTAAGCTGCAAAACACACAGAGTAAATAAGAAATACATTTTTGCACCACAAGACAATTATAGTTCCCATTAGAATTAAAGAAGAATATGACTTTATTTTTAGTACTAGAGACCCGGTACACGGATTCATGCACCAGAGGGTCCCTCAGTCTGAAACTGGCTCTCTGACATCTCCTGAGGGGTCCCGGGTTGTGAGAGGGCACAGGCCAGGCTGAGGAGGCTGGGGAGGAATGCAAGAGGTTGGCCAGTCAGGAAGGGACTGCGGGAGGGCTCCAGGGCATGTCTGGCCCATCTTGTTCAGTCCCGATTGGGGGGACCCCAGTAGCAAGCTAACCTACCAGTCGGAGTGTCTTCCCCCTGATGGTCAGTGCACATCATAGTGAGCGGTTGAGTGGCCTTAGGATATCATTAACATATTACACTTTGATTGGTTGAACGGCTGATTAGACGACTGGGCACTTAGGCTTTTATTATATAGGATATGTAAGTTGTAATCCTATCAGGATAGAAAAGAGTAAACCACGACTTTGAAAAACTAAGTGATTTTTTAATTGATTTTTAGAGAGAGAGGAAGGGAGAGAGAGAGAGAGAGAGAGAGAGAGAGAGAGAGAGAGAGAGAGAGAGATGTGAGAGCAATATCAATTGGCTGTCTCTTGCACACCCCTTTCCAGGGATGGAGCCTACAACCCAGGTATGTGCCCTGAGTGGGAATTGAACTGGCAACCCTTCAGTGCACAGAATGATGCCCAACTAACTGAGCCACACTGGTGTCAGGGCTATATTTGCCTAATTTAATCTGTAAAATTAAAAGAGAAGAAAATAGAGCTAACATAATTAAGGTTTATGACTATGTTTTTCTTGACCACAGATCTGTAGGATATTTCTGAATAATCTTTAAAGAGTGTATGACACCCACTCTATGGAAGAGAGTGGCCTTCAGCCTTCGTCTCAGTAAAGCAATAATTGAATAGACACATCAAGTGAAAGCCATTTCTCAGAGTTGGACTCATAACTAACCAGACAGACTGATATATAAATCCACAATGCTCGTATATGGCAGAGGTGGGACTTGAAACTAGGACTTCCCTCCAAAAATCAAAGCTAAAACTACAGGACAATGCATGCCCATTAGGATGGCTATTATAAAAAATGCAAAATAGTAAGTGTTGGTGAGGATATTGAGAAGTTAGAACCCTCATGCATTGCTGGTTCACAATGGTGTGGCAGCTATGGAAAATAATTACGCATTCCTAAAAAGGTTAAATATAGAATTACCATGTGCCCTAGCAATTCTACTCCTAAGTATATACCTCAAGGAATTGAAAACAAGGACTTAAACAGATATTCATAGCAACATTATTCATAATAGCCAAAAGGTGAAACAAGCCAAGTGCCCATCAATAGATGAATAGTAGGTACATACAATGGAATATTATTCAGCCTATATAAGAAGGAATGGAATTTTGATACATGCTACAATCGGGATGAACCTCGAAAGCATGCTAAGTGAGGTAAGCCATAAAGGAACAAATATAATGTGATTCTACCTATATGATGTATGTAGACAAATTCATAGAGACAGAAAGCAGAGTAGATGTTACCAGAACCTGGAAGGAAGAGGAAATGGGGATTTAGTGTTTAATGGGTACAGTTTCTGTTTGGGATGATGAAAAAGTCCTGAACTGAATAGTAGTGATGATTACACAACCATTGTGAATGCACTTAATGCACTGAATTGTATACTTGGTAAAAATAGTGTTTCATCTTATATATACTTTACCACATTTAAAAAATTAAACAAAAAACGCAGGGTAAATATTGTGATGAACTTTACCTTGTGTTCCCGAACCAGGAAGCTGAGTTTATTCTGGTGGTATCATGGATTCTGGTCTTATTCCAGGAAAATATCAGAAGGGTGGTGTAGTTTAAATATTCAAGGCTACCAGTCTTGAAATGCTTCATGTTCTTGCCCTGACCAGGTGCTTGGTTGGTTAGAGCACCATCCCCATACACCAAGGTTGCGGGTTTGATCTCTGGTCAGGGCACACACAAGAAGCAACCAATGAATGCATGAATTGGTGGAACAACAAATTATTGTTTCTATCTCCCTCCCTTCCTTTCTCTCTCTAAAATAAATTTAAAAAAAGAAGAAATGCTTTGTGTTCTAGAGATTGTCCTTGGTCAGCAATAAGCTGATACATGACAGACTGACCAATTCTACATCAAGGAAGAATTAGATATTTTATGTCTATTTTATGTCTACATGCTGGATTGGTGTGCAGATGTAGCCTCAGAGATGAGTTAGGTTATGTATGTGAAGCAAGTAGGGTAGCATAAGGTATTTCTCCTTGGTACAAATTAGCTACAAGTTAGTTATTTTTGTACATCAAGAATAAATTAGAATAAAAATAAAGCTATAAACCTTTCATATTTTTGCTGCTTTGACACTGACTTTTTAGATATAGTCTATAAATCTACTTCATAGCGATATTCTTTAAAAATAAATTTTTATTATTTAACTTCATTACAAAGAATATTTAAATATAATCTTTGATGTTCAGTTAGCATGGGATCTCCCAAGAGCTATTAATGGTGATATTAAGGCAAATAATTCAGTGTTTCCCTGTAATGCTTTAAAATATTCCACAGCATTTGCTTTAGGGAAGCAAAGAGTTTCTTCCAATGTGATTTCATATGCCTTTTTGAGTTCGTACTAAACCTCTTTTTTTTCTTAAAATGTTTCATTTTAGCTTCTTTTTGTTTCAGTTAAAAAGCTTAGTACAACTGGTGTGGCTCAGTGCGTGAGCGTTGACCTATGAGCCAGGAGATCACGATTCGATTCCCTATGAGGGCACATGCCTGGGTTGCAGCTCAATCACCAATAGGGTGTGTGCAAGAGGCAACTCATCAATGATTCTTTCTCATCGTTGATGTTTATATTTCTCCCTTTCCCTTCCTCTCTGAAATCAATAAAAAAATATTTTTTAAAAAAGTTTAGGTTTGTGGATGTGTAATAGTTTTCTATTTTCTAGATTATATTTCATATTTCTGGGGAAAAAGTATAATAATTGTAGTCATTAGATTTAAAATTGGGATTCCTAGAGAGAAATTACAATATAATATAGTTGCTAGGAGCACTGATTCTAGAACTAGCCCACATGGATTTTAATCCTGGCTACACCACTTACTAGCTGTGTGACTGTGGGCAAGCCATTTGACCCCTGAGTGCTTTAGTGTATTATTTATAAAATAGAACCTACAATAATATCTACTGTATAGAATTGTGATGAGAACTGGGTTAACATTGTAAAACAATTTTAATAGTACTGGGCACATAGAAAACACTATTTCAGTATTAAATAGTGTTAAATAAAATAGTATGAGTTAGCTGTAACCAGGATTTTGTATTTTTGTTTTTCATCTGTGAAAATGGAGAGATCTTTAACTCAAAAGGATATGTGAATGTTATTGTAATGTCAATATTACCTATTACTTGGAAATTCTTCAAAAGAAGGTTGGTAGAAGCTACTGTTTACTCTGGTAATTATCAATGTAATCAGAATGCATTTTGAATAGAAGATAAAATAACTCTCAACTAATACATACAGTAGATTTTGATCAAACACTTTTTTTCACCTTTGTCTTAGAGAGAAAGTTTACCTTTTTCATGAAAGAAAATATCAGATTAATCATGTGACTCCACTAGCTCTTGACATAATAATTAATCCATATAAATTACCCATGTGATATTAAGAAAATAATTTGTATAATCTGTGATGTGAGAAATCCATTGTTTTATTATTTATCACCCATTGTGCAATTTTGATTTAATTTGGTTTGTTGTATATTATTTTACTGCTCTATTAACTTAATGATTTGAACAATTATTTATAGTTTGTGATATTAGGTAATAGATTTAGGGGATATTATTAGATAATTCATACAAAAATAATGTTTGTGAATATTATGGAAAATTCTTCCATTTTAATCTATAATAATAAAAGCATAATATGCTAATTAGATCGGACAGCTGAATGACCTTCTGGACAAAGGTGGGGCTGCAAGGGCTAAGCCCCTTGCATGAATTTTGTGCATTGGGCCTCTAGTGCAGTGTTCTCAACCTTCTGGCCCTTTAAATACAGTTCATGTTATAACCCAACCATAAAATTATTTTCATTGCTACTTCATAACTGTAATGTTGCTACTGTTATGAATCATAATGTAAATATCTGATATGCAGGAGGGTCTTAGGCGACCCCTGTGAAAGGGTCATTCGACCACCAAAGGGGTTGTGACCCACAGGTTGAGAACCACTTTTCTAGTGAGTTTATATTCTTCTATAAAATTCATATCACACAGCTATGAATCTAATTTTCCATTGATATACAGGTATAGTGGTTACCAACATTATTTAATATAGAATAGGTAATTTATAGTACTCTTAGCCCTCAATTTCTTCATATATCTATGGAAGTTTTAGACTGTTGCTGGAAGGTTCTAATGTCAAGTGAAGAAAACAAAATAAATGATTGGATGCTATACCATTGTTTATTTTCTCAAGACCACTGCTAATTAAAAATCTATGGCTACTTTTGCTCTCAAAAATTCCTCATAGATGTCTTTGTCCAGACTTTATAGCAGGGGTGGGGAAACTTTTTTCTGCCAATGGTCATTTGGATATTTATAACATCGTTCATGGGCCAGACAAGATTATCAACTTAAAAATTAGCTGGCAATATTTGGTCAAACATTTCACTAACTCTCCTCTAATGCCTTGGCAAGGCCAGACCAAATGATTTTGTGGGCCTTACATGGCCCACAGGCCAGACGTCCCCCACCCCCACTTTATAACATGTCCTTCTCATCACCGGGACTTGCACTTTCAGTAGTGATGTTGATTTGCATTTGCTCATGTGGATTTCCTAGTTCATTTCTCTCTAGACATATAGATTGAGCTGGCCTAATGCTAATCAGAGTTTCTCCAGAGAAAAACATATTATACAGGGGCACACTCTTATTTGTAATTACTAATCCCAAGTCTCAGAAAACAAACAAAAAAGTAACCTATTTATTGGCAAATCTGAGCTGAAATGGCATGAAATTATTTGTAGTATTCCTCTGATTTATTGTGAATATTTACACATTTCACAGTGGCTTGTTTACAGGATGCTGCCACAAAGCCCTGATGGAGACGGTATACAGGGTGGGGCAAAAGTACCTTTATAATTGTGAGTATGTGAAACACAATTTATTCCTGTATTATTATTAATTATTGTATTATTTTCCATATGAACAACTCTAAAACTACTTTTGCCACACCCTGTATATAGTATCTACACTAATAATAGAGAAACATGGTAATTGACTGTACCTTCGCTATGCTTCCCATTGGTTAATCAGGGCGATATGCAAATTAACTGCCAGCAAAGATGGTTAGGCGCAATGCTAGGAGGCGAAAGGGGAAGGGTGGAAGAAGCCGCCTGCCACTGACAATGATCAGAAACCCAGGTGGCAGCCAAGAGCCGGGTGGCAGGGCAAAGGTGGCCCTGGACATTATTATTATTATACTAGGGCCCGGTGCATAAAAATCTGTGCACTTGAGGGGGAGGGGAGTCCCTCAGCCTGGCCTATGCTCTCTTGTAGTCTGGGACCCCTCAGGGGATGACCACCTGCTAGCTTAGGCCCGATCCCCAGGGGATTGGGTCTAAGATGACAATCAGACATCCCTCTGGCAGCCCGACCCTCCGGGGATGTCCACTTGCCAGCGGGAAGCAGGCCTAAACTGCAGTCGGACATCTTTAGTGCTGCTGAGGAACGGCATCATGGCTGGGCCACCTGCCCTTTTCCTTCACTTGCCTGAAGCTGCACCTCCTCCACCTTACGCTTCTTTCTTGCAGCTCACATCTGGAGGCGAACACCCGGCCTCAGCACCAGTCTCTCCGGACATAGCGCCACCCTGCTCTGAGCCACCCCCCCGCCTCTCCATACGTGAGACCGCCCCGCTCTGAGCCATGGCCCCTCTCCATATGCAAACATCCCTCTGGCAGACTGGGAGCCCTAGAGGGATGTCCACTTGCCAGTGGGGAGCAGGCCTAAGCTGCAGTCGGACATCCTTAATGCTTCTGAGGAGGCTCCTACTACCACCGCTGTACTGGCAGCTGTCAGCCTGGCTTGTGGCTTAGCAAAGCTCCCCCTGTGGGAACGCACTGACCACCAGGGGGCAGCTCCTGCATTGAGTGTCTGCCCCCTGGTGGTCAGTATGTGTCATAGTGACCAGTCATTCCCAGTCATTCTGCTGTTATAGTCAACTTGCATATTACCCTTTTATTACTGATGGCTGTTTGCAGGCTGGCCAAGTCCCCCTTCAGGGACCCTCACACCATGGGAGTGTGGCTAGCCTGGGTGAGGGACTGAGGACTGTTTGCAGGCTTGCCACAGCCCCTTCAGGATGGGGTTCCCCACTGGGGTGCCTGGCCAGCCTGGGTGATGGTCTGAGGGCTGTTTTCAGCCTTGTCACACCCCCTTCAGGGTGGGAGGTCCCCACTGGGGTGCCTGGCCAGCCTGGGCAAGGGGCTGATGGCTGTTTGTTGGCTGGCCAAGCCCCCCAGTGGGGACCCTCACCCCATGAGGATTTGGCCAGCCTAGGTGAGGGGCTGATGGGTGTTTTCTGGCTGTCCAGGCCCCCCAGCCACCCAAGCTCCCAGTGGAGGCTGGCTGGAAGCAGGTATCTGGGATTTGTTTAGCTTCTATAATTGAAACTTTGTGCCCTTCAGCAAAGGCCATAGCCGGCCAGGACAGGCGGGAAGCTTGGCTTCCTCCATTGCTGGGGCAACCAAGCCTTCTGCTCGCTCCAGCTCCATGGCTGCCTGCCGCCATCTTGGTTGGGCTAATTTGCATATACTCTGATTGGTTGTTTGGCATGGCTTAGGGTATAGCGGAGGTGCAGTCAATTTGCATGTTTCTCTTTTATTAGATTAGATGGTTCCCATATCCTTGAAACAAATAATTTTTAGTATTATGGCTAGCAAGATTCTCATATCACATTTTCTTTTTTTTTAATCCTCACCTGAGAATATTTTTCCATTGATTTTTAGAGTAGAAGAGAAAGGGAAAGACCAAGAGAAATATCGATGTGAGAGAAACACATTGATTGGTTGCCTCTTGCACGAACCCTGACTAGGGCTATGGCCAGGGAGGAGCCTGTAACCGAGGTGTGTGCCCTTGATCAGAATCGAACCCATGATCTTTCAGTCCACAGGCCAATGCTCTATCCATTGAGCCAAACCGGATATGGTTCATATCACATGTTTTTAAGAAATAGTTGACTGGCTCCACACATTATTTACAAAGATTAAGAATGAATTTCAAATTAACATGAGCCACATACATAGTTTTCTCACATGTGAGTGCGTGGCTCTTTATGGGATGTCTTGGGATGCTAAGATCATATGTTGCTGCTATATTCAGCCTTTTGGAGGAAGCTTTATGACCCTCTCCCCATGTTCCCTCTTCAATATGGAAGAATAAATCTTTTTATGTGGAATGCATAGTTTTTATAGTATAATTTCTCATGTAGGCTATATAAATTACGAGCCACCTAACACATCAGTGAGAGATGTTAATACTAATTTGCTTGTAAAAGTCTAATTTTTAACTATTATTTTTAGGTATTTACTACCAGGATGTACACAATTCTTCATGAGATCACCAGTCTACAACTTGAAATACAGTTCACCTGGAATGACTCGCTCCAATGTTTTGTTTACATCCAGATATGGCCATTTGTGAAACAGAAGGGAAAATTGCCATGGGTTATGCATTATAGCAATTCATTGCCCCCCCCAATGTAAACATGCAAAGAAAGCAACCGTTAAGTGCTGTTTTATGTATATATGACATATATATGTGTGAAATATATGCACACATCACTCAAATAATATATTTATTATATAAAAGAATTAGAAAACTTGGATAGAAGACTTAACCTTTCTGTAAATGTAATAAACCATGTTAATATTGTTTACACAATATGTGAATGTCTAGAATTTGCTAGGTTTATAATTAATACCTTCCTACTAGAAATGGTATTTTTGCTGCAGAGAATATGGAACAGAACTGATCTTGGAGATCTCACTACAGTGTTAAATTATTTTCTAGATAACATGTCTTTAACTTGAATAAGCTCTAGTAGTGTAATACCTTATTCTCTTACATATATAGTAGCCATATAAAATGAAGAAAAATTAGAAGCCTGGTATTGCTTTGATGATAGGATTAAGTATAAAACGGGTTTATCATGACTATAGCACACTGTAAAATACTATAAAAATTTCAACTTGATTCTTAAACATTTTGATTCCTCTATGTGGAAATTTAGCTACTTATGATAATGTAAATTTTCAGTAAGGATCTAGTAAGACCATTTAAATGAAAGACAATCCAGTGGGTTAAGAATAAACAAAACATAAACTAGCTTTTATTTTGACTTTTTATCAGGAGTTACTAGAACATAAAGGAATAGAAAATGATGATAATGACAAAAATATTTTCAGATGATTTTTGTTATACCACTCATTTTTATTTGGAATGTATATCTCCAATGTGTATACACAGTCAAAAACATTTTTTTCTGTTTTTCAACAGTAGAAGAGTTGACCTTTGAAACTCATTTCAATGTTAATGTGTCACTTATTTTATACGTCTTTCAATGTTGAGACCAAATTACATTACAAAGTCTAATACAGTTTCACACTGCACCATAGAAAATAATCTAAAATGCTGCAAATGGAGGATTTTGATCACTGGATATTAGTTGTGGTGTACCCTTAAGGATTTTTAAAAATCAAAATAAAGTATGAAGTTTCTTCTAGTTCAAAGTTATCCTACCTAATAAAGAGATGATATGCAAATTGACCATCACTCCAACACACAAGATGGCCATCCCCATGTGGTCAAAGATGGCTGGCAGGGGAGGGCAGTGTGAGCGATCAGGCCAGCAAAAGAGGGCAGTTGGGGGGGACCAGGCCTGCAGGGGAGGGCAGTTGGGGGGGACCAGGCCTGAAGGGGAGGGCAGTAAGGGGCAATCAGGCCTGCAAGGGAGGGCAGTTGGGGGCATTTCCCCTC
>NW_006300036.1:3560730-3593800 GCF_000327345.1 Myotis davidii | reverse complement strand
GGACAAACCCCTCTCTGTGAATGAATTTTGTGCATCAGGCCTCCAGTTATGCATAAGTTTCATAGCAGCTTCCATTTCTTGCTTAGAGTTTCAAAAACAATGAGTGAGCTTTCAGTTTTCCATGAAAATATAAACAGTCATTGGCATGTAAATCCTTAGAAATTGCAATATTCCCCTTTTAGAAGTTTGTTTAAACTTCTCCCCAAAGTTTTATTTTCTCACAAACACTAATTATTTACAAAATTCATGAGTGTTTTACCTTTTTTTTATTATCCGAAAAGCTAATTCCAGTAAATCAAGAAATGGCCCAACTGAGAGAGGCAAACTAGCCTGTTTTAATTCACAAGCTAGATAGTTGGCAACCCCAAGGTGTAAGTTAGATATACTTTACTTTTAAAGCCATATTTTGTAACTGGGTTAGACTAAAGTAGTCTGTTCTTGGAATTATTGTTAGCTACTTCATTGCTTCTGACTACTTAACATCCATATTCCAATAGATACTTTTTCTTGCTAGATGTATCCCAAAGAATAATTTTTTAATTATCTTTGTGTAAAAAGAGAATAAGGCTGTCAGGATGAAGGAAATTACTGTGTAACCCCAAGTGTTTATGACTCAATTTTGTAAGTTCTTAAACATGTGTTACAGATTTCTTAGAATAAATAATGCAAAAATAGGGATATTACAAAATCATTATAAGAATAATCACCAAGTAGCTGTTTTCAAGGAGTATTTTTAGTCATTTCTCTTTTAAATTCATGATGTGTCCATGAATGAGACACAATTTCAGGTGTCTGGTATATAATATCAACACAGTTTGTTGGCCACTCCCTTGCATTGGTTTAAATAAAAATGGTTAATTTGCTAGAGCGAGTGCTTTGGAACTTTTGTCCTCAGTTGCACAGGAGTGCAATTTTTATTTAAGACAAAAAAAAAGAATGTCCAACATGGAGATGTACCCTCTCCTACTAGGAAACACACACACACTTAGAATTTTTAAAACTAAGAGTAAATTTAATATATGAAATGATCCAACTAACTGATGAACACATTTCATTTTGATAACTACTTAAGTCCTTTTTTGAGCACTAGAATTTCATTGCCCACATTTGCCTACGTATATTGATCTAGTTTGATATGAAGTTGTGAAAAAAGCCACGTACTCATTATTTATATATACCACCTGGTATGCAGTGGCCTATGATCGCTGTCCTGTTTATTCCCTTTTGCGAAACTAAGAAGAGAAGATACGGTAATAAGCCATGGAAGTCTCTAGAGGCCATATAAATGTTTTAGAGGTAAAACATATTTTATAGTGTTTATTATAATTTTTTATTAATGGGGTTAAACGTATCAGTATAAATGATAGTATGGGTCTGATGCTTTCTCCTAGGAGAGAAAAATCCAGAAGCTATTCAATTTTACCAGGAGTTTCTATTAGTGAATTTTATTTACTTATGATGAAAGCATATGGTTATTTTGTTATTAAGAAAATATCCATGATTGTTCTGTAAATCTAGGGATGGAATGCTTTCCAGAAATGTATATGATTGGAATGATTTCCAGAATTGTATAAAAAGCAATCATTTTATTTTAAATCATTTATATTTTAAATCAGTTTTATATTCAGATTAGTTTTCATTTGTATACTCCAGCATTGTAGATTAGTTGCTATTTGCAATCTATTGGAGGAAATCATTATGATTATTTTTACTAGTAAAACAAATTTTATTTTACTAGCATTTATTTACCTTGTATGTATAAAAATGAAGTTATAACAGAATCAAATATGGTAATGGCAGCAGTAGCCTCTGACTATAACATGGTTGAATAACACTGGTTAAAAAACGCAAAGATCTTTACACATTTTTGTAGATTTAAATACATAAGCATTTCTATTAATTCCTCTTCCCTAAAACTAAAATGAACCAAACTCAAATGACCCCAGCCTTCTATATAGCTAGATGACAGTGAGTTCCAGACATTAAGAAAAATATTTCATCCTCATTCTTTTTAATTTGAAAAGTGCATGATTATAGAATTTTGTTATCCAAATGGAAATTTCAGATGGTTTCATGTAAATTAATCCAAATGTTTTCTTCTTTAGCCTGTCAAAACCATTTTGTTTAAAAATTCTCTTGAAATCTAAACATACACATTACATGACCTTTTAAAAAGTACCAAAAATTAATAGTTGCATAAATGGTATTATTTCTAGTTTTCTATAAAGCAGTGATTCATTCAAAATGTATATTCTTTAAAATATAATAGCATATACTTTGAGAAGAATGACAAAATACTTTTCTGTTCTATTCCCTACTGCTGATTTACATTTTGAATCTTAGTTCATTTGATTATAAGGGTTAAACAATAAAAAGTGTGACCACAATTAATGTATCTCTGTGACTTGAAAATTTGCTTTCCTTTTTAAATTGAGAGATTACATTTTTCAATAACTGAATTAGTTATCTACATATTTTGGGCTAATATTACTTTTGAATAGATTTAAAATGTAGAAATATATGATCAATATTTTATTCCTTACATTGTCCTCCCTCCCTCCCTTTATTTCCTTTTCTTTTTTTCTTAAACTTTAAGCTCTCTTTAAGGTTTTGAGATATGGATAAAGTCAAGAAAAGAAAAATCCTCAGTGACAATAAAAGATAATGTGTCACCGGATCTAGTTCAGTTTGCTGAGATTTTTAGGAATCAAGTTGACGTCTCTAGGCCTAAAAAGCATTACTTGTCTGGACCCATGTGAACCAAGGTTATTTATTGGCTATAGTCTTGAAACCAAAAATTGGTATATTAAAACTTATTTCACACTTTGAGATTGCGATCGTGTGTGTGTGTGTGTGTGTGTGTGTGTGTGTGTTTGCTTTGTCATAAATGGGAATATGGCATATTGAAGGAAACTATTCAGGTAACACATTCGGCATTAACTGGGCTGTATTATCCAAGAATTGCAAAATAAAGCTTTAATTTTCCCCACCAACTAACTTTAAATCTGCTGGTGAAGTCATCATTCAATAGACCAATATTTTCTAAATTAATAAGAAAACTTACCTTACAAAAGTAGTCAGATAATGCTGATATTTCTCTTTCAAAGGCTAACAATGACAGGACAGTTCTTGGTCTTGAGTTGGTCAGTTCATACAGGAACTAGTGCACTTTCTACAGCATCAAATATTCATAGCTTTGCTAAAGATTCTGGGCTTGAAGATTAACTTGAAAGCTATCCATTTGCTACCATGAATCATGGCTCAAATTATCCTCATGTGCTTTACTACCTGTATATAAATGCAAATGCTGTTACAGAAAATATGCTTGAAATGTCTACACAATGTGCAATTAGTGTGGCCTTGCCATGCTTCAGCATGTGCTCTCCGTATGGTGAACTTATTTCAATTACTCAGATATGTTACTATAATAAAAATGTTTAACCTAAGAAAGCTATGATATGTCATCAAATGGTTATTTCTGTTTTACACACACACACACACACACATGCACAAACGTTTTAGAAATAAAAGATAGGCTCTCAATGAAGCATTCAAGATGATGGAATATATTTTTACAGTAATTTCCTTCTGCTGTACAGACAGCAATAGCACTATGGGGATAGCTTTACCCGCTATTAAAGTCAGGTCGAGTAAACAAAATTAGTATCAATTCCTTACTTTGCTGGAAGATACACATTTCTAAAATTTAGAAATGACACTTTTATATCTTTCTAGTATCATTGATTACAAAAGTATTACTAATCCGAATAGATTTATGTCAGCATCTCAGCTATCAAGTTCATTTTGGGATGAATTTGTAATTTTAATTTTGTTAAAATATCATATAAGAATCATATCCTAATCTTATTGCCATTTATAACATTGCTCTTTAAGATGCTTATATATGAAGAAATCAGAATATTTTTACTTTGAAGAAAGAAAGCACTTTGCATAAAAATTCTATCATGGTAGGAACTTTAAAGCATGTATTTTTAAAACTGTTGCTATTTTTATAAAGTAAAAATATTGTATGAAAGCTCAAAGTTGAATTTGTGATTTTTCAGTGACATATAAAGGTGAGGCCAATGTGAGTATGTATTTCCCTATTTTACTAATTAATTTGTAATTTAAAACATATATAAAATTTTGTTCATTAAATGGCTGAAAATCTTTAAACTATATAATAAATCATCCCAAAATAATTCAAGTGTTAGAAAATTTTATGTAGTGCCTTAAAACAAAATTAATATTTAGCTTTTTTTGTAGAAATATCATACATCTTTAATTTGGAGAGTTTTTTCTATGTGCATGTGTTAATCCTCACTGGAGGATATTTTTTCCATTGATTCTTGAGAGTATGGAAGGAAGAGAGAGAGAGAGAGAGAAAGAGAGAAACATCAATGTGAGAGGGCCACATCAATTGGTTGCCTCCCACAGATACCCTGACCAGGGAGGGGAACCTGCAACCCAGGTATGTGCCCTTGACCAGGAATTAACTTTTGATTCTTTGGTGGGCAGGCTGACACTCTAACCATTGAGCAACACCAGCCAGGGCTGGAGAGAGCTATCTCTTAATGATTATTCATGTATATGTAGAATACTAGTGGCCTGGTACACAAAATTTGTGCATGGAGGGCATGGTATCCTTCAGCCCAGCCTGCACCCTCTCCAATCTGGGATCTCTCGGGAGATGTCCAACTGCCGGATTAAGCCTTATCCCTGGATCAGGCCTAAACTGGCAGTTGGACATCCCTCTCACAATCTGTGACCACTGGCTCCTAACCACTCACCTGCCTGCCTGCCTGATCTCCCCTCAACTGCCCCCCCACCCCTGCCAGCCTGCTTATCCCTGACTACCCCCCCTGCCAGTCTGCTCACCCCCAACTGCCACCCTCCTGCTGGCCTACTCACCCCTAACAGCCCTCCCCCCACACACACTGGCCTGCTCACCACCAATTGCCCTCCCCTGCCAGCCTTATTGCCCCTAACCGCCTCTGCCTCAGCCCCACCACCATGGCTTTGTCCGGAAGGTCTCCTAGAAGGTCTCCTGGTCTAATTAGCATATTACCCTTTTATTAGTATAGATGGTGACAACAGTGCCCATCCCCATGGTCAGGTAAATTTTGAAAACATTGGGTGTAAAGTTAAAATGTGTTTCTCTATTTTCTGTATCTCAGAGTCTTTAGTATTTTAAGATGTAAGGGACTAGAATGTGTATCAGTTCCTAAACTGATTTTGCTTTTTATTGAAATGCATCTTCCAGGGCTAGTCTTTCATTGACCAAACTTCGGAAAATGCCAAACTAACACCAATTCACTCACTAGTCAAGTGATCAAGGCATTTCTTCAGTCATTTATTTACACACTGGTGGCATAATTATAAACAATGACAAATCCAGTGCAAGAATTTACTTGCCTTGTAATTGAGAATTTGGTCATTTCCAGAGGAATATTTGAACCAGGGTTTCAACAGGGAATGGCTTGACCCAGGAAGGAGGACTATAGATAAATAACCTTAATGGTACAAATGAGTTACATTAGACATTTGCAATATAACTTTGGTTTGAAAAATAATATAAAGCATGTAAGAGTGTGGTCAGAATGTGGTCCTAGCCTTTGTGAAAATATATTAATGATTGATTAAGTCTAACATGATAAAAGGCTGTCTTTAATTAAAGTCTAACATCACCTATCAGCAGATTACAAAAACTTTGTATACACACAATATATCTAGAAGCACTTGTTGGCCATTTGAAAGTGTCTTCTCATGCAAACAAAAAAGCCTGTTAGTTTCTGAAAAATCCTTCAAAGCTGGAATTTATTAAAAATTTGTTGCATTTTTTGTGAGAGACAGAATTTATTAAGTCAAACTTTTCTTGTATCTAAATTTTTCTTAAGCAATGTTAGACACAGACGACTTAAGAAGTTTCATCATACTAAGTTCTGTTTTGTTCCAAGTGAAATATTGCCAAATAAATCTCTCTTTTTAAAAAATATACTAATCAGTATATTTAGGGAGTTATTTACTAAACTAGAGGCCCATGCACGAAATTCGTGCATAGAGGGTGTGTGTCCCTCAGCCTAGCCTGCAGGGATCGGGCCTAAACCAGCAGTTGGACATCCCTCTCACAATCCAGGACCGCTGGTTCCTAACGACTCGCCTGCCTGATTGCCCCTAACCACTCCCCTGCCAGACTGATTGACTCCTAAATGCTCCCCTGCCAGCATGATCATTCCCTGTCAGCCCAATTGCCCCCAGCTGCCTTCCCCTGTGGAGCTGAGGGGATTGGGGGACTCCGGCTGGATGAGGCAGGCCTGAGGTGACTAAGGGACTGAGACTGGATGAGGCAGGGCTGAAGGAATAAGGGGACTCAAGCTGGATGAAGTGGGGCTGAGGGGACTGGGTGCCGCCATCTTGTGGCTGTGGGCACTGCCATCTTGTGAGAGTGTAATGGTCAATTAGCATAGTCCCTCTTTATTAGATAGGATGGTGCTACAGTGACCTAAAAGAAACTATTGCATCTGGTTATCAAAAATACTGAAATTTTGGCTTAGAAAGCAGTATCTTTACTGTTGTACAGAAATGATACCCTTTTGATAACTTTATAGCAAGGCAGCCTTTAGTATTTTACGTAGTAATATAAACATGGTTAGAGTAAGCAAATTCCATATCTTGTACTGGGAACCAGATGAGCAAATGGAGATAAACCCTTTAAACTAAATTGACAATGTCATGATGTAAACTTTCAAGGTTAATAACAAAACCATATAAGCGTAGACAAGATCTGTTCTATGATGCTGTTGCTGGTATTAAAATAAAATAACTTTTAAAAGGTCAAGAAACATAATAGAATTTACTTTTTAAACCTATAGTATGCTGTTAGCCATAAATGAATGAATACATCTGCATGTTTATAATATATATGATTCACAGGAAAATATATGACATAGTGCCTAAGAAAAATCTAGAATATGTAAACCTTAATACAATCTAAGAAAATACCATTTCAGCATATTGCCTCAATTTCATTAAAATGATGAAAATGTGAGTGCAGAAAATTACTTAGTCCTTAGGCTGAAAATAGGTAGATCATCAATACCTAATATCATTTTAGCTCAAATTGGTGTTTGTTCAGTAAATGTTCTACATCATAATGGGAAAAGTACAAAGGAAAACTCAAATTTGAGGAAGAAATTGTAGGTATTCTTTTAAATAAGCAAATTTAGCTAATTCCATTATGTTTTTAACTCTTCCTAAACTGAAGCACTAGACTTGTTGCTATTAACATTTACTATAAATACAGAATAAGTAGTTTCCTCAGAAATGAGCTTGGTTATATATTTTAACCTTAGGTCTCTGAGCCAATGAGTTCTTCTATCGGCTTTCTAATTTTTTCCCTGACCATTTTTAAGTTTCTACATTGATCTCATTCATTGCACTTTTCCCACATTGCCTATTTTGATTGTTTTAATGAAAACATTGAGTTCTTATCATAGATGTAAAGAAAGAGCAAAGGCAGATTCTACTTTTGCATTATTATTTACACTTTTGGACTAACATTGTATTTTATGTTTTTAGGCTGATAGTCATGGTGTCCTATTTCTCTGAGAAGCAGGTGATTAGCAGGTTACAACTTCTCTAAGTTCTGTGGCTACTCAGAATCTCGTATACATGTATACCTTAGTTAACCACGAGAAACCGACTTCCAGACTAAAAATGTCTTAATATTGATCTTGCTTCTTTATATATATGGTTAAAATTCCCACAGCAGTCTGTAGACCTGACCGAGATACTTAATTATTATATAGGGATTAAATATTTGTTTTTTAAAGACTCCATAGTACACAACACTTTGCCAAGTAATCCCAAGGCTTTGGGTAAATAAAATAAAGCTTCGTACAAAGATTGAGTCTATTATTTTCCTTAACTTGTTACCTTTCATCTACTTTACTGTTTACTTTTCTTATGTAATAGAAAATACTGTGTAATAGGAAGCAGAGGATATGAATTCTGCTATGCTCTACCTGGGAGGGACAGGGTGTTCGTTTCCTAAAAATAAATAACAACGTTGTCTACATGAGAGTTTTGTTGTGAGGAAAATAGGAATCACTAGCCTCTGTAGTAAAGCATTGTCATTTCCTCACACATAAAGATATTTCATGGATGACCAGAAGACTCTACTTTGAGATTCTAAGTCTGGTGGGTATCATTGGGTTTCAGGTTCTGTAAAATTGGGACTAAGAAAACTTGTTACAGGTGTTCATCTCTTTCAATAAAAGCCTTCTGTGTACCCACTAAAATCAGTCTCAAGATCATGAAGTTAAAATTTTTTCACACAGCCAGGAATTTTAGATAAGAATCAAACAACACCTTGTTATTCCCAATAAAGATGATGGTTAAAAGAATGGCCTCTGATGCCAGATTACCTGGGTTTCAATGCCCAGGGGAAAATGACTGAGCCTCAGATTCCTGCATGTTGTAATGGAATTCATTGGGGCAGCCTACATGAAGTTCTGAGCCTGGGAAGTGCCTCCCAATAAATGTTTATTATTCTTATTTTTATTTCCACACAATTCCTTTCTCTACCAACCCCACAGAAACACAACTCTGTTGATACATTTTAGGATTAAGCACTCCCAAGCCTATATGGTGTTCTGAGCATGCTCCAGGTTCTTCCATCACACTTTTACTGGCCTTGCTATCGCTCTCATTCCACTTGTAATGTCATTTCTGGACAAGGGGTCAGTGAAGTGGTTGGATTCCAAAAAAGTTCTTGAATAGACATTGAATAGAAAGGGCAATGGAACAATCTGTAAGGTACAATCCTTTAAATACTTGTTCTTAGGAAATGCCAAATATAAACATCAGGGAATTGCCATGCACATGCCTTTTCTGAAACAAGAAGGTGTATGGGGAAAATTCTAATAAACACAATCTTTAATTGGCTATTCCTAGTTTTTCTCAACAGATCTTGATGAATATTGGTAGCCACCACAGACCACACAAGGCCTGCCAAGGACTGCTAAATTGTGTTCTGGGGTATAAAAAGCTCATGTTGTAGGTAGAGAGATACATAAACGCTACTAGGTAATACTAATGCAGAAAAGTGGTGCAATGGAATGGCAAGGGGATTATAGGAGTATAGTAGAAATCATGGGTATCCTGTGTAGAAATATTGGGGAGAGTTGTCACAAGAGAGCAGTTGAGTTGGGCCTTGATATGTGAGCAAGATTTCCACAGCAAAAAAGAGCGTTCCAGACACAGGGCATATCAGAGGTGAGAGGGCCGGACCTAGGAAACAGACGCTCAGCATGGCTCACCATGGGTTTGGAGGTTGAGTGGATGAAGAGGTAGGTTAGTGTCAAATTGCCAAATCCTTAGATGCCATGCTTAAGAGTTTGGATTTTACCCTGTACACTGTGGAATCAAATAATATTTTAAATATCAGGTAATGAGGAGATGGGATCTGCATTTTGTGGGGTTGGTTGTGTTGGCTCTATGGAAAGGGAAGGAAGTCTGGGCTTGGGAGTGGTTGGTGGCCATAAAGTACTCAGTGAAACCAGACAACCAACACAAGTGGGTCTGGGATGCCTGTTATTACTTGAGCCAATTAAGCAGAGAAAGAGTTGAATCATATATAAGCATTTATTCCAATAATATCAGCAGTATGGAAGAGAAGCCGGTCATCCATGACAATCTGCTTTGCAAACCTCCCTCCAACCCCCCATAAGCCAGCTGTTTATATGGGGTAGAAGGACAAAAATTACATGTGAAGGAAGGAATTATAGGCATAGGGAAGTAGGCAAGGTATAATAGTTGCAGCTTATAGGAAATGTGGGCTGGGGTTGCAAAAGGTGGGCAAAGGGCAGGCACCTCTGGGACCAAATTGTTTCAGTAACAAGATTGTTAATCTTTCCATAGTTGTAGGGAGTTCTCGGAAAAGGAGGATAAGCTTCATTTTGATGTTAGCTCCTATGTCTTGGTGTGTACAACTCTCATAATGTGTTTTTGCCGTTCAGAATAGAACAATCATAGTTAACAGAGCATGGTTAATATTTTATACTAGAGGTCTGGTGCATGAAATTCATGCACTCAGGGGGATCCCTCAGCCTGGCCTACGCCCTCTCCTAGTCCGGGAAGTCAGCAGTCAGACATCCTTAGCACTGAGAGACTTCTGCCACAGCCACTGTGCTCACCAGCTGTGAGCCTGACTTCTGGCTAAGCAGCGCTCCCCCTGTGGGAGTGCACTGACCACCACGGGGCAGCTCCTGCATTGAGTGTCTTCCCCCTGGTGATCACTGTGCATCATAGGGACCGGTCATTCCACCGTCGGGCCAAAACTGGCTCTCCAATATCCCCCAAGGGGTCCTGGATTGCAAGAGGGTGCAGGCCAGGCTGAGGGACAGTGCACAACTGGGGCTGAGGAGGGATGCAGGAGGTTGGCCAGCTGGGGAAGGACTGCGGGAGGGCTCCAGGGCATGTCTGGCCAGTCTTGCTCAGTCCTGATTGGCAGGACCCCAGCAGCAAGCTAACCTACAGGTTGAAGCGTCTTCCCCCTGGTGGTCAGTGCATATCATAGCGAGCTGTTGAGTGGCCTTAGCATATCATTAGCATATTATGCTTTGATTGGTTGCTTTGGTCCAACCAGATGGCCGGACACTTAGCATATTAGGCTTTTATTTTATGGGAAACTATAGCTAGTCCCTGCTATTCTTTTTCTGCCCCTAACATTAGGACACTGTGACTGGAGTGCAGGCAGGTTAGGATGAGGCCTATATTTAGGTGGGATGCAGACAATTCATATTCAAGAGACATATCTGAGGGAGAACCCTTCAGACATTTGACCTATTTTTTATGAGGAATGAAGGAGGTAATTTGAGATTCTCTGAAATTTTTTTTCATTGTCATGAAAAATGTTATTTAGTATAGAAATGTGTTTTCTGTCTAGCTGGCTTGGCTACAGCATGAACTTTCATGTTGACAAACACGTACTGGGTACTGGCTCTGTAAAACTATGCTAGATACCAGAGAGACCCATTATTAATAGAATAACATCCTCATTTTTCATGAGCTCAATTCTAGCACAGGATAATATCATCTAAACAAATAATTATAATGAAATGTACTAAGGATATATAACAGAGGTATACGTAAGTAATTCTACAAAATGTTCTATTACTGTTAGCATGGAACACCTCTATATAATGTGAGGGCCTACCTCTGGAATGGTCCTTATGGGCTTTGGGTATAAGGGATAATTTGCTCTACAGAAAGCAGAATTGCATGTTTAATATTGTAGAATATAAATAGGAGCATAGAGAAGATAGAGACAAAAAAAAAAAAAAAAAAGCTCAAGATAAATGTTCTCTTCAGGAAGAACTCCTGGATTGTCATTAAATCCAAATCTTGAGAGGTGTGCAATGTAGTTGCTAAGATCCTGGACTCAGGAGCTAAGCTATTGGTCTTTGAATCCCAGGTTCATCTCTTCTCACTGGTCTGACCTTGGATAAATTCCTTGCTATCTTTTTCCCACTTCCCTTATCTGTAAAATGGAGATAATAATGATAGTACTGATAGGATGGGTATGAAGATTGATTTGTGCATTTCTGTAGCTGTCAATGAGATGAAGTCTCATTTTCATTCCCTAAAATAGAGAAACTTCAAAATCATTGTATTGGAGGTCAGGTTTTTATTCTATTAAATAAATACTCTTTTGACTTAGTACTTTTTTAAAAATAATATTTTATGTGGTTTTGCAATAGGTTCTGATTGTATGCTGTATTTAAAAGTGATTCTCATATACAACTTAAAGACTTGTAACATTGAAAATTGCATTCTCATTGTTTGTTTTTTGCAGTGTGATAATTCTTTCTGTTACTGATATAATGATCTTTCTGTCCTGTCAATAATATTAGAAACAATCTTACATCACCTGATATCTTTCTATTCTGAGGTTTTAATGATGAAGAGACACAGCTCTTGCTGCTTTAATAATTATATCTCCTCCAACATCTATTCATTTAAAATGTACTTTTGTTATTAGTTTTCATTATGAGGAAATGCATGGAAAGGTGAATTTAAAAGGTTCATTTTTTGTGGTTCGATGTCTGGTACTGTTTATCAATTGATCAGCTGTGTTGTCACTGTCAGTGACATTGTTGGAGCTATTTAACTGAACTATCACTCAATTAGTCTCTTTCCACTATTTATATGTGATCATTAATTAATTCATTAATGTTATATCCTTTTCAATAAAATAGTACCTTGAGATATAACATCTTCAAGTGGGTCCTGGGGGCATAGGCAGAACTGGAATAATAATCAATCAAACTTTCCCTTGATAATCTTCCCCACACATTGTACCTAATGCAAACGCAAGCTACCAGACCATGCATTATGAGTTCATTTCAGCGCCTTTGACATATGTGAGCTTGACAAACTGTGACACCTCAGAAGTTAAATTTTCATGTCTTCTGGATGGGCGGTCCTGCTCTAAGGTTTCAGACTCCATAAAGATTGTTTCCTGAGGTTATTTCTCTAAAATTATGAGTAAGTATTCCAAGGAAAAGCTCAGAAAAGTCCCTGAGTCTTGGCATCCAAAGGTGAGTGTAACCCAATGAACACAAGCAGGGCTTGACCAATGAAACATCCTTTTCAAGTCTTTGTCAGATGTTTGCTTATCTTTTATGTCTTCATTCATGCCACTAAGCATCTCACTTTACTCAGTCTCATATTTAAAATACAAAGCCATGCAAAATATTCTTTCATTTTGATTGAGTGTGGTATTCTAATGAGTTAAAAATTTCCCAAAGATTTACTGAGCTCTATTTGGCGACTGTAGAGAACTGGTTAAAACTATGACTAGAGTGCCTCTCTGAAAAGACTCTTGATTTGGCAAGAGGAAATGAGGAAATGGTAATTGTGAATAGTTTTCATCCTACTATAAAATACTATATGCTTGATTTGTAAGTGGATTAAATAGATGGGAATGATGCCCCTTTGTTTCAAGATACACTAAATTTAGTAATATTTTTACTTATAAAAGTTTAGTATGTAATGACTTCCCTTGAGAAGTTCTTTATTCAGTATATTTATCATAATTTTGAAGTTTTGTTAATTACATATCAATTGTCATTGATCAAAGAGAAAGGTCTTATTTTTGACATGATCTTTGGCATTTTTAGTGGTGCGCTGGTAAATGTTTAGCAACCAGTCCCCCAAACACACACACACACACACACACACACACACAAAACACACCCTGATTTATATTGCTTGCCAATTTATGAAAGTGTAAATACTCCCACCATAACAGATTTCAACTACCAAAATTATGTCACTGAATCAGGAGCTGGGAAAGTTAGGTGCCCAGTCAACTCTTGCAAGTTGGTACTAAGTTGGCTCCAGCAAACTCCTGGTCCTGATTTTAAAATTTGTAATCACACATGTTTTTATTTTCATGTTTGGACTTCTGCTACCATTTATGTCTACTCAGTAAATTTTCTTTTCAGATGGATCATAATTTGTTTCTGCAAATATGTAAATGGAGAGAGTACTTAGGAGGCTGCAAATATTTTTACCTTATTTCAGTGAATCAGGTTTCCAAACTGAATTTCTTAGTACCCTCCTAATCATTCTCTTTGGTACTTTGTTTATTACAAGATGAAATTTCCTGGGAGTCTATAAATGAAAACATTTGAATGTCTGCTCTAACTGGCTTTTAATTCGCATCAATTTAGAAACTCAGAATTATTTAAAGCAGTTCTAGCTGTTCTAAGGTTAGCAATTAGCATTTGAATTTGTGCAAATGGCACTGGAAATGCTGTATCAAAATACTTTCTTTTAACAAATAAAACCTTTAAAAAAGTTTTAAAAATCAGTAGCGATCAGTTAGAACAGTACTACGTTTTCACCAAGAGAGAGCAACCTAAGCACACTTTACAGAAGTACATTTACGTGGCCATTTTATATCGAAAGTGGTAGCAACGTGTTCATGCTTTATTTAGGAACCTATTACTTTACCTGCCTCCGAGCCTGATGAAGAAAGTGCAGTGATTAGTGAGGGTTATGGCAGTTGATGCAATCTGTAGAG
Source organism: Myotis davidii (assembly GCF_000327345.1). NCBI lineage: Eukaryota > Metazoa > Chordata > Mammalia > Chiroptera > Vespertilionidae > Myotis > Myotis davidii. The sequence goes on along the minus strand of NW_006300036.1, from coordinate 3,579,708 downwards.
ATAATATTTTTGTCTTCAGATATTTCCTATACACTGTATGTTTCTCCATTATGATTTCACTTATCATCCATGTTCATGAGTCTCTGCATAAACATTATTTTTCCTGTCAGAAATGGCTTTCAACAGGATACATTTTTCTCCATCTGATATTATGGGGTTAAGTAAAACTGCAAGGATCTTAAATGCGTGAGTAGTAGAATTTTAATTTTTATATTGTTTAAAAATAATTAAGGTGCATAATATGCACCTTTAAGATAACTGATGTGTCTGGAAATTTTCTTTTGGAAGATTTTAGCACTATTAAATGTGATAGCAACTTTGAATATAAACAACTGATGACCATAAAATGGAAGTGTGAAGATTTCACCAATAAATTTTGAACTTTTAAAGAATTAATTATGATTAACTTTAATTAGAAACTTTGCTAGATTTTATAGCTTAATGTCTTGCCTTAATGATTTTAGGGACATTACTTCTTTCAAGGTTCTCATACTTCAGTAAAACATAGTGTCTTTAGTTTGCAGTAACTAAATATTAAACTTATATTGCTTCCATATAACAGCAGGAGTACCTGCAAAATATATCAGTTAAAACTCAATAAGGCCAAATCTTTAAAATGCCAGTGACAAATGATTTATTATACTTCTTAAACTCATGTTTTATGGATCTTTAGATACTTGTCAGTCTCTGGGGGAGCATTTACCAGGGCGAGAAGAGAAAAAAAAAAGATCATGGATACAAATAAATGCATTAATTCTGTGTTTTTCGGAAAGTTATTTTTATATGATTTTAAATTTAGTAAAATTCAGAAAAAAATCATCTAAAGCATTATTTTAAAAATTATTTTTAGAGGTCTTTACAGGAAGAAGTTTGTGGATTAAAAAATTTCTGTGTAAATATTTGTATGGTTTCTGCAGCTTGCTGTTAGGAATGTTTACAGGCATGTGTTAGGATTGTTACTGGCACAAGGAGGCGTTGCCCTGTGTCACTGTACCCTTGAGGTCTGATTCTACTCTTGTCCTAGTTTTTAGAAAACAGTAATTATATTGAAAAACCTGGGTCTAATTCTATACTAGACAGAGTCACCTCAGACTATAGCAACTAGCTACCTAATTTATTAAGAAAACCACACATCCCTAGATCAGATATGTGTACTTATAACTGCAAAATAAAATAAAAAATTGCATCTTAGAAATTATTCTACACATTTTAAAATATTTCACTTTAAGGTTTTGTTCGTTTTGTTTTGTTTACACAGAAAGCTCCCCTAAAGAATTTAAACTGTAAATGAAATGAATTAAATCTTGACTTATAGTCTTCAAAGTCCCACCAATCAATCAATTGATCAAACAATCAAACAGGTATTTGCTGAGCACACACTGTGTTCTAGGCACTCCTGTGAGCACTAGAGATCCAGGGGGAAAACATCTCTGCCAGTGTAAGAACATCCCGCTGAAGCTCTAAGGTTCTGGAATTGTACAAGGCGGTGTGTGTAAGGAACACAGAAAGGCCAGTGTGGCTGGACTGTGATGAGTCACGGGGTGTGCCACACACGTCTGGATTTTAGGTTTTGTGGAAAGTCACTGGAAGGTTTTAAGAAGAGGAGTGATGTGCAGTCATGCCTTTTAAGAAAGATGATTCCTACTTTTATGTGGGAAATAGATTGTAGAATGGCAAGAATGAGTATAATAAGGTCATCTGGGAGGCTACTCATATTGTCCAAGTAAGAGATGATGATTGTAGCTTTGATTCGGGTGGGAAAGAGAAAATGAAGGTAGACATTTAGAATATATGTGGAAGGTAGGACAGATGAGACTTGTTGGTGTTGGGGATCCGTAAAGGGGAAGAACCAAGGATGTTTTTATATATATTATTTTTTTACTTGACAGTCTGAGTGTAAGATGGTGCCATTTTATTGACATGGGGAGGAATAAGTTATGAAGGGGAATACAGAATTCAGGTTTGGACATGTTAAACTTGATATCGGATCGTTATATATGAAAAATCATCTTCTTATTCAAATGAGAGAAGTGAGGCACCGCGGTGAAACACTAGCCAAGATCACTTAGCCTACTATAGTCCATGGAGCTGGTTTTAGAATCCAGGAAGCCTGGCTCCAGATTCTACACGTTTAGCCGCTCCTCTGTCAACTTGACAGGCAGGGTCGAAGCTATTTAAAACGGTCGTGAAGGGATGAGTTCAGTTTGGAAGAGAAGATAGAGAGTAGAAAGACACGCAGCCATACCTGGGTAATGCGGCATTAGAGCTGGTGAAGGAGGTGAGAAGGTAGCAAGGCCGTCGCTTAGTAAAAGGCTGAATAAGAGCAGCCACTGAGATCAGAGGAAAACTAGGAGTATAAGGGGTCATAGGAGGCAAGAGGAGAAATGATTTCAAGGAGTTGAAAGCTGCAGAGATGCTGAGCAAGATGAGAAGAGACTGACCTTCACAGGACAGTTTCAGTGGGGTGGTGGGGAAGGGAGCCAGTTTAAATCAGGTTGAACATGTCGTGGCAGCACAAATACTGACAGGGGATTCAGAAGGCATCTCATGTTTTCATGTGTGTGCAATATGGACAGTGAATTGCGTTCTGTTCTGAGGCAGTTGTGTGGACTCTGGAGTCAGACCTGAGTATTAATTCTAACTCTAATACTAGTGTTGTCATTGGAAGCCTTTTTATAACCTCTCGGAACCTGTTTGCTTCTCTATAAGCATTTGCTTCACCCGATTCTCAGAGGAAGCTCTGCTGCTTACCTCCTTGCTCTTCCTTTCGTAAAATGTTATTTTCCTTACTTGATATCTTTCAGGATCTCCACCTGTCCCCAACAGTCCTTTATGCTAAGGTTTACATATATTTCTAAAGTTGCATTAAAACTTTTTTTGTGATTACTCACATTTTTCTCTTATTAAATTGTGTGCTAATGAATGAAAACTAGTTTCCTGTCTTTTCATTTTTGTGTGTCTAAATGACTATCAGATTAGGAAGCACAGAATATGTATTCCAAAAATGTCGATGGAATGTTATTACTTTAGTCCCCCTGTGTGAGGTGAGCACGAAGTGAGTCAGGACTATTGTGGGGGTGAGGGTTAAGGAGAGGGCAGGGAACATTTGAGCTACACAAATGTTCTAGGTAGCAGTGCAATCAATGTTCAGTTTAAAGTCCAAATGCAGATATGTGACAAAGAGCTTTAAAACTTCTCCCATCACAGGATGTAGACAGAAGGCAGCTGTCAGAACAAAGGACGGAAGGTCCCCACAGAGAGAGCTCAGACATGTGTGCACGGCAGAGAGACAGGGTGGGGTAGGAATCGGCAGCCCTGGCCGGGACTTCATAGAGTTGATTGGAGGGAGGCAAAGTTTCAGAAGAAGCCGGTTGATAATGTGTTCAGTCAGTACTTTGAGTTAAGACTAAGGCTAAGACAATAATAAAGACTTCCAGAATCAGAATGAATAAAGTTAATAATCTGGCTGATTTTAGTTTATTGAAGTTTCACAAAATAGGGTACCCCTAACGGACTTGTAAAACTTGGTTTCATTGTACTGGGGAGTTAACTATTAGAGGCATGAAATAAAGTCAAATAGAGATTGAGCCGGGCTTATTCCAGATGTTATTTTCTAGGTACATAGATTTTTTTCTTCATACTAATAATGTGTCCATTTCTTGATTTCCTTGAAGGGTATTTTTTTTATTGTTCTCAAATTAAATTGCTTTATCCCTGCCTATGTATTATGATATAAAAGAAATCGGGTCAAGCTTAATGAAAATCATAGTGAGACTTTTGCTATCAGACAATGAAAATGAATATAATCATCCCTCTATTATTTATGGGTTTTTATTATTATCATTGTACTAGAGACCTGGTGCACAAAACTTGTGCACTCAGGGGGTCCCTCAGCCTGGCCTGTGCCCTCTCACAGTCCAGGAGCCCTTGGGGTGTCCGACTGCCGGCTTAGGCCCAGTGGGCAGTCAGACATCCTTAGTGCTGCCAAGGAGGCAGGAGAGGCTCCTGCCACTGCTGCTGTGCTCGCTAGCCATAAGTCCAGCTCAGGGCTTCTGGCTGAGCTGCGCTCCCACTGTGGGAGTGCACCGACCACCAGGGGGAAGCTCCTGTGTTGAATGTCTGCCCCCTGCTGGTCAGTGCACATCATAGCAACCAGTTGTTCCACCATTCAGTCGATTTGCATATTAGCCTTTTATTATATAGGATTTCTTAGGGACCTATTTTGGAACAAAAATCTAAGCATATATCTCATATTCATATCTATATATAGATATAGATGAAAACCTCAAAATTATACATAATATATAATATATATATAGTCTAAGCTATATATGTGAAATCTAAGGACCTATATCTCTATCTATCTAAATATCAGAAGTTAGAGGATTTATTTTTCTGTCAAATTCAACTGACATATAAAGGAATAAAATCACATAAGAGCTACATAAGTAATAAAGAAAAAAAATAAGTGTGTATAAAAAATAAGATTTAAGATCAGGGAACACAAAAATCTAGGAAATATAATGAATAAAATGTACTTTCACTTAACTCAATCAGGAAGAGAAAAGAGTATGAAGAAATTTGAAGTGGAGGGAGGGACAGAATCAGAAAAAGAAATAGCCCTCTGGTACACATATGGAGAGCTACAAAGGGAAGGAGGGAGAATAAGATTTCCCCTCAAACACAGCAACACAACTATGAATGCAAGGTTTAACATGCACACCCCATTTGTCAGTTAAACTGAATAGCAAAAAAGAGAACACCATATAAATACACTAAATAAAGGAGATTATGAACTCCCTAAAGGCAAGGCTCGTTTCTCATTTATCTTTGTGTCTTCAGCTCCTAGCACGCCAATGTTGGTTCTTAGTAAATGTTTGTTAAAATGTTGAAAAAACAGAGAAAACAAGTTTTTATTGAGTACTATCTCTTCTTGTATTCTACAAAGGTCTTGCCAACTATAGGCATGAATAGAATATATCAACTATAGTCACTCCTCAAGGAGAGTAAGTGATTAACTGAATATTGAAGGTTTTCCACCTCTGCTTTAGCCTATTGATATGGACAGCAATGCAAGAAAGGAGTTGTGACTTGGAATTGTCAAGGTCAGCATTAATAGCTTCTGCAATAATCAATACAAATACATTTCAGAAAACCTGGAGAACCTCTCTAAAGTTGAATGAAATACTTGCCTATGAATATCTAGAGAAGTGAAGAATGCACAATGATATTTCCTATGATCTGGTAAATGTTAGGTATTTAAATTTGAAGACTGAATATTACCAAATTCAATGTATAGGGTCCTTAAATTCTTTTGTGGATTTAACTTTGGAATTCTTCATGGCCTACCATTTCTACATCTTTTCTTGTTTTTGTTTTGTTTTGCTTTTTTGATAAGATCAGGAACCTATTTGATATAACATACTTTCTAGTAAAGAATAAAGTAAGCCCACCCACTTTTCCAGATGTTCAAGTTGAGAAAGGGGGTTTCGATAGATGGCGTGGCTAACTTGTGATAAATGGGATGTAAAATTATTTTGGCTTATTCTGCCTTTCCAAAATTGTCATGTTTTATTCTTGCTATTAGTATGATTTTTATCCTAGGTAAGCTGTAGTAAAGAGAAATAACATATGCGTGGTGTTTTGGCATGGGGACTGGTAAGGGTATTGGGTCAGGTGAATCACTCAGTACAAGCCAAGTATCTGGAGTCTGGTGGCTTTTCCTTCCACAATGATACCACCCCAACACTCCAGGGCACTGTGTGGAGGATTTGCAAGTGTCTTGAGCTGCCAGAGGGTCAGTTAGAAGGAGTGGATATTCCTTCCAGTGGAAAGAATGATTTAGGTGAGGTTGAATATGTAAGCACGATCACCAGGTGATGAGTAGTCTTGAGTGGCTAGTACGTTCCCCCTGGATGGTAATAGAACACCTGGTGGAATTTCTCAGCACAAGAGATGTGCGGTGATCCATTGGATGCTTAGAATGGCCATGGAACAATGTGATGGCTCTTTATGCCTTCATGGTACTGGTAACATGTGGCCTATGCTCTGGCAAAGGCTGGGCAATTTCTGGGTGCACTATGTTCTTCCTCCAGACTCAGATCCACACCCTGGACCTCACTGGCCTCTCCCCTAGCCAGATTCTCCTTCATTATCATCTTCCCTCTTCCAGCCCTCGGTATCTATCTCCTCTGGAGTGCAGTACCCGGCTCTCTTGTCCTCATTCTAATTAGTGTTTACGGCATAAACTTTATGTCCTGCGCTCCTCCAGTGCTTTGCCTTTTTTATTCCTTGTCCAATTCCTAAAATCATGCATTTAAAATTTTAAAATGTCTTTCTTTTTTGCAAAATAACCTGGTCCTTGCAAGGAAAAGTGTTAGCTTTCACACTCTGTCTCTGCTATCCGTTTCACAAATCTACTTTGAAAATAAGAAACTGAGCATGGGCTGCTTGTTACTTTTTCTCTCTTTTTATTTCTCTTATAACCAGGATGATCTCCCAGAGACAAAGAAGGCTATTTATTATTGCGTGATGGGTTCATCAATATTTTGGGGGGCTATGGAGCCACCTGTGTAGGAAGAAGGAGCAGCATTAAGGCAAGCTTCTGCTCCCATCACTTGGTGTCATGCAAATATGAATTTTCTATACAGCAAGCGCTGGTAGTAGTCAGGTTCTAGGCACTTTGGTGAAATCCCAGTGTGTGTGTGTGTGTGTGTGTGTGTGTGTGTGTGTGTGTATGTGTTTGTACGTGTATCATAAGAAGTTAAGTGGAGTGCCAACATCAGCGAGACAGGAGGCTCTGAGGTACACACAAATAGACCCTGCAGGAAAGCTAACCTGTGAACATACAGATGACATGTAAATAATCAGGAACAGCTAGTACAGCACTATAAGCAGCATCACCTAAGTGAGAATATTTGTCCCTTTCGCTCCACACTCCTTCTATTGCGTTGACTCTAGAAAAGCCAGGGCCAGGTGGTGAAGAAGAGAGAGGGAGAGAGAACAGACCATGCTCAGTTTCTCCTCTACAGAAGCCCAGAGACCGATTGGGTCTGAGCCCGTGTTGGGAGAGGGAAAAAGAGCTTTGGATGGGATGTGAGAATAAAGTTTCAAATTTAACAGAACCTTTTGCTCTCTGGAAGTGAGTCATAATTACTGACATAAGGCTGAATCTTTTGGTTGTTGTTGAAAATGACTGGAAAGTTATAAATGCTGCCTGAAATGCCATGAAGGTATGAGGAAAGGGGAATCTGACATGCTGAAAGGCAGTCAGTCGTAGGAGGAAAATACAGCTGCTTCCTGTTTGTAGTCATTACACTCAGCCCTTTCAGTACACTGGGTACATATCTATTGATCCTCATGTAGTCCAACAGTGACTAATAGCAACCCACACTGCATCCCAACAGCTTAAGAGCTATAAGACGAGAATCGCAGGCAGAGTATAGAAAGGTTCAGGTTTCCCAACCTACAGAGAGCGATGACTGAGCTGATCCGTATGTTTAATGCATCTATGCCAGGAACCCAGAACTCTCCCTCTCCTTCTCCTCAAGACCCAGGCCAAATTTGTCAACATCCCCCTTCTAATCTCTCTCTCTCATTCTCTGTTTCCAAATTTTTTGTGGCAAGATCATCCTCACCATTATGTAGGCTTGAACTTGTCTTTGACACCTCTCTTAGCTTTCCCATTTCCATTCAAAAGCCAACAAACCAATGAATCTATCTCTGCAACAGCTCTCAAAACACCCTTGGTTTAAGCTTTTGTTACTTCTCATTAAGCCATTTATTAATTTATTCTCACATGTGGAGGGCTCAATGCTAAGGATAAAGCACACAGGTAAGAAATGCTTCTTGTTCTCTGGGCCCTTCTGGTTTGGAGAATGACAAACTTTCAAGATGTTGTAATGCAACGTGCTGAGTGCGACAGCAGAGATAATGGTTAAGGTGCTCAGAAAGTCTGATGAAGGGAATAGCTAATTATTTAGCAAAATGGAGACCTGCCAGGGGAAGGACATTTGAGCAGATGCTTTAAGAATGAAACACAGAGAAGTGAAAATCGAGGTAGGGGGAGTCAGCCAGAAGGAAACCACTGGCGGGGGGGTGGGGGTGGGGGACCATTTTCAAAGGCAGAGAGAGACAAGAGAACTACAAGTAGTTCCTTACAGCAGGAGCTACGGAGTGAGGCGGGAATTCGTAGGAGATGGGACTCAAGAGAGACCTTTTAGCATTTCAGGTTATTTCTGTAAAATAAATTCATAGGAGCAAAATGCTGAATGTTATTAATATTTCTGCTGGGAGAGGCAAGGGACACAGAACGTTCCAATAGAGGCCTTAGGAATTGCTGGCAGGGCTTGGTGCGCATTTGTGCTGGAAGCAGATAGAGCAGGAGAGGTAGGTTAGGCCAGCTTCTCCTAACCTAATATACCATGTCCTTTTTCTGAAGTTGGGCAATGAGGAACATACATACCTTTTAGAAACATGATTCTAACAGCAATGAGGAGGTGAAGGAAGCCACTATTGCAATCCTCTAGGTGAGAGGTCACTTGGACCTAGAGTAGGACAGTGGGAGTGAGTATGAAATGAAGACACAGGATAAATGAAAGACGAGTGAAAATAGCCAATGGCTCCACTAGCCTCTGGCTAAATTTCTGAAGCAACTGTGGAGAATTCTAGCTGTTTAGATTCAAAGGCTGTATCCCAGAGTGCCTGTCCAAATCTCCTAAGCCAGATGATTAAACACATTGGTGAACCATGGCACTGATGGGCTTGCCTATGCCTCTCTTCTACTTCCTTGTAGCTATTTAGGCTGTCTATGCCTCTCTCCTCCTTCCTTGTAGCTATTTAGGAACAAAGAACTCCTACCACCTACCATCGGTGCTTCTTTGCCTGTGTACATGTGCCCGGACCTTCTCCTATAATGTTTCATGTCCTACTTCCCTGTTTGCCAGTTTCCGATGTCCTTGGAGGACCACTTCATTGAAATGATGTAAAACTTTCCCACATTCCTCCTCATTCCTCACAGGACCCTGTCCTGCCTCCTCCAGAGAATGAGATGATAATTTCATCCAGTGCTGGATCTTCTCTCAAATTCCAGAATAATTTACCTGTAACTCACCCGCGGAACCATCACCTCTACCCTGGATTATAGTTCTATGGAAATATCTCTTCTTGCTTCTATCAGGCTGTGGACTCCTTAGAAAAGAGATGATTATCTGGCATTTAGAAGGTGCCCAGTAGATAAAAAATAAGTGAATATTGGTAATATTTGCCAACTTATGATTAAAGAATAGTATTTTTTTCTCTTTTAATGGAGGGAAGATACAAGAACTTGAAAAAGTACAAAAATAATCTTTTGATTAAGTCTTCTTGTTTGATCAGTATATTGGCACAATTTTGCACAACTGAGGAAGATATTTTCTGACAATAAGGTCTAAATATATCAGTATTATTCATTCCTTTATTTTAAACTAGTAGTCCTGCGCGTGAATCCATGTGCCAGTAGCGTGCCAATAGCTCACCAGTAGCTCGCTGCCGCACTCCAGTAGCTCTCTGCCAGCTGCCCCGCCCTCCTGTAACTCCCCCTGCCTGCCTCGGCCCCCCATAGCTTGCTGCCCTGCTCCTCCTGTAGCTCTCCGCCGCCCACTTATAGCTCGATGCCCCACCCTCCTGCTGATCCGTGATCTGGTTCACGGCATAACGACCATTTCCATATTACATCGTTATTATATAGGATAGGGATTCATTCTTTCAAAAGATAGCTTTAATCTTTCAATAGTAAAATTCACAGAAATGAGTTTCCTAATTCTGTTCTAAATAGGAGGGGACATTTCAGAAAAAGAAATGTTATCAGGTAACAGCACCCCTTATTTCTGTGAGCTGTGAAGCTCTCCAGGGAGCCCATGTTAGATAGCATGGCTATTTTCAAGTGGCCACCTCCTCTGGCCCCCCATACTAAGTTGTTTGCTTAGGTTTTAATGGAATGCTAAATTATTTCTAACAAATCACAAGCAATGTGGATGGAAGAACCTGTAGTATTTCATTTTGCCTCATTATGCTTTAGATTTGGGATCTCTAGTTTTATAAATGATAGCTACGATAGATCAGTCCACCTTTACACATGCTCATGCTTGAATGCATCCCGCGTCTCTTCCCAGATGGAACAGTGTCAATCATGATGTACAGCAGTTGTTAAGCTACATCCTGTGTCTATAGAAAATAATCCACAAGTGTTTGTTATGGAATAATGTATAAGATTGCAGGAAAACACAGGAGAATTAGCCCTGGCTTTTAAAATAAGCAAACAAACAAACAAACATGTTTTTAGGTAAAGGGAGGTAGGAGGTACCCCCTTTTCTCAAGGCTCCAAGTTTCTCTTATAGCTGCTGCTACCCCCTGGGTGACCGGGGTGTTTGCCTTCATCTTCCTGTACTTCATTTCTTTATTTGTAAACAATTCTTTGAGTTCACATCATTTTGTGAGGAGGAACAAGTAAAAATGCTTTGAAAGGGCTTTGCAAGGCTCGAGCATTCTGTAAGTGCTTAATGATAATAATATACAGTAGGGCATTTTCTCTTGAAAACAGCAGGAGCGTTTCCTTACATAATGACCTGACAGATGGGTTATGGTGTCTAATCCCCTTAAACCCCCAAAGCTCTTTGATAGTTAGATGTTGTAAAAGGCCAGATTAGAGCACATGCTGCTCTTTTATTGAGCCCTTTCTTTGGGTATCTATGCCGTATTCAATTGCTTCCATCTCTAAGTGCATTACATGTTAACCTACTACCTGCAGGAACAATTAGGAGCAAAAATAAGGACTAAAGGATGGTGCACTCCAGTAGGACAAACTAGTTAACGCTCGTTGTCCCCAATATTAAAATCCACTTTGGCCTTTACATGTGGTTTTTATCGAAGGTTCCTGCCCTCCTAATTCCTTGCTATTAATCTCAAGCTGTGGGTATTTGTCGATGTTGCTCACAGGCTGTATGTGTGTGTGTGTGTGTGTGTGTGAGTCCTGTATGTGGAGAGAAGGGAGCTTTAGTGATATTAATTCTAAACCAGTGAGGCTTAGAGAAATCACAGGCAGTTTAGGGTATTTGTAACATTTGTGGAAGAGTTGGAGCTTTCAATTAGTTCAAAATGAGGAAAGGATGATTAGCAGTTATTGTACTGTAACCTTAATTCAGCTCTTGAACCTGGATTGGACCAAGTCATTTCGACATTCCCTCTTTATGCTGTGCTTGTCTTTTGAGAATAGTTATTAAAGTTATCAGTTTCTAAAACCTTTTGTCACAATCCCTTAACCCAAATGCATCATCCTTTCTTAGTTGCAAAGTTTGCTTTCTTTGTCTGCTGGAAGAAGTATAAATTGTTGTGAAATCAGCCATGATGTGTAATCTGTGTAATAAAGAAAAAGGAACTGCAGCCAATAGTAGGGTTTTTCCCCTCTCTGGTCCTTTTGTTTTGACAACTGAATATATGCCAGCACTGCAATAAACATTTTAAGTGTACTATCTCTTTTAATTTGGGGTGTTTAAAGAAACCAGGATTGTTTCAAAGGTTTGTTCAAAGACCTTTCTGAAGACCCCTTCCACATATGCTGAATCCTTCTCATTCTACCTTCTTGAGCACCCCATTTAACACATTTGTGTCCTTTTCCCTGTATTTTCATATACTTCTTTTTATTTTTATGAATAATGGTACAAACATGTTGAAATATCACCTGACTTTAAAAAAAAACCTTAGCTTGACCTCACCTTCCTCTTATGCACCATTTTTCTGAATCACTTTAGAGCAGAACTTTCCCAAAGAGTTATCCTTCCTTTCTATCTCCACTTAGCTATTTAAGAAAATAAATCTCAATTAGGCCAACATTATTATTCAAATCTTCAATATTCTGACAGATATTTTTATCTAGTTGCTTCATCACTTACTGAGATAGTGATGTTAAAAGAATGAATTATGAACATGGATTTATCTATCTTTTTAGTATGGTTAGTGTTTGCTTTATGTATTTTGAAGATTCTTATATATGCATCAAAGACAATGTCAATAGAGTAAAAAGGCAACCAATGTAATGGGATAAACTATCTGAAACTAAGATATCTAATAATGAATTAATATTCAGAATATATAAAGAATTTATATATCTCATCAACAAAAAACAAACAACCCAATTTTAAAATGGGCAAAATAATTGAATAAACATTTCTCCAAAAAAGATACGCAGATGGACAATGAGCACATGAAAAGATGTTCAATATCACTAATCTTTAGAGAAATGTAAATCAAATCTCTATAATGTACTATTTCACACCCATGGAGTTAGTTATTATTAACAAAATAAAACAGAAAATAACAAGTGTAGATGAGAAGGTAGAGAAATCACAACACTTGCATATTGCTAGTGGGAATGTATCATGGTGCAGCTACTATGAAAAACAGTATGGCTGTTGCTCAAAAAATTAAACATAGATGTACCATATAATCCAGTAATTTTACTTCTGGATATGTACCCAAAAGAATTGAAAGCAAGGAATTGAACAGGTATTTGTATATTCATGTTCATAGCAACATTACTCACAATAGCTAAAAATTGGAAACAACTTAAATACTCATTAACAGATGAATGAATAAAAAATATGGTATATACATAAAATGAAATACACCTTACTTACCTTTAAAAAGGAATACAATTCTGACACATGCTACAATATGAATAAGCCTTGAAGACATTTTGCTAAGTGAAATAAACCAGACACAAAAGGACAAATATTGCATCATCCCACTTAATGTGGTACCTAGCATAGTCAATTCCATAGAGAGAGAAATTCAATGGTGGTTGGTAGGGAGTTGAGCCAGGGGGGAATGGGAAATTATTTTTTAACTAGAGCCCTGGTGCATGAATTCATACCCCAGTGGTGTCCCTTGGCCTGGCCAGTGGGATTGGGTCAAAACCAGCTCTACGACTTCCCCCGAAGGGTCACAGATTGCGAGAGGGTGCAGGCCAGGCCAAAGGACCCCACTGGTGCACGATTGGGGCCCAGAAAGAGACATGGGAGGTTAGCCAGCCTGGGAGGGACTGTGGGAGGGCTCCAAGGCATGTCTGGCCCATCTCTCAGTCCCAATTGGCTGAACCCCAGCAGCAAACTAACCTACTGGTCAGAGTGTCTGCCCTCTGATGGTCAGTGCACATCATAGCTAGTGGTTGAGTGGCCTTAGCATATCATTAGCATATTACACTTTAATTGGTTGACTAGACGCTTAGCATATTAGGCTTTTATTATGTAGGATGTGTTTAGACTTTTAGTTTGGGAAGATAAAAAACTTCTGGAGATGGGTGGTTGTCATGGTTGCAAAATAATGTACTTCATGCCATTGAACTGTACACCCGAAAGTGGTTAAATGGTGCATTTTATGTTATACATCTTTTACCACAATAAAAAATGTCTAATGGCTTTCTGATGAGTTAACCCTTTTAATATTATAAAATGTCCCTTTTTGCACCTTGTACTACTCCTTGTCTTAAAGTCTCTATGTCTAACATTAATATAGCCATACTAGGTTTCTGATGGTTAGTGATTATATGATATATATCTTGACAATCTATTGCTTCCAATCTTTCTGAATCTTATATTTAAAGATTTGCGTAGACAGCTGTTTCTTATATATAGTGTATAATTGAGTCTTGCTTTTTTAACCAAACTGACAAGTTCTGCTTTTTAATTGGTTTAGACCATATGTATTTAATGACTTATTGATATGGTTGGTTTACATTTTCTACTTTGCTATTTGTTTCCTATTTTCCCCATCTGTGTATTTTTTCTCTTTTTTTCCTGTATTCCTTTTCTGTTTTATAGTGTTCCATTATTTCACCACCACCCATTTCACTCATTCTACTTCACCCACTGTAGTGAACAAGCCAAACACAGTCCTTCCTCAAGGTTTTGTCTTTATTATTCCCTCTGTCTATTAAATTCTCCCCCAAGATATTCTTATAACTCACTCTCTCACTTCCTCTCTGCTCCACCGTGACCTTGAGAGGCCTTCATTCATCACCCTTATTCATTATCCCTCTGACCTTGCCTTATTTCTTATTAGCACATTTCACCACCTGACATTATATTTATACATGTTTACTGGTTTTCTTTCTCTTCAGACTAGAATGTATGCTCCAAAAATAAGCCTTTTGTCCTTTGTTTTGTTCATGAATGAATCATTAGCACTTAGAATATGACCTAGCAAACAGAAGGCTCCCTGAAACAGTTTTGGAATGAATTAAAAAGACATGCACAAAACATTAAAACAAGGACATATAGTCACAGTGATTAAAAGAGATTGTATGGACCTATAATAATAGTTGTCAGGTAGGTTAAAACAAAATACTGAGGTTTAATTTAATTGTTAAGGACTGATGGTATGATATTGAAAGAAAAGACAAAACCCTAAGAACTCCTCAATTGTTTTTGTTTGCTTCTGTGTTATCTGTCAAGAGAACTGATCTGCAAACTAAATATGATAGAACAGAAATTACACAGGGAAGATAAAGCCAAGGAGACAAAGAGATTTTAAGAAAACCCAGATATCCTAAATGATGATAAGTCCCTTGGAACAGATAGCTTGTACTCTAAATGCCATTGTTTACATAGTGTTGGAACATGCTAGGAAACCAGAGACTGGCTGAATGGGAGCTAAGGAAACTAAGCAGAATATATAAGAACTTACAGAGCAGCTACTACTAGCCATGGTGAAGCCAAACAGACATCCAAGTTCTCTAAATATAAGAGAAGGCAGCACATTTTAATTGTAGCCAACACTCTGTTGACGCAAGGAGGTACTCTGAGGTGGCAGACCAGGGCATGGCAACAGTACATAACTGGTAGGTCATATTGCTGTTTAAAGTCAGTAGCAGAAATAACAGAAGCCGAATCCAGTCTTTCGCTGGTAATAAGGAAGAGTTCAGTATCCCAAGTCTAATGATTAGGGCCGGGCCTCCATTTTAGTTAAAAATTGAATACAAGGAAAGTCAGGCGTAGTTTTAGCTTCATAGCCCATCACAGGCAGTTGGTGTTAGATTAAGGGACTAGAGGTCAGAGCTCTTCAATACTAGGTATTCAGGGCACAAAGTTTATTGATTGTAGGATCACAAAGGGTGAGAGCTACAGAGACAATTCACTGGTTGGGAGAGATAGGACTTTGATGTTATCAACTCAGTGCCAATTCAAGACTAATACTATCTGTAACTGGATGTTATTTCTGGCACATCCTGGCAGAGAACTTCCTAAGAAATTGTGGAAGAATAAGAGGACTAGAAACAGATGGATGCCATTTTGATTTTTCAAAAATGGGAAAGGGTTTACTAAACACAAAGCATGTTCCCTGTTCAGACTGCCCAGCTCCAAGACCATCTTAATAGTCTGACGCCTGACCTCTGGAACTATTTTGGCTCCTTTCTGTACCTAAGACTGGACTCTCTAGTCTTCCAATTATTTGTCCTTCTAATAAATTATTTTATTTATTACATTAGCCAAAGTTAATTTTTCATTGCTTTTATACAAAGAGCCCTAAATGACACAAGACTGATATATAAAACTTAAAAATTTAATCTATCAACTTATATAAATGGTGGACATATGAAGTCTTTTCTTATAGGAAGGTTCCATAAGAAATTAGGATATCAGAATATTTCTTGATGAGCATAGAATCATAAAAGTTATGTATGATTCAGATCTTTAACTATATGATCTTATGGTTACACTATTTTCCTTAATATAGCTAGATGTGTCAAAATTACTACATGTGTGTTGGCCTGGCAGGGCATCCCCTCATTGGCTGCACATTCCTTTTGTGACTCTTCTTTTCCTTTGCTTTGAAAGGACAGATCCACTTCGAATATGCTAATTCTGTCAATTAGATTAATGTCAATTGTATGTTATTCATGCCTCAGATCCCAACCACTTAAGTAAACTGTGTATTCACTCCTCTGCTTTGACAAGGGTAACTTTATTTCCATCTTTGAGAACTATCAGAGAGTCCTTGACTCCTCTATTTATTTCACCCCCATACCTAAACTTCCAAGGTCACCTACGATCAGGGATTTTTGACTCTGTTTTGGCATGAAATGGCAAACTATAACCTCACTATTTCAGCGCCTTTCACTACCACATGATCAATAAAGTTAGCCAATAGCAGAAGATTTTGTTAATGGAGGCAGGACTTTTTTGGGATACATCCTGTTGGCATTTGACTTTTAATTGAAGAATATTCAGGACAAAATTAAGCGTTGGTGAAGACAATGATAAGAAAAGCCACAGACTAGGAAAATATTTGCAAGAGACACATTTGATAAAGGACTATAATTCAGAATATACAAATAACTCTTAAAAGTTGACAATTAGAAAACAAGCAACTAGATTAAAACATGGGCCAAAGACTTTAACAGACACTTCACCAAAGAAGATATACATATTGCCAATAAGCATATGAAAAGAAGGTCCATACCACATGTCATCAGGGAAATGCAAATTAAAACAAGATACTACTACACACCTATTAGAATGCCCCAAATCTGGAACACTGACACCACCAAATAGAAGGACTTGGAGCAACACGAACTTTCATTAATTGCTGAGAGGAAGGCAAAATGGTACAGCACTTTAGAATAGTTTGGCAGGATAATAAAACTAAATATCCTCTTACCATATGACCCAGCAATCACTCTCTTTGGTATTTACCCAGTGATGAAAACTTATGTCCACACACAAAAACCTGTACATGGGTATTTACAGTAGCTTTATTCATAATTGCCCAAACTTGGAAGCAACCAAGATGCCCTCCAGTAGGTGAATGGATAAATAAACTGTTCCATCTAGATAATGGAATATTATTCAGTGTAAAAAGAAGAAAGCTTCAAGCATGAAAAGACATGGGTGGAACTTAAATGACAATCTAAAATTTCAAAAGTAAAAGAAGCCAATCCGAAAGGCTACATACTGTGTAATCCCAAATGTATGACATTCTGAAAATGCAATGCTATGGAGACAGTGGAAAGATCAGTGGTTGACTGAGGTTGGGTTGGGGAGAGGGCTGATTAGGTGGAGCACAGAGGATTCTTAGGGCAGTATCTGTGTAATACTATAATAGTGGATACACAGGGTGCAGCAAAAGTAGACTTATAGTTGTGAGTACACAAAATAGTTCATTCTTGTATTATTAATCATTGTATTATGAACATACTTTTAAGAAATATATTTTATTGATTTTTTACAGAGAGAAAGTGAGAGGAATAGAGAGTTAGAAACATCAATGAGAGAGAAACATAAATTCAGCTGCCTCCTGCACACCCCCTACTGGGGATGTGCCCGCAATCAAGGTACATGCCCTTGACCGGAAATGAACCCGGGACCCTTTAGTCCCCAGGCCAACGCTCTATCCACTGAGCCAAACCAGTTAGGGCATAAACTTACTTTTTGCCCCACCCTGTATTTGCTCAAACCCATAAGATGTACAACACCCTACACCAGCGGTTCTCAACCTGTGGGTTGAGACCCCTTTAGGGGTCGAACGACCCTTTCACAGTGGTCACCTAAGACCATTGGAAAACATATATAATTACATATTTTTTGTGATTAATCACTATGCTTTAATTATGTTCAATTTGTAACCATGAAAATACATCCTGCATATCAGATATTTACATTAAGATTCATAACAGTATCAAAATTACAGTTATGAAGTAGCAATGAAAATAATTTTATGGTTGGGGGTCACCACAACATGAGGAACTGTATTAAAGGGTCGTGGCATTAGGAAGGTTGAGAACCACTGCCCTACACCAAACTAAGTGAGGGGAGATCTCGGAGAGGTTTTTAATCTGTAAGGCTGACTGAAAAACAGGGAGACTGACCTCTTCTCTACTAGTGGGACGTCTGTGTGTGAAGTGGACTTGCTGATTGAGTAAAAGAAAAAGGAATGGGTGAGAGATGGCAATGAAGTATTCCCATGAAGAGAGGGAATGGGTACATTGCCTACAGTCACACCACTGTAATTTTCTTTGAGTTTCTTTTAACACTTGGGACTCTGTTAGAGACAGTTGGGTTTAGGTCACCTGACCAGGACACTGACCAAGTGCTGGATGTTGTAACACCAGCAGCAGAGACCTGGGGGTGGGGGAGGGAATCGGGCCAGGGGCAGATAAAGAAAGAATGTTGGAAGAAATCCAGAGAGCAGAGAGCATCTCTCTTATAAGAAAGTGTGGAGCTAGGATCAAGCCTTGAGTGTTCTGATTTTTCAGTATACCACCTGTACTTGCTTTCTTTGGGATTTTTATCTGCAAACATAACAAGATCACAATAACGGCGAAAAGCAACAATCTCTGCACCTAACAGTGAAATCACTGGAACCCTAGTTCCCCCCAATTCTTCCTATCAATTAAAGAAGTATCCTTGTTTTGTCAAGTCCTTTGACACAGCTGCTCTCCATATGTCTCACCTTGCTATTTTTGCTCTGACACTCTCAGCAAAGGCCCTGATGCTCAGAGATATCTGTGGTATTAACTTTTGCTATTTTCGTGTGGCTTAGTTCCAGTTGTTCTTCAGTCTTGCTTCAGTGGTCTCCACATGGAAATGGGGAAATATTCTCTTCTTCTCTTTCTTGTTTTGTTCCTTTCTCACCTCTAGTGGCTTGACTCTTCCAAGTGATTAAAAATTTATTACAATCATCTTCTTTTGAAGGTAATATGAGTGTCACCAAACTGAACTCAAAGTCATTGGCAGTCCTCTGAGACTGCCCACTCACCCCCAACCATGTCCGGGGTAAGTGCGGGCTTCCATCTTGTCTTCTTAGGATGGTGTGTTTCCCCCATTAGACCATCAGCATCATCTTCTCCTTTCCTTTATAGTGTCTACCCAGGTGCTCTGCTTGGAGTCTCTTGAAAGCCATTCCTGGACATTTCAGAATCTTAGCCTTGGTAGTCATGTGTTAATC
>NW_006300036.1:3555979-3560678 GCF_000327345.1 Myotis davidii | reverse complement strand
CTACTCCTTCAGTCTTATTGCAAATATAACCCAAAGGACAAGAAAAGCTCATTGGATTTTGCAGCACACATTCAGTTTAAAACTTGGGTTTGATGCCCAAATAATTCTTTGGTGACATTAATGAGAACAAAGAACTGAAGAAGGCAGGGGGAAGGGTGTTCATAGCATTAAAAAAATTCCCTCTGTTTATTTTATCTGATGAATCATGCCTTCATAATCCAGCTTTACCATGTTGGTCAATCCCAATGCCTTGTTTTCTAACTGCTTTGAAGAATGCCACTAGCTACAGGTGATGGCTACTGACCATTCATATTATTTTGCATTATGATAAATATGTACAGAATTTAATAAGAGGGGAAGGGCCACGTAAATTTTTTTGACAAGAATAAGGAAATGGAACACTTAACAGGATTTGTTTCCAAGCTGTTATCTGGGAGATTGCAATAAACTTTTTAAGTACTCTAATTTTTGAGCCCTAAGTGTGCCTTAGCTAGTTTTAATAATAATAGTTATTATTTTTTAGCCTAGATAAATAGGAATGTACGGAAAGACTCCCAATTGCTGGGTGTGATGAAATCTTTCTCTAAGGTTCATGGAAGGTTACTCCATGAAATCCATGAAAGATGTTTTCACACTAATTATACCAGTTAAATTATAAGTTCTTGTAGCTTTTGAAGGCAATGACAGTATTTTTAGGATTTAACTATTTTGAGATCAAAGTCCACATCCTGGGTCATTTTACTTTGGGCAGATATTTTAATGCTTAGCAAACAAAGATGCACTCCTCAACTGTACATTTCAGTTTCCTGTCATAGAAACCCCAAGAGTATATCTGCCAAAAATGGAATATTAGAGTAATTGGGGCTTTGTGATGGTATCTGACCCAGAAGGACCTGGTCACCCATGGTAGGTATGGCTTGTCCTTTGGAAGACTTCCAGGCATAGAGCTTCCATGACCTTCTTCAGTTATGCTCATCATCTAAATGTCCCCTGCATTTGAGGACTTACTTTCCCAATTTAATTTTTTCCTTCTTAGTGAAGGATACAGCTTTTATTCAGTTGGTCCATCTCTGTAGAAAAAATTATTAATTCATGATAGCCTTATCCCTCCTTTACTCTGATTATAAAAAGAAATCTTCATTCCTTTACTTAAAGTATTCCTTAATTAATAAAAAAATAAAATTACATATATTTTTAGTAAAAATTGATACTGAAACCATAGGGAACACATTGTTTTAAATGTCATTTTAAAAAATGTCATTTGCCAGTAAACAAAGTTTCAAGTCTCTTTATCATTAAAGTTTCTTAAGCAGAGCAGTTTTCTTACAAGGGGGCTCTCTTCTCAGACTTAGGTAGGTGGATGTAAGCCATGTGGTGGTTTTGGAGGAGCCTTGTCTTCCTAATGTGGCCTCAGACATCTTATTTACCTTTATTTATTTTTTAAATATATTTTTATTGGTTTTATAGAGGAAAAGAGATGGAGAGAGAGAGAGGGAGAAACATCAATGATGAGAGAGAATCATTGATCAGTTGCCTCCTGCTCACCCTCTACTAGGGATTGAGCCTGAAACCCAGGCATGTTCCCTGTCCAGAAATCAAACTGTGACCTCCTGGTTCATAGGTCGACACTCAACTACTGAGCCATGCCAGCTGGGCTAACCTCAGATGTTGGGGTCCAGCCCCAACAGGTCCAGGGGTTCCCAAAGGTGTGGACGGAGTCAGCAAAGAAGGACTGACACGGAGACAGGTTTTATTCCCTTCCTTAGTCCTGTTAATCCCTAACTCCAGGGAAAAATCCCCAACTGGGGAAACAACCTTTCTCGGAGAGGTGACCTTGGTTAAAACACATAGCGCTAAGAAGGGGAGCAAACATATTAAGAACAGTATGCCATATACACCAGGTCCCTTGAAACATATGCTGTGCAGATGTTTCTTCCCTGCAGCAACTGTGTCAAGAGGCAAGGATGGATTGGCTTCCGGCACTCAGACATCTTAGATGACACTGATCCATACAACCATCCCCAGGTTCCCAAGTTTACTTAACAATACACAAAGTATGACCACGATCATTTCATTAATGCTTTGAACTGCTCAATCCCAATGTGTGGGGCTAAATTTAAATCACAGTGAAGTACTGAATGACTAAATAGGAGAAAAGTAAAATCATGCCTAAATTTCCAAACTTCCCCAATTTTTGATAATTTTGTCATTACTTCATATTTGGTTGAAGTTTTTAAAAGTTGAATTTTCTCATGTTTTTCAATTTATGACCATTCCATGAAAAGAATGTTATTTCATATCTAGAGACATTGTAATAAAATCCTCAGCATTCAGATCCTGTCTTCAAATGTTTAACAGATGACAGTGTTTCATTCTTGATTCTTAAAGAGACAACTTGCTTTAAGCAGTATGAAAAACACAAACTTAATGTAAAAACTGTAATGTATGTTTCTTGGCCAGAGGCTAAAGAGAGAAAAATTGCAATCATGTAAATGGTGGACTCCTGTCCTTTTATCGAACTTTCTTATATCTAACAAAGCAGTGAAAGCAACAGTATAACTTATTGAGTGGTTCTTATGTGTTGATCATGTTACTAAGCTCTTTATGATACTTTACAACCCTGAGAGATAGTTATTACCTTCCCTGCTTACAGCTCTAGTGAATAACTGAACTTCTAGAGGATATGTGATTTGTCCAAGGTCATTTATTTAATAAGTAGCTGAGCTAAGACTTGAACCCAAGCTATCAGACTCCAAAGTCATACTTTTAAGCCATCTGATGGCACTTCATTTTCCACTAGAAAACCATATCAGTTATTCACTCCTTGAGGTCTTTCAAATCTCAAAGCTTTTCCATTTTAAAACCACAAAGTCATGTGCAAGCAGTTTTAAAGGATGTTGAGCTCAGCCATCCTGAATGTCAAGACCTTGTCTTCCCTGGGAGATTTACTCTGGTCACCAGTACTGCAGAGACACACATTAGTTGCAGCAATTATATTTTTCCATTAAAAGAACTCATAGAACAATACCTTATTCTAAAGCTCTATTTTCTTTTTTAATTGCTTGGAAGGAGACTGACTTTTCCACTTATTAAAAAAAATGTTAGGCCTTTACCTAATTTACGTGGAATTGACCACGCCCAGGCTATCTCAGGGTGACCTTTGCTCACTAATTTCATTTCCCTTATCCCATAAGGACTGCTCCTTGATTGAACAACTTGAATGGGCGTGATGAATATGGGCACTTCATAGCACTCAAATCTGTTAGATGACTTGTGGACAGGGGTGCTTTCAATATGTTGCCTGCCTAAAATTTTTCACCATTTCTCTCTTTCTTTTCATATTTGAATTTTTTGGTGACTATAAAGCACTGAAGTCCTATGACTCACACCAAATGTAACTTGGGACTAGAGTCACCTTTAGCTTATCATATGTATGGTTTGGTATCCAGAAAGTTCTGCCTCTTTATAATTAGTGTAATCAAAACAAAAATAGATCATGAGCTGTTATTTTATAATATGCATTTGTCCTATTACTAGAGACTGTAGATTAGAAACATCTCTCATGACTTATAAAATTTTAGAACTTCAAAATCCAGTATATTTTACAATCAGGATTACCTATAATTTAAATTAGTATTGAAATTTAAATCCCCTAATTTTTCCTAAATCTTGAGGTTCAATTTATAAATATTACTGTTATTGTTGTTAAAAATGTAAATTTAGAAATAATTAACAGTCATTACTTTGAGAAGGAATTAAATATTTGATCAATTTAGCAAACTAATTTCTCTTTAAGCAATCAGTCTCATTTACAAACTTGGGCATTTTAAACTGCACCTACAAATGTAATATATTCTGTTTTCTTTTTAAGCACTTTAGGTACTTGACCAGGTAAGTTTTTGTCTCTAATGAGCAAAATTATCTTGAGAATTTAAAGAAGTCATTTCAAAGATTGAAAAAGATGGCAGCTGGCAGGACGGAGGTGAGAGATAGGAAGTGAGTGAGGGGGTGAAAAGAGAGTGTGTGTGATGTGTGTGTGAATGAGTGAGGGGCAGTTAAATCTGGCAGGAGCAGCCGAGGCTGGCAGACCAGGGACAGGGAGAAACTACCACCGCTGTGGCACTCCCTGGACTGTGGGACTTGGGCACGGAGCCCACGCCATCTTGAAGGGGAGTGTGGCCTCTTCTAGGAACTCATCAGCACCACCACCCAGACAGGCCTGGGATACTGCCCACGACCCAGCACCCACTCCAGCCAAAATCCTGCTGCCCACCCGCAGACTCGCAAACCCTGGGATCTCCACCTCCAAAGGAGCACCGTGCCCGCAGCAGTAAGTGCAGCTCCCCCTCCCCAGTGGCAGACCTCCAACATCGCATTCGCACATCTCCAGGTCTCTGAGGCACACCACTCCATAGACTTCTCTTAGGAGTCACTGTGAGACCCAGCTGGGTGTGATTTTGTGCAGACACAGGCACACTGCCCCCCAGTAGAAATTCTGAATTCCCTCTGCCTGAATAACTGCCCCCACACACCCAGCTGCACAACTTAAGCACCAGGGCCCTTCAGTGCCAGGGTCCCTCAGAGTGCATCAGAGCTCAGCGCCCAGCCAAGGCACTACCACAGTTGCTCATTCCCCCTGAGCCCATCTATCCACAGGGCACTTTGGGAAGCTGCAGTGAGCCTCCGTTGGATTCGATCT
>NW_006300036.1:3554698-3555744 GCF_000327345.1 Myotis davidii | reverse complement strand
CCAGAGTTGCTCCCCCCCCCTGAGCCCATCTATCCACAGAGCATTTGGGGAAGCCGCAGTGAGCCGCCACTGGGTCCAAACTTGGACAAATAGGGACGCACTCCCCTGGGCAGTAGAAATTTTGAATTCAGCCATCCTGGATACCTGCCCAAAGACGCCTCTATTAAGCGTGCCAGGACCCTTCAGAGTGCTTCAGTGCGCCTGCACAAGCAAACTCACTGCGGGTGCTCCTGTGTGCCACCCCTGGGAATGCGCCTATCAGCAAAACTGAATCAGCAAAAACTGAATTTCCCCTCCCCTCAGCTGCAGAACTCTGGACACTACAGTTGCATGCTTTTCTAGCATGCAGGTCTCCCAAGACCACCACTCCACAGGCAGCCCTGGGGTCCTGCTGTGAGCCCCGCTGGACACACACTTAAACAAACAAGGGTGCACTGCTGGGCTGTAGAAACGCTGAATTCCCTCTTCTGGGATACCGGCCCACAGACACTGAAATCCAGTGGCTTCCGTGCCAGGGCCCTTCAGAGTGCATCAGTACAACCTGCTAGCAAACACACCCCAGGTGCCCTGTGAACTGCCACCGGGATTGTGTGTATCCAACCATGGAGGCAGCAGCAAAAATTGAGTCTGCCCACCCCACAACTACAGAACTCTGGATAGCACAGTCACGCCTTTCCAGAATGCAGGCCTCCTGAGCCCCACCACCCCAACAGATGGTTCCTGGGTGCCACTGTGAGTCCCCGCTGGACACGTGTGATTTCAACCAAGGGTACAAGATGGCAAAAATTGGGACACCCCCTCCACAGCTGCTAACTTCTAGACACCTCAGTTGTGCCTTTCCAGCTTGCAGGCCTACATCAAGAGAACCTAAATAGCTCAAGTAGAGAGCTACACTAGACTACCAAGCCAAGGAAACCTGAGAGGTCTCACCAGTAGCACCATACCCAAAAGAAACTGGGTAGCAAAGCAATCGGAACTACAATTAAAACATTACAACAAAACATGGGAAGACAAAAAAGCATCCACAAAGGAAAGAAAAAGAGGAC
>NW_006300036.1:3546330-3551061 GCF_000327345.1 Myotis davidii | reverse complement strand
GTCAGTCATAGAAAGATAAATATCTCATGCTCTCACTCATTTGTGGATTATAATGAACCATATAAACTGATGAACAAAAACAGATGTAGAGACAGAGAAGCATTGATCAGATGCTCAAAACTCAGAGGGAAGATAAGGGAGGGTGGGGGTGAGGGGGAGATATCAATCAAAGGACTTGTATGCATTCATGTAAGCATAAGTGATGGATGTGGACAACAGGGGGTGAGGGTGAGGGCAGGATTGGGGGGATGAGAGGATATTGGGGGGATAAGGACACATTTGTAATATCTTAATCAATAAAGGGAAAATAAGTTAAAAAAAGAAGTCATTTCAGCCTAATAAATTATTAAACCTATAGACATAATAAATCTATTTCTCATAAACATTCTAATTCTGTTTACAAACTTGATAAGAAATCTTGCACCTTCAACTTGAAATCACAAGTTAATTACAAGTTTTAAATTGAAATCACAAGGCCAATCTGTCAGTTTTGGTAATTTGCCAATTCCAAGTCATTACAAAATCTTTAAATACTGAATAGACAGATTGTCCCAAATATTAAACATCTATTTTTTGAATTTGACACAAAAGTATTGATTCTTTATCATCTTTGTCATTAATATTAACCCATCTGGATTTAGAAAGACAATGACTAAGGGAATAGTGGTGTTTTATTTTTTTTTTAATCTGAGGTTTTCATGTTTAGAGTTATTCTTTCTACCTCAAATATGGACACCTGGAGTCCTTTTTAGTTTCCTATCAACTACTATGATGAGGTTTGTTTTGCAACCCCTATCCCCTAGGTTCAAGATATATTTCTGTCTAATTGCTTTGGCTGATTTGGTTCAGTGCCAATCTATATCCAGCTCAAGCAGAATATCACTAACTGTCAAGGCTTTGCTCTTTATTTTCTAAATTTCCTGATTACATTCTGGATCCTTTTCATATTTTTCCTACCTCTCTGGGTCACAACACACGGATATGTTAATGACATCTTATTGAAATTTGCATATTTCTCATACTTATCTGATTCTACACATAACCATGAAGATAATAACAAATACATTTTTGGGAAAATATAAATTGGAAATTAATTTTAGTAAATTATTGATCAAAGATGAGTAGAGATTACAAAAGTCCCCTTTAATCTTTCCGTGTCTTGATTAATAAATTTGTTTTTTCTTTTCAATTAGTTTGTGAGTCAAATTTTTTTTAAAAAATAGATCTTTTCCAGGACACTTTTTCAGATATGCCAAAAGCGCAAGCACAAAGAAAAAGTAGATAAGGTAGACTCCATAAAAATAAAAAAAACTTTTGTGAATCAGAGGATACCACCAAGAAACTGAAAATACAACCTACAGAACAGAAGAAAATACTTGCAAATCATCTATAATAATAAAAGCGTAATATCCAAATGACTAAACAGCAGAACGACTGTCCTGATGACCTTCTGGACGACCACACTATGACACCCACTGGCGCCAGGCCAGCCAAGCCATGTGTGATGCGATTAGTCGGAGGTCCTGCCATTGCCCCATAATTACCCTGCAGAGGGAGGCCCAGACCACTGGCCAGAGGGATGATAGATCTATGGAGGGGGGGGGACTCCATGATTGCCCCAAAGAGGGAGGCCAAGGGCACCAACTGCTAGGCTGTGGTGGGTGGGCAGGGCCTCCCTCTGCAGGGGCGACCCATCGCAGAGCCCCGGCCAGGTGGGAAGGGCCTATCTCTTTAGGGTGATTGATTGCAGGGCTCCCAGACTGTGAGAGGGCATAGGCAGGGCTGAGGGACACTCCCGCCTAGTGCACAGATTTCATGCACTGGGCCTCTAGTATATCTGATAAGGGTTTAGTATCTGGAATATTAGAACTTCTTATAACTTCACATCAAAAAGACAACCCAATTAAAAGTGGGCAAAGGAGTTGAATAGACATTTCTACAAAGATGATATACAAATGTCCAAAAAGCACATGAAGACATTCCACATCATTAACATTAGGGAAATGCAAATCAAAACCATAATGAGTTACAACTTCACACCCACTAGAATGGCTACAATTTAGAAAAACAGCATGGAAAATACAAATATTGACAAGGATGTAGAAAAATTTGAATACTTGTATTTTGACAGTGGGAATGTAAAATGGTGTAGTCACTGTGGAAAACAGTTTGGAAGTTCCTTAGAAAGATAAATATAGAATTTAAAAAATAGATATTCTCTAAGAGGCTTTGTCAGATATGCCAATGGTGTAAGCATGAAGAAAAAGTAGATAGAGTAGATGAACAATTCCACCTCTGGATCTATACCTAAAATAAAAAAAGAAAACAGATATTCAAACAAAACCTTGTACATGAATGTTTATAGCAGCACTATTCACAATTACCAAAAGATGGAAAGAACATCAAAGGCCATCTACTGATGAATGGATAAACAAAATGTGGTAAATCCATATAATGGACTTTCATCTATCTATCTATCTATCTATCTATCTATCTATCTATCTATCTATCTATCTAAAAGCCTAATATGCTTGGTGACACTCTGACCATTTGACCATTTGACCAATGGCTCTGATGCACACTGACCACCAGGGGGAAGATGTTCCAATTGGTAGGTTAGCTTACTGCTGGGGTCTGGCTGATTGGGACTGGGCGAGTTGGGCCAGACATGCCCTGGAGCCCTCCCATAGTCCCTCCCAGCCCTGATCGTGCACCCTCTCGCAATCCAGGACCCCTCAGGGGATGTCGGAGAGCTGGTTTTGACCCGACCTCTGCAGGCTAGGCTGAGGGACCCCACCGGTGCATGAATCCATGCACCAGGTCTCTAGTTTATTCATAAAAGGAATAGATTACTGATCCGTGCTACAACATGGGTGAACTTTGAAAACATTATTCCAAGTCAAAGAAGCAGACACAGAGGTCACATGTGGTATAATCTCTCTGTATAAAACCCTAATATGCAAATAGACCAAATGGCAGAACAACTGGGCAACTGAACAACCGGTCGCTATGATGTGCACTGACCATGAGGGGGCTTGTGTGGAACATGGCGGGCTTTGGCTGCCGTGGGATGGTAGAGCAGGTGACTGGGGACACCCGACCAAGGTAGGGCACCAGTCACTGTCATCAGGAGGAGCCTCTGGTAGTTACTGAAAATTCTTTACTCCAGAGCACCACAGTCCCACCTGGTGCTCACACCTGCAGCCAGCGCCAGCCCCGCCCTCACCCGCTGCTGGTGCCTGGTGCTGAACCCGATGGCCTGGCTCCATCGGCAGATGCGAGTGGAAGCTGCCAGCTCTGATTGCCCCTCAGGGCTTCTCCACCTCCCCCTGCTCCTGGGGGGCAATCAGGGCAGTAGCCACCACTTGCACCCACTGATGATGCCAGCCCCGCTCGTACCCGTTGCTGGCACTGGCCCCAATCGCTCCATGCCATCAGCGGGTGCGAGCGGGGCTGGTGCCATCAGTCCTGAGTAATGTGCCTTTATGCTTAGTAAATTTTATATTAAAGATTAATTAGAGGAAGTTGGCTGCTTGGTAGCCCAAATGACAAAAAAAATTCATATTCAATGTCATCATTGTAAATCATCTCATTTAATAAAGGAAGTCAGGCCCCTGCATGTAAGTGGAGTGGCAGTTGTAATGCAATCAGACCCTGCCGGCTGACCAGCATGCAGCATTGCCCAGTCGCTGCTGATTCTCCGCTAAGTTGGCTATGAACTCCCTCCAGCCTGTTAAGAATCCTTAGGACACTGGACAAAACTTCTCAAGTGAAGTAATAATTCCTTTGTTTTAAAAGAAAACCCCTTTGTAAACAAACATGAAAATGATCACAGGGTGAAAAAAATGTTCAAACAGTGATAGAAAGTGTATTACAAATACATAGTATGGACAGAACTTGAGGCCACGCATGACAATTTGAAGGTCTGAAATTGAAATTTCTCACTAATAAATTCTTTACCCTGTGAGAAAGGGCAGCCTCAAATGGAAGAGCCGACTAACCCCCGGAGCTTGTTCCGACACTGATAGCAAACTCAATCTTCCTAGGCCAGGCAGAGGTCGAGCCCAAAATGAATCCTCTTTCTTCCTGCCTGTGAATTCAAGCTGCTCCCCTGCCTCTCGGAGCTACTCTCTCTGAATCGTAAGTGGGGCACCTGAGGCTGGGTAGGAAAGAAACATGCCTCCCTTGTGTTGGCGACCTGAGCTCACAAAAGAAAGAAACTATCTCAATTTCCAACCCCAGAAAGGAAATACTCCAGTACAAATAGCATCCTTATAGCGGGTCCATACAATACAAGCCAAACCCTGACATATAGCTGGGGACCACAAAACTGCTCGAAGAACAGTTCTTTTTTTTCCAAACAAGCACTATCAAGGTGGTTAACAAATCACCCTAAGTAACTCTAACTAATGTGCCTTGAATTTGAACTGAGCAATCCAGGTCTGTGTGCAATTTACAATCTTTATTATTTTCCTCTCACATAACTTGAGTAGAAGCAGATTAACCACTAGGAATCATGGTTAGTCCTGCTATTTATTTATTCAGATGGTTTGTGTTCCCTAAACATTTGCTTTACCTGTCTACCCCTTAGGTTCCTTGGTTATGCTTTTCTTCACATGCCCTCTAGCAAGGTTTGTTTAGGAAAAGTTGTGAATAAGTGAGATATTGATTGCCGGGGGGATATTGCAAACCAACAGACAGTTCCTGCAGGGACTGGCAGGGAGCATAATG
>NW_006300036.1:3537771-3546294 GCF_000327345.1 Myotis davidii | reverse complement strand
GGAAAGAGACTCAGTTGAACAGGACATCAGTTCCCACTTGCAGGAATACTAGGCTGCCATGCCTGTTTCCCCACTGTGTGCTTCTTTGGCTAAAAGGGGAAAATCTGAGAAATGGAACCAATTTCCTCTAGGTCTCCCAACTCAGGAAATGTCTGTGAAAGCAGAAATCCTTACCCTGAGATCAATCAACAACCACTTAATTAGTGCATCTGTTCAATTCAATTCAGGTGTTTGTTGAGCGCCCATTATGTGCAAAGCAGTGATGGAAGCTATAGAAATCTCTCTGTATATAAAAGCCTAAGCGACGGTCTGACTAGTCAACTTTCTGACCAGTAGCTATGACACGCAATGACCACCAGGGAGCAGACACTCTGACTGGTAGCTATGATGCGCACTGACCACCAGGGGGCAGATGCTCAACGCAGGAGCTGCTGAGCTGTGGTTCTCAGGTGACACACCTGGTACCAGAGAGGAGGGAGCCTGATTCTGGGGTGCGTCACCCGAGAACTGCCCTCTTGCAATCCAGAACCCCTCAGGGGATGTCAGAGAACTGGTTTCAGCCCGATACCTGAAGGCTAGGCTGAGGGACCCCACCAGTGCATGAGTCCATGCACCAGGCCTTTAGTGTAAAAATAAAAGAGTCTTGACCTCCCAAAGTTCATAAGGTCACATTGATATTCAGTTTATTCATGCAAGGCATATTGTGATGAGTATCCTAACACAATACAATTTTTTTTTCAAAAGAATTTTTGGAACTTGACAAATTATTCTACTATTTCTCTGGAAGAATAAACAAGAGAAAATGGCTATCAAAATGTAGGAAAAGAAGAGTACAGGGGGTACAAGCCCATAAGACATGATCACATTCTATAAAGCAACAGTAATCAACTCAGTTAACACTGGTGGAAGATTAAACAAAGTTAGACCAATAGCTGATCCTAGAAATGTCATGTAATACAGTAGTTAACAAGTATGGGGTTGAATTCTCATTCTGCTACCTCTTGGTCATATGAACTAAATTCAATTTTATTAAATAAATATGAAAGGAGCAAGGAAAGACAGTCAGAGTAAGGCATTTCTGGTTAACTTATTTGGGTGGGCCACATGGAAAAGGGGGTTTGTTAGCAAGACCTCATGGATTGGTTTTTGGCTGATCGACATGGGCATTCCAAGGTGGAAAGGGTGAGTAAAAAGGTTGGTAAGATGGACACAGGATGTGGAAGGAGTGATGAGGAGGTGAGGAAGATGGAATCCAGGGTGCATGTGATAAGGAGGGTTATGAGGAGTATAACTAGCCATGGGGCATATCCTGGAGGAGATTTCAAAGAGTGATACAGCAGGTCCTGGAATAGCATTGTTTCTTTCAGCTTCATTTTGTTATAAAAACATTGGTGAGATGCCTAGGAACTTAACTTGTATTTATATCAATTAGCCTACAGTAAAATTGGTTTTGTTATACATTGTTTCTCTTAAAGGTGCAGAATCTATTGACGACGTTAAGTGAAGAATTGCTGTATACATATATCTCTGCTCTGGAACAGTACCCTGCCATTTACATAATTTGAGAGTCCTTCTTTAAGAAAAAGAGTAAAAAAATATGAATGTAAAATTACATATGTAAATAATACAATTATTTAGAATGAGAAACAAAATCTTACCAAATTATTAGAGCCTTGAAGAGGTCTCTGTTCTCTGAGATCTCTAAGCAATTTGCCAGAAATGCATAGAAATGCTCATGATTGTAACCTGGCTTCATTCCTTCTCCAAGACACTACGACTCCCAGCATGCCCTTCACTCCCAGGAGCCTGTCCCCATAAAGAGCCCTGAAGTTTAAACCTCTGAAACCTTACAGTAAACCCACCTGTTCAGAAGTCTCCACATTTTGTTGATTCTTTTTCAGTAAAATGTTTGAGCATGTACTCTGGCTGGTCAGGGGAATGGGGTGCCATGATTAGTCTTCTCTAGGTCAGCATCTTCACCTCACCCTACAGCACAGTTAGAGAAACAACAGTTCCCTAAAAGAGTGTAAGTGCATGGAAGTTTGTGCTACCCAAATAGTATGTAAGGAGACACGTAGTGTAAGGTTGTAAGAGGAGACTGGAAACGGGGTGGTGGTGGTGGTGGGGCAGCCTTTAGGTAAGAGGCCCAGTGAGGAGACTGTAGCCCAAGTCTGAAATGATAATGTTTAGGACAAGGCTGGTAGGACCAGGGGAATTGAAATGAAGGATCGGCCATGAGTACTGTTATGAAGAAGGGATTAAGAAAACTTGGACCTCATAGCTTTCACCACCATTAGTATCCAAAACAGTTCAACAAATAGCCAAATGCCAGCAACTCTTCAAGTATAGATCCAGCAGTTTGAGTGAGTTTTATTTCATATCCACTCAGTGCCCTCAAAGTGAACCATGGATGCTAGCCGTGACTTGTTTCCAACCCTATATGCATATGCCCACTCACCAATTCCCAGGGTAGAGATTCTTTCCTTCTCTTTCTTTCAATGGGATCACCACACATAATGTCCCTGAATATTGAGGTCACAGAAAACTAGTGCCTTGATTACTCAAAATGATCTCTTAGGACAATCCCAGCCTCTCTTCACAATGGC
The DNA here is from genome assembly GCF_000327345.1 of Myotis davidii. Classification (NCBI taxonomy): domain Eukaryota; kingdom Metazoa; phylum Chordata; class Mammalia; order Chiroptera; family Vespertilionidae; genus Myotis; species Myotis davidii. Next base: position 3,543,688 of record NW_006300036.1, on the reverse strand, counting down.
ATTATTATTTCTTGAATAGCAGCCTCTGGCCTCCTTCTAAGTAACAGTCAGGTCAGCTTCCATATGTGATGGCTCCCACGCAGGCCATAAAGCTTTGATATACTTAAACTAGCCTTTCCCCAAAAGTTTGCAGTAAACAACTGGCCTATAAAGCTTTCCAAGAGGCGAGAAAACACCCGCCCTGTTGCTATAATTATTATTTCTCTCCTCATGATGCCCCATGAGGAGTATAGTTAAAAAGCAGAGATACCACCTTCCTCTTTTTCTCCATCTGTTTATTCTGCACCGTAAATTGTCAGCTCTGCCTTTGACGCAGGAGTAAAACACCGCTGTGCCTTCTTATCTGTAGCTCTTGAGAGTGCAGCAAAGCATATACCCTTTACCTCCAAGATAATCAAGAATTTACTTCCCACAGACTACATTTCATCTTTTTCCCCTCTCACGTGGCTGTTGGTGTTTGGAGTAGTTTCTAGTTTGAGAATGTGCTTGCATCAACAAAATCCACAATTTATTTTTGCACACAGTGTAAAGGCAGAGAAATGGAAATTCCGGTGGGGTTAATGGGAAACCCACCTGTGGCAGACTTGTTCTCCTGGCCTGTGACACTATCATTCAGGGTATGTTTAATTAGTCAACACATTCATAACAATAGGTGGCATGACCCTAAATGTGGAAGGCCAAGTGGCTAGGATTCTAGCACCATTTGCAAACCTCAGCCTTCTCAGTTCAGAAAAATAGAATTTTTTCTCATTACTTGAGACCCAGTTTGGCAATCTCAATGAAGCAATTGTGCCTCTAAATAACATTAAATGGGCAAGCTTCTTCCCCCTCAGGGGAATTTAGGAAATGGAATAATGGATTATGGTGTGAGTAGTTATGCACTCAGCGATTGTTGAGAGGCTAATGAATTCACACAGGTGCAAACATCAGTTCAGTTTTACGTAACACATACTTATTTAGATTTTCAGCCTCTGGACCAGATACCACTTTATGGGCTGAGTACCCAAAGCTGAATAAAATCTGGTCTTATTCTTCTTGTAGTGCAGATTCTGTTGGAGGAGGAAAAAATGTTCATAGGTTATTTTAATGCAGTGTTGTAAACTGAGTGATAGCAAAGTGTGTTGCTCAGGGTAGCATGGCTCAGGGGGACCTGACCTAGTCTATAGCAGGTAGGGAGTAGGTCAGGAAGAGTTTCCTGGGGGAGGGGCTACTAAAACTGAGACTTTGAAAGGCAGTAGGAGGTAGGGGAACAAGGAAGACAAAGGTGGCAAGGAACAGCATGGAGTGTGGGGGTGACAAGGAGCAGCTTGAATTTGTAGTAAATAAAAAACAAGATAGGGAGTGGAGAGATGAGGGTAGAAGAGTAGGCAGAGACCAATCCTGGAGATGCTTGTATTCCATCTTGAAGAGGTGGCGCTTGATCCTATAGATGGTGGTGGGGGATGGAGGATTAAAAGTCCTAAAGTGAGTAACTAGTATGATTTATCAGGCTGGGAGGCATGGATTTGAGAAAAGCAAGACTGGAAGCAGAGGACACGAGATGCTGCACTATTCCTGATGAGGACCTGGGGAAGGACAGCAGGAGAGAGGAGAGAGGGAATGGCGGAAGTAGGGAATGTTCTGGAGCTGAAGCTCAGGGGACAGTCCTGGCTGGCGATGGAGACATGGGAGTCATTACCACGGAGGCTATGGTTAAGGCCACATTAAACATCATTAGCCTGTTCATGTGGAATGTGAGCAGTAAGAAGAACAGAAGCTAAGTTCAGTCCTCTGGGGGATACAGCCTCTTTGAGTGAACAGAGGGAGAGAATGTCAATGAAGGAGACTGGGTAGAGAGGAAAAATGAGAATCAGCAAAGTGTGGTGTGACAGAAGCCAGGTGAGCAGAGTTGGAGACCTTTAGCAATGGTGCTGAATCTTCACATCTGGCAGGTGCTGCTGAAGCTAGGATTCATTAATTAATTCAACAAATATTTACCAAGTACCAATTATGTATCATGTACCTGATAACATACAGCCTTTTTAACACATAACTTTCCTAAGATCGACTTGCAAAAGACTAGAAAAATGCGAGACAAAAAAAAAAAAAAAAAGGTTTGTCAGAGTGCATTCTGTCAAGTATTTCTCTGCTTTTTTGTTTTGGTTCGGTTGTTGTTTGCAGCTTTTTTCCACTTCTAACTTCAAGATTTTTTTTTTATATACAGTACAAAAAAGACAAAGGCTTCCATCTGAGCATGGAATTCAGAAGGGCAGTGGCAGAGCTGTTGACTGCTGGTGAAATAAACACAATAGAATGAGAAAAGCAGTTGTTCTTTTCATTCCTTAAAGTAAGCAAGCCAGACCGAGTGGGAAGAGACTGAGAGCTCCTCACTATTCAGCAGCAAAGATTGCTCTTCCTTCAAGTGTTCTCCTCTCTCTATGCTTCTAGTTTCCACAATGGGCAGTGCAAATGTGTCATGTTCTTCCCACACTGTTATGTGCAAAAACCTACTAAGTCCACAGTGTGAGAGACTGTACCTAAAACCCAACTAACTTAGGCCACTCTTCATGCTAGACTAGCTTTTAAAATCATCTCCTAATATGGCAGGAAAGACCTGGGGTACAGCTAGATAGTAAGGGATGTTTTATTATTTATATAATTGTGTTTTCTCCTGTGGCATGTACAAGCCACATCTTAAACTGAAAGAAAAAATGCAAATCTGTTGATCCATGAGACCAATCATTTAGTCTCATTTAGTCAACAGATGTTTGCCGAGCAACCTGTTAGGCTCCACATTGGGAGCTGGGGTAATAAAGATGGATTAGCTTTAGGTACAACCTTTGAATGATTCATAGTCTGGGAAGATAACTCATATGTCAGAGTTCTTTGTGAACTCTTAAGTTCTTTCCCTTGACCCCCTGGCACTTCAGATGTCGCACATCCCAGTATGCAGATAAGAGCAAGAAGGAGAGACGACTCCCACAAAACGCCCAATGTCTGCTGTAGGCGGTTGTTGGTCTCTGCCACCGCATCCTTGTTTGGCAGCTGATTTCAGCTCCCTTCAGATTCCTGTCTCTCCCACAGTCTCTGGCTCTGCCCTCGGAGTTGGAGGGCCCCCAATGGCCACAGATGACATCCCCTGCTTCTGTCTTGGTCTCCCAGGACCCTGCACTGGGAGACATGAGTGGGAAGACTCATATTTCTTTATAATCATTCACATCCATGATTGTGCATCAAATCCTAATATAATTACTGTGTTTGAGCACTTGTAATTTTATGATGACCAGTATCTTATTAATTAGTAAAAGAGATGTTTAATGTACTATCCCCAGCAATATGCCCTATTCTTCTTCTAGCTAAGTGTTTATGTGCGTGGATTTGTTTTTATGATTAAAAATCTTATAATTACATTCTCTTCATGCTCTCAAAATACCATTTGGCTTAAAGAACTGATGTTTTCTCTGGTAACTTCCACATGGCATCTGCTCAAACTACCCTTCAAACTACTGCATTAATTTGCTAAATGTTTATCTCTTTGTACTTGCCTCGTGGAAAGCCATCGTTGCTAGTTCCCTTTTCCCTAAATTAGCAAAAACTCAGCCTGTTCCATCTGGCAATATCATAGCTTTCCACTTGGCAATATGGTGCTGTGGTTATGAGCACGGGCTTTCAAGGCTGTCAAGTAGGAGTCTGAATCCCAGTTATAGAACTTTCTCGACATGTGATCTTGAACAATTTACTTCAACTCTCTGGGCTAGGTTTCTCATCTGTAAAATGGGTAAACTAATGTTAACCATCTTATAGACTTATTGCAAGGAGAGTAGCACAGTGTCTGGTCCAGAATAAATGCTTAAGAAAACCTTCTTTTTCCTGTTACTGTTTGAATTTTCTTGGCATAGTGGGAAGCACACAGGCATCAACATCAGATAGACTTGTTCACACTATGTCACAGGGCAAGTCAGTTGCATTTCTGAATCTCAGTTTACTCATCTGTTAAATGGAAATAGTGATACCTTAGAGTGCTAATGTGCTATTACAAAGACTAATTACAATAAAATATGTTTTAAAAATCTGTCATGGTGCCTGGTCTGACCAAGTTATAAATATTGTTTAGCAAATCTTGTCATGGGCTCTGTCATGATATGATTCCACAACTACAGCACCCTTCCTATAATCAATCTCTTGCCCACTCTGCAAGTATATTTAGTACCATACAAGTTTTTTTGTGTTTTTAAAATATATATTTTATTGATTTCAGAGAGGAAGGAAGAGGGAGAGAGAGAAACATCAATGATGAGAGAGAATCATCAATTGGCTGCCCCTTGAGCATCCCCCTCCCCTACTGGGGATTGAGCCTGCAACCAGGGTATGTGCCCTAACTGGGAATTGTATCGTGAATTTCTGGTTCATAGGTTGATGCTCAACCACTGCACCACATCGGCCCGACAATAGAAGGATTTAGTACATGTAAAAAAATGTGTACTAAATATGTAAATATGTACCAGCCACCTGGACTGGTGTTATAGGCTGTTTACAAATCATGAAACCCTTTTATTCTTTTTCTTTAAAAAATTGAATTTATTGGTGTTACATTGGTTAGTAAAATTACATTTGTTTAAGATGTGCAATTCTATAATACATCATCTGTATATTGTATTGTGTGTTTACCACCCCAAGGCATGTCTCTTTCCATCACCATTTATCCCTTTTTCCCTCTCCTGCCTCCCTCCACCCCCATTTCCCTCTGATAATCACCATACTGTTGTCTGTATGTGATGTTTTTGTTTGTTTGTTTGCTTGCTTTATCCCTTCACCTTTAAGTTACATGTATAGGTATTTTAACAGAGAATATTTTCTCTCTAAGTACCCTCTAGTGTACGCTATGTCATTTGTCTACCTTGAAGCACTTCTGGGCATGTGCTAATGCATGTGTGTGCTTCCAGCGGTTCTCAACTTTCCTAATGCTGCGACCCTTTAATACAGTTCCTCATGTTGTGGTGACCCCCAACCATAAAATTATTTTCGTTGCTACTTCATAACTGTAATTTTGCTATTGTTATGAATCATAATGTAAATATCTGATATGCAGGATGTATTTTCAGGGGTCGTGACCCACAGGTTGAGAACCGCTGAATTTATTGTACATCTACTATGTCCTAGGCAGTGAGGTGCTTGGGATAATCAATGAACAAACTAAACAAAGTTGTCTCTCTTTATGAAGCTCATATTCCAGTGGGGGAAGACAGACAATCAACAATACATAATCATAAATGTAAATTATATAGAATGTTAGTGGTTATACTAATAGTTTTTATGGAAGAAAGAGAGAGTAAAGAGAATGAAGGGAACAGGAGTCTGGGGTGGAGTTGCAATTTTAAATAGGAAATTTACAAGTTATCTAACTTTTTAGATAAAAGTAACTCAGAAACAATTTGAAGACTGTATTACATACTTTCTAACTTAGTACAACATCAATATTTCTGACTTGATTACCTCATCTTTTCATAGACCGTGCTCTGCCTTTGTCTCACTGGGGCGTAATTATATTACTCTTGCCTCCTTTTTGTCCCTTTGTCCCTAGCCCTTGTTCTCTGTGATTGAAAGTCCCACCTTGTCATGGAATGATATTACAAAACTCTACTCCTCCTTGGCAGAGCCATCATGGCCCTGCGATGCTCCTCTAGCCTCCTCTGTGCCCTATCTCTCTTTGGGGTATTCCATCCACTCTGAGCTTCCTGCACTTTACATCTCCTTGCCTTTGTCATCATTCCCACCAGATATACCCCTTCACATATGATATGCTTATTAGAAATCACACTCATCTTTCGAGTCCCAGTTACAATGCTGTCTTCTTCCAAGTGCAGTTAATTTTTCCACTCACTCCTCCATACCCTATGCCCCAAATGCTACATGGTTAGAGGACTGGATGAGTGGCCTC
>NW_006300036.1:3528100-3537723 GCF_000327345.1 Myotis davidii | reverse complement strand
AAATGGTTCTTATTGACCATGAAATCTCAGCACTACTTGGCCAACAAGAGACAACTCTGCTTAGTTGAATTAACCTAATTGGGCAACTTACTCTCAAATGGTTTGAGTCCTGTGGACTGTATACACAACTTTCATACAAGTTTGAGTTTATTAAAAAAAAAAAGTTAGGGGAGAAAAGCACCTATGGAGAGGCCTAAACATGCTATCAGCCAATACATTAGTGGTCCATTGAGAACACAGCTCTGGAAAATACACCATCAGGAAGTCTGCCTACCATGGCTCTACATGACAGCTGGGGCTGGGGTTCCAGGAGTGTGAAGTCCAGGCCTGACTTTACCTTTTGACCTTGGAATGTCTTTAAAGAAAGCACCTATTTTTTCTGAATGGCTATCTCCTCATCTGTAAAAGGCAAGGTTGATGTAGCTCCCTCCCAGCTCTAAAATTCCATATGGTGATTTCATCGTTTAATATGTTAGCGCTCCCCGCCAGCTCTGTGGTGGTTCTTGCTGCAAAGTTCTCAGCTCCGCATATCTGGTGCCCCAGGGAGGTCTCTGACTAATGTGGGGCTGCCTAGTTTGGCAGTCTGGTCAGCCTGGCCTGATTGAATTCTCCTCCGGCACGAGGATTAGTGTCTCTGACACGCAGAGCCCGAGGGAGGGAGCACACCCTGGTCTAACAATACAGTGATGGCCTTCGAGAAAAATCCATGCTCTCCCTGGCCTATATAATTCCAGCAGCGTGACTGGAGGCTCAATTGAGTACTGGCCACAGCGATTGTTTCCTTGGAGGGCCTCCCAATGTTAATTCTGGAGATGATGTTGGAGCCAGATGGGCAACACCAGTCCATGATGAGGTCCTCGTCTCTCCACACCCAGCCCCATCTTAGTTCAGAACACACGAAGAGATTTAGCAACCTCCATACGCTTACATGCCAACCACACATAGAAAACAGTTATTCTAGTTGACACTTTGCCAGTGGAAATGAATATGCTGTAGTGTGTTGAGAATGCTCTCTACTTAATAATAACCAGACTTCAGAGAATGAGAACAAGATGCAAGACTACTGAGAAATGAAGGGCAATAATCTGTATGTCCTATTTTTTTTCCTATAGTATAAATTTTTAGATTCCAAAGGCAGTAGATTTTCTATATAATTTAACTGGGGACTTTTCTGTCAGGTATTTGTTATTAAGAATCAGTGATGTGTCAGGATAACTTGGTTGCTTCAGAAAGAACCAGCAGGATTTAGGAATTTCTTTGCCAAATTACCCTAGTGCCTGGCACATAACTGATGCTCAATAAACATTCATTGAACCAAAGTATGAAAGAATATATTCACCTGTGAGGATGGTATTTATGAAGGCAGACTGGGCAGCAAATCATATTTTTAAAACATTTTGAAATTTGTGTTCTCTGCAGAATTCCAAACCAGTTAGAGACTTAATAAAAATTAGTTAAAACTAATGATAAATGTTTTCTGAATGCAACAGAGAGCTCAACCTGCGCTTTTTTATTTTTTCCTTTTCCTTTTTTTTTTTGCTAGCTAGAATTCTGTTTCCCTTTTTGTTTTTTCAGCTCTAAGTAAAACTTAACTAAAACTTTGGGGATACTTCCTCCCCCACACCCCACTTTTCCAACCCTACAGGTAAAGCCACCATAAACTAGAATGATGCTCCCTTATATAAGCAGGAGGTTTCTCTGGTGCTGCTCAATCCTGCCACAGGGATGATGGCTTGCTTATAAAGCTTGTGTAATGAATAGCCCAAGATTTATTTTCACATTTATTTAGGACAGTCTTCTCGCTGTCACTGTGCCAACACCATCAGCACAACTAGACGTTGCATGAAAAATCACAACTTTGGAGGGGGAAAAAGCCCAGCTTAAATGCCTGCTCAGTCACTCATCAGTTACAGACCTTGGGATGGTTATTAAACATATTTGAGTCTCCTTTTCCTCACAGTGTTGGTGTTCCAGTTGGACAGGATCACATCTGTACAGAGGCAGGCCTGCAGTGGTAATTTCTAGGGGCCCACTTTGCCTCCCATCACCTGGGCTTTCTTGTTTTTTGCCTGCCCTCCCTCTCCCCCTTCTCTCCTGATTAACCTGAGGAAAACAAATACTCACTAGTTCACCCTACTGTTGGTCTATTCCTGTGATGCTGTTATTGGTCAGCATCTCCTTGTCCATCTCATTGGGAAGGTGAGGGTTTGGGATGCTTGGAGATGCCCTAGGGTGCCTTCTGACAGAACAGAAGTCTGACTTTGTACCATGGTGGCTTCAATAAAAACTTATGATTTTAAGTTCACATTCATAATTTAAGTTCACATTTCTGGTCAATTCATATAGCTCATCTTAAGATTTTCCATGGGGGCAGGTTTGGATTACATTGCCCCAGTTTTGAGGATGAAGATACTAGAAACTGCTATAATTAACCTTCAGTACCATGGTCACCTAACATTAGTAGCATGAGGTATTATGGTCTATTTTTGACACAGCATCCAGATGATTCTTTACAACATGACAGATAATACATAGCACTCTCCTGTTCAGTGCCTTCCAGTGGCTTCCCATGTTACCTAGAGTAACAGTCAGGGTCTCACATCCCACGGGCGAGGACGCCGGGAAATCCATGCGACCTAGTTTGCCTACTCTGCCAGCTCATCTCCTTGTCTCTCCCTTACTTACTGTGTCCCAAGCCCTTGGGCCTCTTGGCTGTGCCCCACCCTGCAGAAGTCAGGGTCCCTCAGAACTTTTCTGCCTGTTCCCACGCCTGGATGCTCATTTTATATAGCTATGTTATTCCAGTCTCTGTTCAAGCGCATCTGTTCAGGGAGGTCTTTTCTGAGTACCTCATCTAACTTAGAGCCTGTGACCACCACATTCTGTCCCCTGACCAGATTTATTTTCTGTACACACAAACACATTTATATTTTTAAAGCCTGCTCTCCCTCTAGAACACAGACTCTCTAGAATGTAGGAACTTCATTTCAGTCCCTGCAGTATCGGCAAAGTCCAGGATAGCGGGCCTACAGCAGGCCCAGAGAAGTTGCTCAGTAAATGGTTGGTGGGGGAATGAAGAAATAGATTGACTGAAGGCTAGCCCTGAGGCTGTTCTGGAAAGAAAGGGGCTGTGAAACCACTTTTTTTTTTTTAAATGTATTTTATTGATTTTTTTACAGAGAGGAAGGGAGAGAGATAGAGAGTTAGAAACATCGATGAGAGAGAAACATCGATCAGCTGCCTCCTGCACACTCCCTACTGGGGATGTGCCCGCAGCCCAGGTACATGCCCTTGACTGGAATCGAACCTGGGACCCTTCAGTCCGCAAGCCGACGCTCTATCCACTGAGCCAAACCAGTTTCGGCTGTGAAACCACTTTTTTGCTAAAGACATCGAGATGCTTTGTCTCCGTAATAAGAACAAGAACAACAGTGGTATAATAGCTTCAAGTTATTGAACATCAGGATGCCTGGCTGAGTGGGAATCTGTGAGTTCTTTGTGATCTTTCATGAGTTTATCATTTTATCACTTTGGTCTGTGGAAATAGTTCATTATAAGGTTATTGCAAAGAAAGCATGCAGTTTTTAACTAGATTGAGGTAGTGCATCATGAAACTTACGCTCTCATCTATTGGTTATACAGCACAGGTGTTGTGTCACAAGAGGTCCTCTTACAAGGTTAGCGCTTTCCCTAAAAGATCCCTCAGCACTCTGGCCTGACACCCCCACTCCATTTCCTGCCAAACAAATCTAGACAAACATCTGAGAACATAAGTTTGAGATTCCAAAACTTGGATGCTAATATGTGACAACTCTGGTTCAAATGAATACGGCCTTGGATAAGTTACTTAAAGTCTCAGTTTCCTCATCCCTTCAATGAGGAATAATTAAGTAATTACATCATAGGTATGTACTACTTGAGAAGTAAATGAATAATACATAATGTGATTAGCATAAAGTCACCACTCAATAATCATTAACATTAAAAAGGGGGGGACCCTAAGAATTTGGAACTTAAGAAATGCAGTTCTTGTCCCCCCCGCCCAAAAAATAAAATGCTATTTTCTAATATGGGACAGAGAAATACTTTTCTGGAGGATATATATTTCACATTACACCAGTCTTCAAAGGTTCATACAAATGTGCCCATATGTAAATTTAAAATGCTGGCAGATCGCTGCTACTTTACAAAAGGCATTTTGAATATCAGTTCTAATTGTCCTCATAGCTTTCACTGTGATCAGCTACACAACATCACACTTTCAGGCCTCAACCTAGGATAGGGTGAGCCAATCTTTAGAATTGTTTTGTTTTGTCCACACTCCTCCTTTTTTAGTACAGCTTGCACCAATTGCCTTCCAGAACTCCCTTGTGAATGGTGTAAGAGGAGTAGTTCCAGGAACAGGCCTACAGAATGACTGGCTTGTCTGTACATGGGGTCAGATGTGAGAGAGTTCCACTGGGGGTAGAGTCAGACCGGGGCCTTTTTGTGTCACTCAAAGGAAGATGTTAAGAGCTCACATCTGTCTTTTAAACTACAGCCAATTCTCTTAAAGCACATGCAAAAGCACACATTACAGACCTCAGCTGGGTAGTAGGGCAATTTTATTAGAGATCCTTTTGTTGAGTATCAGCTTTTATTTCGAGGAAGAAAAATATATTATTTCAAATTATGACCCCCCCTTCTTCCTCCAACACACACTTGCATATCTGAGGCTGGGGGAAATGCAGAGAGACCCTCCCCCGCCCCCCCCAAAAAGTAAGATAATCCAAAGACATATCCCTGAAATGATCTTGGGTTAATTTTTGGAGGCAAAAATTGCTCAATAACAGCCCTTTGTCTCTCCAGGGTAAAATGTACAGTCATGTAGAAAATGTCAGGGCAGAGAACTTCAGAAGCCCAGGTGTGTGTGTGTGTGTGTGTGTGTGTGTGTGTGTGTGTGTGTGGTGGGAGGTGGGGCAGGGGCACCAGACTAAGGGGGAGAAGTAGGAACAGTTATTACTCCAACAAAAATCATTTTCTCTGTCTTGCATATCCTCCCACTTACCATAAAGTAGACTTTTCCAAACTACACGTCAGCTGTTTGCAGTGTCTGGGACAGAACAGAATGCTTGGGCTGTGATTTTTTTCCCCCCAAGCAGGAAACTAAGAAATGAGTCATAAAACATTAATACTGCCTTAAAATAACTTAGGGTAGGGTAATCTCAAGATGAACTCGAGTTGAGCGGCAGAGGAAAACTTCACCTCCAGACGAAAAATTTCATTAAAGAGGACTTGCCCTTTCCCACGGGGAGTTCTGGGGCTGACTTCTTGAAGCTGGTAGGGCTGTGTCATGCTGAGTGGGAATCCTGGCTGCTTCTCACATCTGCGGCGCACTCCCCTTCTCAGAAACAGAAATAACTGCAGAAGTGAACCAAATTCTCTATTTTAAACAAAGGGATTCTAACACATCAGCTAGCACATTACAAGTGTTTTGAAGTTTCCACAAGTTCGAGTAAATTCAGGATGGCACTAATTCGGATATGTGGTAACACGTGATAGGCTGCGATGTAGAGTAGTGGCTAAGAGCACAGGTTCAGGAGTCAGACAGATCTAGGTCAGAATCCTAGCTCTGCCTCTTATTAGCTGTGACCTTGAATAATTTATTTACTTTCTCTCAGTCTGTTTTCTCATCTGTAGAACGGGGACAATAATATCTAATTATAAAGTAGTTTTGAGAATTCAACAAGATGATGAATGCACAGGAGGCCATGATTGAAAAATAAAATCAAGTTGCCTTTCATATTTACATGACCCTGAGCCCTCATGTTACTGGTTCTAGGAAGTCCGATTTTCCACTGGATCCCCCTTCTTTGAATTATTTCTGGGAATAGAAGAGAAAAGACTTATACATTCTACCAATTACCCCAGGTAGTTATCATTCCTCTGAAAGATTTCTGTTCCAGGTATCTCTTGTAACCTCATGCCATTGTATAAATCACTCCTCTGGACTGGAACTAGTTAGAATGAAGCCACAGCTCGCCCATGTAGTTAGTGCCTTTGTGTGAACCAGCAAAGGATGCCTCCTCCAGACAGGGACACAGCTTCATGAACAGATGATACCTTTGGATGGGGTGGAATACAATGTCCTCTTTATCCAAGTGGACTCACCCCATATCAGGATCCAGGGTTTGCAGAGGGGACCTCAGTCTGGATTTCAGCCATCACCCCTCCCCCTTCCCCCACCCCACTCCCCTTCCTTAGCCAGATGCTTTTGGGCAATAAAAAACCAATACAACCATGAGCAACTGCCGTGGGCAGTGTCTGACTGCATCTCACAGAAAGTCCCAAAGCAACACTGGCTTAAGTAACATAAAAGTTTATTTCCTGCTCATATAAAAGGAAGTAGGCCTTCCAGGTTTGATCTTACCACTTCATAGTGACATTAGCGAGCTAGTTCTTTTTTTCTTGCTCTACTATCCTAAGTAGATGGCTTCCATGGACAAGGCCTTCTAATGGTCCTTGATAGCTGAAGACCTTATGCTGACCTATCCAAGTTCTAAGCAGCAGGAAGGGGGTAGAGATGGAGGTGGGCATGCCCTGTGCATAAAAGGATTTTTGCTTAAATCTTATTCACCAAAAAGTGATCAAATGACCACATCTGTCTGCAAAAGAAACTGAGACATGTTATGTTTTTAGCTGGGCACTGGGTTATAAGGTGATTTTATTATTGAGGAAGAGGGGGAAGTGGATGTTGGGTATAAGCGATTGACACTTTCTCATAAGGCTTTTTCTACTCCTAGTTTTAGTTTGTTCTAAATCTGAGTCCAGTCACTTTTTTACCATTACCAACCCCTTCCCCCAGCTCAAAACTGCTAAGACTCAACTTTAACAAAATTTAATTGAATGCAGGGAAGAACAAAAAAAAATATTGCAGGAACTGAAGGCAATTAAGCTCATGGATTCTAGAGTTAGATTGTCTGGGTGCAAACACTGGTTAATTTCTTAGCTGTAAAACCTTGGGCAGCTTTTACCCTAACCTTTCTGGGCTTCTGATTTTCTCATTTGCAAAACAATAGGGTTGTTATGAGTATTAAATGAGATAGTGTGCATGTAGCCCATTTAGTGCAGACTGGAGGTATCCTTACAAATTAGCACTCTACTGAGGGTGAGAGCAGATGGGCTATGACATATCTCTTACCATAGTTTCTTGACAATTGCAAGATTTTCGGCCCATCCTTCCATTCTATGGTGATGTTTACGAAGTCTTTCCTAATGTCCAAGGACCCACTGATCCCTAGCTGCTGGCTGATCTTTACCCTTGGTTTGCTCCACTGTATCCTTGAATAGCCCCCAAACTTGCATTTGAACAGCTAGTATAATTTTCATTCTTTGTGGCAAATGAACACTTCACTTGGCTTACCTTTTCAGCCATTATCATCACAACTATTTTCCAGAAATCAGTGGCAGAAAGAGAAGCCACAGAGCAGCAAAGATTACACAATGCATTCAACTCTGAGAATGTGTGCAGCATCCAACGCCTGATTCCTTGGCCACAAGTGATCAGTATGATGTGCTCTGCCAGCTCTCAGATAGTATCCACGTGGCAGTATGGGGACTATATTAGATGGCCATATGTAGATGCCCACCTTCTTAATTGTTTCATTTTGAGGGAAATGTTTTTAGAGACCAACAGAAATATAATGACTCAGTATGGTGGCCAGTCATGTTAAATGGGTTAGAAGTATATATGAATGTCACACCACTTAATTGAAAGTCCTCAATAAATGCTCAGTGAAGAAATAAAAATGATGATATACACTACTGAGAACAGAGATCACTTCTGGGGCTTATAGACTCTGACCCCCATTGGAAGGTCTTTATTTTGCTCCTCACAGACTCGCAGGCAGCAAAAGCCTCACTGCTCCTCAAAATCTCTAGATCTCACAGTGACCCTCACTTTTGACCCTCCTATAGGTCTCAGTACTCAGCATGTGAGACTGGTGGGAGCCCACCCTACCCCAGTCCAAGGCCATGCTATTTCCTATCTGAGTATGTATAACTGAAAGAGGAAACTTTCATTTCCTTCAGGGGAAACTCCCATCCTCCTGCCTCCACAGCATTATGGTCTGACCTCCATTGTCCGGACAAGACAATCATGAAAGTTGAGAGTATGTTGCTCAAAAAAGTAGGTTTTGTTCTAATGTAAGTAATTCCAAATCAAGTAAAGTGTGGGCTCTAAAAGCCAGTCTAAATTCATATTTTGGAAACACATTTCTCTATATCTGCAAAGGTATAGTATAATTAAAGCTTGTTCTACTTTATATTTTAGTAACAAACAAAACACTTAATATCTTAGTCTATATCTTCATCATAAAAATTTATAGTGACATCATATTCCCCCCCCCAAAAAAAAGTTATATATAGGAACTTGTTTAGCATTAATAATAGTAATTTTTCCTGGTAATAATCTCAACCTCCTGCCCTGAAAAAAATGTCCCAGAGGTCTCTATCTGGAGAAATGAAAAACTGTCAACCACTCCCAAATTGCATTTCTGTTGTTTAAAAAGAAAATAAAAGTTCCTTTCACTGGAGACCTTACTATATATCTGTAGATCATGCCAATGATTAGCATATGATGTGGTACAACACTATTTATTGTTTCTATCTGCTTCTTTCTAAAAAAATACTTTTCATGACTGAATAAGAGGCTGATGTAAAATAAAGGTACAATATTATAAAATCAAGATCATGTAAAGGAAAAGACCTATGTTAATTGCAGAAGACAGTGCATTACTGTGAGTTTCCTTGTAGCCAGGACAAAGAAAGAAAACATGTCAAGCTTTATAACTCAGAGGTTGACTAAGCACATTCATTCTTCAAGGGAGTAATTTTTTTTCATGGCAGTGCATTCTAAAAGATATTTCCCAAATGGAATCTTCTATCAAATGCACTAAGAGATATGATATGCAGTGTCCTTGAAAACAGAGTTATAAAATCTATACTAATAGGTTTCATGTGACTATTTCTTGTAAGAACAGAGGAAAGCTAAAGGCACAGGGGTTTTGTGCAACTTAAGACAATGATTAAGGGTAGCTAGGCTGATGTGGAGGTCTGCCTCTGGAAGTAGATGAGACACTTGTGCTTTAAGGCTTACTCCCTGAATATTCCTTTCTCTCAGTTGTACGGCAGACATTTGAGGATGAACTGTCTGTTTAGTGACTATTATTTTAAGAGAATGTCATAAAGACCAAAGAAGTAGTTGATAGAGTTGAATTTGACCTTTGGAAGTGTCTTTAGAAAAAGTTTGCTATAAGCAATATTTTTTCTGATATATCTCCTCGGACAAGGGGAAGCAAAAGAAAGAATAAACAAATGGGACAACATCAAGCTAAAAAGTTTTTGCACAGCAAAGTAAAACAACAATAAAATGAAAATACAACCTACTCAATGTGAGAAGATGTTTGCCAATGATACATCTGATAATAGTTTAATATCCAAAATTTATTAATAACTCATACAATTCAAAATAAACCCCCCCAAACAATCCAATTAAAAAATGGGCAAGGTATCTTAATTTTTTTGGTGTGATGGTAAATGGGATTGCTTTTTTAGTTTCTCTTTCTGTAAGGTGTATAGAAATG
>NW_006300036.1:3510388-3527414 GCF_000327345.1 Myotis davidii | reverse complement strand
AGGGAGAGAGAGAGAGAGAGAGAGAGAGAGAGAGAGAGAGAGAGAGAGAGAGAGAGAGAGAGAGAGAGAATTACCAATTACCCTTTACCCCGGTCTTCACATTACTGAAAAGAGGACCAAAACAAATCAAGACCTTATTACCATCTCTGCTTCTGCACCGGAAGTTTCCTTCTCTCCTGTGATGGTGACCAATGGTCAAGCCGCGACTGTAGTAATCTGTCTTTAGATTGCCACTCACCCATTACATCTGCCCGGCCCTGACAGTAAGCTTATTTCCAAATACAATTCACTAAGATATTCGTTAGGATTTTCAAGATTTCTCCAGAGCCCACTGCACCAAAGCTGGCCATCGGAGGCTGCTGTGGGCGTGTCCCTGGCCTTCTGTATTAGTACGAACAGTCTGTTGCTTTCCTTTCTTTCACACGCTCTCTTTCCTTTCCTCTTCTTCTTTCTTCGTTCCTTTCACCCCCGTCTGCATTGTGGTATGGCAGGTAGAAAAGGCCTGTGGTGTAACTTAACTGCTACTTAAAGAAGATTTATGACACCACATATTTATGACTTCATGACGTTAACACTAAAATTACCTCACAAAGGGGTGTGGAGAAAAGGAAACCCTTGTGCACTGTTGGTGGGAATGTAGATTGGAGCAGCCACTATGGAAAGCAGTATGGAGGTTCCTCAAAAAATTAAAAATGTGTTGGGGTCCAGCCCCAGCAGGTCTAGGGGTTCCCAAAGGTGTGGACGGAGTTGGTGAAGAAGGAATGACACGAAGACAGTGTTCAGTTGATCAGCATAGGAAGGTTCTCTCTTTATTCTCCTGTTACATCTATGTTTATACCATTTGACTTTAATCCTATCCATTCTATTCCAAAGGTTAGGGCATTTGTTATCTCCATTCCAAGGTCACTACTCTATTGTTCTGTTAAGCTACAAGGAAGTAACTGAAGGAGATTATCCTAAGTAAAGATTATGTAGTTTAAACATGATTGTTTGTAGTTAAAGTGATTAACTACCTGCCTGGCACTTAGTTATGGGGTTTTACTGATTCCCTTCCTTAGTCCTGTTAATCCCTAACTCCAGGGAAAAATCCCTACCTGGGGAAACAACCTTTCTCAGAGAGGTGACCTTGGTTAAAACACATAGTGCTTTAAAACACATAAGGAGAGCAAACATATTAAGAACAGTATGTCATAAATGCCAGGTCCTTTGAAACATATGCTGTGCAGATGTTTCCTCCCTGCAGTGACTGTGTCAAGCAGCAAGGATGGACCAGCTTCTGGCAAAAATGAAAGTGCCTTATGACCTAGCTATTCCTCTTCTGGATATACTGGTACATTAAAAGAAACTCCAAACTTTAATTCATAAGAATATATGCACCCCTTTGTTCATTGCAGCATTATTTATAATAGTCAAGATATGGAAGCAACCAAAGTGCTCATCAGTAGCCGAGTGGATAAAGATGTGGTACATAAATGGAATGGAATATTACTCAGCCACAAAAAAAAGAATGAAATCTTTCCATTTGCAACAGTTTGGATGGACATAGACGGTATTAAGCTAAGTGAAATAAGTCAGTCAAAGAAAGACAAATGCCATATGATTTCACTTATGTGAAACAAACAAACAAAATTGAAACAGACTCATAGATACAAAGAACAGACTAGTGGTTTCCAGATGGGGATGGGTGGGAGAGTGGGGGACTTAGTGAAAAAGGTGAAGGGATTAAGAAGCACAAATTGGTAGTTACAAAATAGTCACAGGGATGACAATAGTACAGCATAGGGAATGTAGTCAAAAGTATTGTAATAACTATGCATGGTGCCAGGTAGGTACTAGCAAATAGTGGAGAACACTTTGTAAAGTATGTGATTGTCTTAACACTATGCTGTGCACCTGAAACTGTATAATTATACAAACATAATATTGAATGCAAACTGTAATTAAAAAATAATAAAAATTTTAAAGTTTGCTGAGTGCATTGAAATACAGAGATAGTGTTTACAACTCTTTAACACAAATTTATCTTTTAAAGTTATTTTATTATAAAAATATAATACAAAAATTGTTTAATAAAAACAAATTACTCACATTCCTGTTATCATAATATGATTACTGTGATGATTTTAAATTATATCCCATAAATTTTTTTGATAATGCTCCTTTCAATAAGTGGAAGCTAATTACCATCCCCCTACGTGAGGGCTGGACATAGCACCTGGATTGAAACAAATGGAGTGTGGGGGTAGTGAAAATGTGGGACTTCTAAGTCTAGGTCACAGCACCTGGCTTCCTCCTTGCTCTGTATCACTTGCTCTGGAGGAAGATCACTGTCGTCTTATAGAAACACTCAGGAAGCCTGTTGAAGAGGCCCACATGGTAAGGATTGGCTGTTTCCTGCCAATTGATGACAAGGAGCTGAGGTCTCCTGTCACTAGCCATGTGAGTGAGCCGATCCTTTAGCCCCAGTCAAGCTTTCAGATGACTGCAGCGCTAGCTCATAGCTTGACTGGGACCTCATGAGAGACCCTGGCCCAGAACTAACTGGCCAAGTGACTCCCAAATTCCTGGCCTGCAGTAAACTGCAGATCATAAGTGCTTATTGCTTTAACCTGCGAAGTTTTGTGCTAATTTAGCTACACAGCAATGGGTAACTAGTACAATCACCATGAATATCCTTTTTGTTTATTTACTTCCATTTTCTCCCTCTGCTGCAGAGAAGCTTCTGCTCTGTAGGTTCAATCAAAGTGTACATGAACTTGTCTCCTATGTTTTTTACTTTGCCTTTGAGAGGCAGTTGAGAATGTAAACTATATAGCCAACTTACCTGGGTTTGAATACTGCCTCCTCTCTTTTATGTGATTTTGGGTATGTCAATTTCTTTGTGCCTAATTTTTCTCATATATAAATTGAACATGATGATAGTATATAGGATAACTGTGAGAATTAAGAGTGTTAATATGCATAAAAGGATTAAAAGAGTGGTGTATAGTAAGCACTATAGAAGAGTAAATAATTACCACAATCATATAATCATTAACAATTATTTTACCACCATTTAAAATTTTTTGGTAAAAATATACATATTATAAAACTTACTGTCTTTACCATTTTTAAGCATATAGTTCAGTGGTATTAAGTACATTGTTTGTCCATCATGACTATTCATCTGCAGAATTCTTTCATTTTGTAAAACTAAATAAAACTCTGTGCCCACTAAACAGTAATCCCCAATTCCCTACTACTTTTTGTCTATATGATTTTGATTACTCTAAGTACATTATGTAAGTGGACTCATACAATATTCGTGTTTTTGTGACTGGCTTATTTCACTTGGCACAATGTCCTCAAGGTTCATCCATGTTGTAGCATATGTCAGTATTTGCATAATTTTAAGGCTAAATGATTCTATTGTAATATTTATTTATTTATTTATTTTTTCATGTAGAGGGCGTAATGTCACAGGAAGGCCATAGTAGTCTGCCACCCATGAGGAGTAAGCCCAAGTTGCTGTTGGATGTGTTATACACAGAGGAGCCATTATTCAGGTGCTCTGCTCTTTCCACACCCAAGAGTACCACACTCTTTTGATTGTTCTATCTTTGTAGTAAGTTTTAGAATCAAAAAGTGTGTCTTCTAGCTTTGTTCTTTTTCAGGATTATTTTGGCTATTTTGGGATAGTCCCTTGAGAGTCCATAGGATAATTTAGGATAATTTAGGATCCTTCAGTTTGTTCTTTTTCTAATTCCTTATCCTATAGGAACTTTAGGATAATTTTTTCTATTTCTACAAAAACATTATTAGAATTTTGATAGAGATTATATTGAATCTAGAGATTGTTTTTGGTAGTATAGACATCTTAACAATATTTTCTCCCAACCAATGAATGGGATAACTTTCCATTTATTTATGTATTTAATTTCTTTCAGAAATATTTTGTAGTTTTCATTATATAAGTCTTTCACATCTTAGTTAAGTCAATTTCAAAGTATTTTATTTTTTGATGTTATGGCAAATGGAATTGTTTTCTTTTTAGATTGTTTATTGTTAGTATATATAAATATAATTGATTTTTGTGTGTCAACTATGAATTAGTTTATTAGTTCTAAGAGGATGTTTTGTTCAATATTTAGAGTTTCCTATATAAAACAGCACATCATCTTTGAAAAAATCTTTTTACTTATTTTTTCCTATTTGTATGCCTTTTAGTTTTATTTTTTTCTTGCCTGATTGCTCTGGCTAGGACTTCCCATTCTATGTTGAATAGAAGTGGTCCATCTAGCTGAAGTTTAGTCAATTGGTTGGTCTTTTTAATGAAGAAACTTTGGGGTTTGTTGATTTTCTCTATTATTTTCTAATCTCTATTTTATTTATCTCTGCTCTAATTTTTACTATTTCCTCCCTTCCACTGGCTTTGAGTTTAGTTTGTTCTTTTTCTAATTCCTTAGGTTGTAAAGTTAAGTTGATTTGAGATCTTTCTTGTCTTTTTGGTGTCTCTTTTTGAATCTTTGTGGTAGCAAGCTGGCATGTAGTATGAGTATGGGCAACTCTTAGTGGAGTCTTAGGCATTAATTTCAGTTGAGTTTTGTTGTATTAAAACTCACAACTGTATCAAGTCCCAGACAGAAGGGATTGCAGTCCCAGACACTTAAGAATCAAGATACCTAAGTGTAAGTTTTGAGGCTACTACTTAACAGCTGTTTGACCTTGATCAAGGTTAAGGTTCATTATCTTCAATTATAAATTTATGAGATAGCAATTCTCACTTTATGAAGGGTGTAGTGCAGATACAATGAGACAGCTTTTGTCAAAGTACAAAGTAAAAATATTAACAGAGTTATTATTTACTGTGAGCTTTCTAGAGGCAGGGAACTGTGCCTTTTTCTCCTTCGAGTGAATAAAGTCTATGGTAGCTATGGCTGTGCTTAAGTTCCATATAGGGGCCATGTATCTCTACCATCTAGCACATAATGGGCACTCAACAAATGTCAATTGAATGAATGAGCTAATTCCTCTTACCTTAAATGGTGACTTGCATGACACTTGGCAAGTCATTCACCATCTGTATCCCTCCACCCTGCCTGTCATAGTGCTGCTCCTTCAACAGGAATTTCTTCAGGGGTCAGTTCTTCACAGGCAGAGCCACGGGCAGCACTGATGTTTGCCATTATCACTGGAGAGGCCCCAGGACTTCACTAGATGCTATCCCACTGGGATGATGGAGAAGAAATAGAAGAAAAACAAGCAAAAGAAGTAGCCTTAGCTTGTCTCAGCGTTTCTTCATCTGCTTCTTGTCATCATCATCATTCCTTCTTCACACACACACACACACACAGAGACACACGCACACACACACACAAAACCCTCCCTCCCCAATAGCCATCTGCTCTCTTCCAGAAAGACACACATGCATTTCCCAAGTATCATTTTAGGGCTGGAGTCCAAAGTCTTTTCTTATCTGAAATTCACTCTGCACTTGCCACTTGGCAGAGCTTGCAAATAACTCAGTGGGTGTTTTTATAGTCAGCACTAAAAAAAAAAATAGCCACACCACTAATAAAATTTTCCTTATTGTTGTAACTATTGGCAAAGGCAAGTGTCTAGGGAGATTGGCTGCCTAAAAAGCTTCATTATGCTGCAAGAATATTTTTGATAGAATTTCAACAGCTCCTCACTGACTGTCAACTTCGCTATGTGGCTTTCTAAAGTCATTCCTACCCCTCCCTAATTGGCCCTCAAACCTGAGAAAACACTGAGGTCAGTTGTTGGGAATCTGAATCTTTCCAAGTAATTAGCAGGTAGAATTACCAGGTAGCAGGCAGTGTTTGCTTGTAATCTGCCAATAATGGCTGCAGGGGGGGTGATTGTCATCTTGAGTGGCCTTGCAACCATGTCTAATTTAAAGTGTCAATAGAGTTTATTTCTGTCTTTTATTCCTACTGCCAGGTTGTGAGTTTCCCCTTGAGAATCCAAGCTCAAAGTCAGACAGATATTTGGAACATGTGAATTTCAAGGGAAAAAAAAGTTACCCAGAAAATGAAAATATGTAAAAGCATTTAGGCATCATTCCTCTATCACATGATTTGGTCAGATTAGATCAGCCTATATATTCAAGGCATATACACAGAATTGGACATTCAGATTTTACAAAGCTGAAAAGTTCCACTTTGCCAACTGGATTGGGGGCAATAGGTGGTATAAATGAGGGTCTTTTAAGACTCACTAATGCTTGCTACCACTTCTAGGCTTCTTGCTTTTCACTTACATCTTTTCTTTCTTAATTCCCCACTGAACTGTTT
This sequence comes from Myotis davidii, assembly GCF_000327345.1. Taxonomy (NCBI): domain Eukaryota; kingdom Metazoa; phylum Chordata; class Mammalia; order Chiroptera; family Vespertilionidae; genus Myotis; species Myotis davidii. The sequence continues at coordinate 3,521,118 of NW_006300036.1, read as the reverse complement.
TCTAGTTTAAAATAGATAGATTTGCCAAAACAATAAAGCCCATGGTGCATGTTGAATATGCCTCGATTTGCACATTTTTTCATTAGCAGCATCTGGCCTTGGCTGACAAAGTTTTGTGACTGCTCTTGGTATCAGTCTTGGATAGAGCTGCTGTGAAGTCTAACTGACTGCTTCGTTCTCATAAATACCTCCCCTCTTTGAAGTTCCCTTGATTGAAGAAAATCATTCCTTGTTTTATATTTAAAGACAGGGACCCATTTTCTTCCTTTCATTCCTTCTTTTCTTTTTTCCCCTTTTCTTCTGATTCACATATAGAACCAAGATGTTGGGTTCCAGAAGCACATATGCTAGTTCACAGATGGCTTTTAGGAATACGTTTGTTCTTGCCATTTGAGCCATTTAGGTAATATGCTTTATTTTCCAATACAGGATAAGAAACATTCTGAAGAGACATCTTCAGGTACAGCAATCAGTGTGGTTTGGTAATGGTCGTGAATGAGACACAAATTTTACTATGAAGTTTTTTCTTGACTTGCTTTCTTGAAAAATTTATTGAAAGTTGAATTTTAAAATGCTGCTGATACAACAGCTGGTATCCAGCATTTGTTTTGAATTTGTATCTAATCAAGATAAAAAGATTTTCTTTAAAAGTAAGAGAAAAACTGGTATGAGGAAAAAAGAGTAATGTGTTTGTAGCCAATACATTCTCTTAATATATTTTAGCTTTAAATATATGTATATATTTAAAAAATATATTTTATTGATTTTATACAGAGAGGAAGGGAGAGAGATAGAGAGTTAGAAACATCGATGAGAGAGAAGCATCGATCAGCTGCCTCCTGCACACTCCCCACTGGAGATGTGCCCGCAACCAAGGTACATGCCCTTGACCGGAATCGAACCTGGGATCCTTTAGTCCCCAGGCCAATGCTCTATCCAGTGAGCCAAACCAGCTAGGGCATCTTTAAATATATTAATCACGTCTTTATCAGGGAGGAAACATAAGAGCCTACAGAGAAAAGTGTTTTCAAATGGCATTGTCCTAGGCATTTGGTATCTATTTGGCTTAAGTAGGTCATCATACAAGAAGAGACCAAACCTGAGACAGCAAACCCACTGGAAACTTACCTCTATAACATTCAGGTGATTAAAAATCTTGTCCCCGCATCCTTTTTTTTAGACAGTCATCAAGAAATACATGGTGATCCCTGTAACTTTTGGTATCAAGAACAGAACATGTGCTCTGGCTCAGTAGTTCAGTTGGTTAGAGCATCGTCCCCATGTACCAAAGTTGTGGGTTTGATCCCTGGTCAGGGAACATATGAGAATCAACCAATAAATGCATAAATAAATGGAACAACAAATTGCTCTCTCTCTCTCTCTCTCTCTCTCTCTCTCTCTCTCTCTCTCTCCCTCTATCTCTCTAAGAAGCAATAAATTAAAATAAAGTAATTTGTGCCGTGCCAGCACAGGCAAGGGTTAGGTGAGCCAGATTGGGGGTGGGGGGTGGCAGGGGGGCAAAGGATTAAAGAAAAGACAGACAAAGAGAATATAGCTGGGGTGCGGTGGATCTCCTGTCCCTGGATGAGGCCACAGAGAAGGATCCAGCCAGCAAGCTGAGGCTTTATTTTATAGTCAGAGGAAAACAAGGTAGTGGTCAACACAGTTACCATGTTCTTGTGAGTTTCACTTGTTTTGGCAGCACTTGCTGCACCTCCCACAGCCCATTAGCTACCCAGGAAGGTCCTAGGGAGCCTATAAGGTCAAGCTTAATTATGCTAAGAGAACTCTGCCCTCTAAGCTGGGACTGGTTTGTGGCTCTGCCACAGGTCAGTCCGAGGCTTAACTCTAGAGCTGTTCCCTATAGTAATTGATAAATTAAAAAAAGAAAAAAGAACAGAACATGTGTTACAAGCCTATCTATAATATAACCAAGCTTCATTGCCCCACTCTCACAGGGTTTTCTGATACATTCTGATGTAACCTGACAGATGTGTCACAACATCTAAGCCCTTTAAACACCCAAAGCCCTTGGACAGTGGATGTTGTCGAAGGGCAGATTGGAAAACCTGCTGTTCTTGTATTGTGTCTATATTGCCTCCAAACCCCTGCCTTCTGCAAAGTATGAGGGGGAGGGGCAAGATGTAAATCTAGGCTTTTAAATAGTAATGGGGAAGCAGGAGCTAGCTGGTGTTTCCCTGCTGCTGAGACAATAAAACTATAAAGAGGTGAAACGAAATGAGCTTGCCTTTCCCCAATTTAAACCCCAAAGCTCTGCCATTTTTAGAAGAAGGCCTCCTTCAGAGGAATGGCTCAGCAGTGACATGCTTGCACACCTGTGTTAAGGAAGGGCCTTCTGGATTAGAGTCTGGGAGGGCCAGAGAATTAAAGTGGGGATATTCTCAGAGTGAAAGAAATAAGAGCAGCCCCAGAAAGATCCTCCCACACCCATCCTTGTTTCGGAGCTTCGGTCCACATTTCTGGATTGGATAAACCCATGCTGGGAGTGGGGCCCACTGCCAGATTCCACGGAGGCCAGGAGGTGCGCAGTGACACCCTCGGAATTGCACGCAGTTGTGAGGTCTGCTTCTCAGACATTTGGATGGCTGCCACAAGGCAGGGAGGGAGGAAATTGGGCCGGTTTGCATTCTGTTACAGACCAGGCTTTTGGATGACAGGATTCTTTCCAATCAAAATGCCATGGATTACTCCCTGCTGTGAGCTAATAGGGTGATAATTAGCATATTTCATTTATTTACTTAACTGGAATGGAAACCATTGGGCACGTGGCCCACTTAGAATGGTTTCCCAGGGAAGCCATGAACTGCTCTAAACGCTACCTCCTTCAATGATGGAAACCAGTCCACAGAAGCACAGTGCAGGTCCCTCCCAGGCCCTTCCACCCCCTTCTCTCCTTCACACCCCGCTCTCCTCCAATAGCACACACTAGGGTTGGAGTCGAATCTGGTCTCACTTCAATAAGAATCTGAAACGAGAAATGAAATTGCACAGATATTTCCAATAGTTCATCTCCATGGACGCTTTTTGGCAACAGCATGGACCCTCTTGACTTTCTGCTTCACCTGTAATAATGACTCTTGGGTATCAGCGGAAGCAGAGGTGCCTCCTGATCTCTTTATCACTCTCTCTCTCTTTCAGATGCAGCGCCAGACTCACGCAACGAGTGTCAATGGTTGCTGGGTTCCAGGGCCCTCTCTGGACTATTACTTGGGGAATCTTAAAACACCTGTTTGCCATGGTTTCCTCCTTACTTAGGGAATAACTCACTTTATAATCCTCATGCTACACTAAAGTACTTTTCAGTTCTTTGGAGTTTCATGTCTGCTAATCTCCCCAATGGCATATTTTTAGTTTGTTCAGGGGTAAACTATTAACAACATGCAAAGAAAACAAAGCAGCCCAAATCCACCGACAAGGAGAAGTGGATTCCAATATCAAACTGTTCGGGGGGTGGAAGGCTATCTGTGCTAAGCAGTAACACCAAAGGGCTGAGAAGCAGGTGGTGCTACAAAGAACTCTGCCTGAGTGGGCAAAGTTGCTCAATAGTAACCTCACACAGTAGGAATTTTTCTGTCACTTGGTAAAATGTGGTGTTTCTGCATAAACCTTTGTTTACCAAGGACTCCGTTAATGGTGCCATGATCTGCCCATTTGTCTGAGCCTAGAAAACCTTAAAGTCATCACAAATGTTTCCTCTTACCCTAACTGACCACGGAGTCTCTCCACTTTTACTTCCTGACTGCTGCTCAGCCATGTCTTTTCGCATTTCCCTTGTCACTGCCTAATTCAGGTTTAGGTTACCTGTCACTCAGACACTTGCTTAGAGGACTGGAGCATCCGATTTATGAGAGTTTGTTAGACATTCAGAATTCAGTGGCTCCCTCAGCCCCAGGACAAATTGGCATTTTAACGAACTCCCCCTTGTGATCTGTCTGTACATTAAAGATTGATTGCCTGGCTGGCAGGGGTCAGTAACCAGTGTCGACCTATGAACCAGGAGGTCATGGTGTGATTCCCTCAGGGCACACGCCTGGGTTGGGGACCGGATCCCCAGTGTGAGAATGCAGGAGGCAGCATATGTGTGGTTCTCTGTCATCGTTGATGTTTCTATCTCTATCTCTTTCTCCCCCTTTCCCTTCTTCTCTGAAATAAATGAAAATATTTTTTAAAAATATTGAGGATCACTGAGCTAGACTACCACAAGCTGCCATCCAGTGTACTTCTGTCATCCGTTTCCTCCGTCAACAGGCTCCACATACCTTTCTTTGTGGCTCATAGATCTGATTATGTCACTCTTCTACTTAAAATTTTTCCAGACCTCTCTGTTATCTACTGGATAAAATTGTGCAGCAGATATGATATTTTCAGCTTATCACGTCAGTTAGCCCAGAGCTATAACTTTATTTTTGTATATAGAACACTAGAGGCCTGGTGCATGAAATTTGTGCACTGGGGGTGGGGGGTTGACCCTGCCAGCCTGGTCACCCCTAACTGCTCTTCCCTGCAGGCCTAGTTGCCCCCAACTGCCCTCCCCTGAAGGCCTGGTCACTCCTAACTGCCCTCCCCTGCCAGCCATTTTTGACCACATGGGGGCGGCCATCTTGTATGTTGGAGTGATGGTCAATTTGCATATTACCTCTTTATTATATAGGATAGTTTCAATGTCAGGTTTCTTATACTATTTAATGGTAAAAACTTTTCCTAGTCAATTCTAGAAGACCCCAGTCACTTCATGTTTTCCTTAGTCATTTTACATTGAAATTCAGTCAACCCTAATTTGCCAATCTATACTTTCCACCTCATTTTCCTGCCATCAGAATTCCTAGGGACTTGCATAGTTTTAAGGGCATCACCTGGAAGTCAATTGGCCATTATTGGTGTCTGTCCCTGCTGGAGCAGGTTGTCCGGCACAATCATTTCTCCATGCTGGTGTGCACCAAGCAGCTAGATCCCCATCTTTCCAGACTGTCCCTGATGTTATGCTCTTTGCTGCTTTCTCCTGTGGCATTTCTTTGTGACAACCAGGGAGTCAGATTTGGGCCAGCTGCATTTCTCTCCTTTTCAGTTTATTTATGAACCCGTCTTGGGGGGTAGAAAGACTTTACTGCTTTGGGTTGCTGAGAGAGATGCAGTGGGGCTACCCAAATGCCCTGCAACCCAGACACTCCCACAGCTATCTCTGTTATCCTCCAGCATCTGTGTCTGGGCTCCTGAGGTTTTTTGTCTGCTTTTTAGCTCCTCTTTTCAGTCATTCAGCCACCCAAAATTTAGCACGGCGCCTACTGGAGCCGTTATCAATGGAAGTCAATGGAAATAACAGACTTCTCTGTATCTTCAGTCTTTTTACATAACACACCCTTCACCTGTCACCTAAATTGTGTATAGGCTCACAGTAAATAAATAAATGAATAATGTCATTCTATCGTATACTTATAGTTGCTTTGTGCATTGCAAAGCTCTTTAAAATTCTCCCCCTCCCTCAACTCACTCAATTCACATAGAACCCTGTGAGGTAGGAAAGGTAGATATCCCAGGATAGCATCCCCAGATGAAAAAACCTTATTTCAGAGATGTTAAATACCTTTCCTGGAATCATCTGAGGCCTACAGATGGAAAAATAACCTTGAGAACTTCTGACTCTGGACTTACCAATATTTCTTGCAATATCCCATATAGAAAACTAATTTCTAGTTCTCCCACTCAACTCACCTGGTTTTTATGCTGATCACTTAGATTCTCTGCATCCCTGCCAATCACATTGTAAAATGCTTATGAGAATGATACACTCTGCCAGGTAATTGTGATGGGCTTTGAGCCCCCTGGGAGAGAAGAAAACTGTAGGTAGCATTTCCATTTCTCAATTTCTCATATTTTGTCCAGAAACTTCCTCCTACTTTATTTTTACACATCTTATTTCACCTCTTGGATATGAGGCTACCTGTTGGGCAAGGACTCTTTCCACACCTTCTTTATGTCTTTGTAGCAATTAGTGCTATATGGGGTAGACAGCTGGTATCTAATGAATGCATATTAAATGAGTAAGTAAATAGAACCCTATCTCTGTATTTGCTGAACCATATGAAAGGCTCTCTCTCTCTCTGTGAAGTTTGTGATATGTCTTGCTGCTTTATTCAAAAGTGTCTTAAATTTAATATCACACACTGTTTCTTAATTTAAACCACCAGTACTCAACTTCAGAGTTCCAGCTGTATCTTGCCAGAGGTAACGTCAAGTGTTCTTGTTGAGGGCACCAGCCTTCCAAGTGAAAGAGCTGAAAATGTCATGTATTAAGCAACCATTTATTTTTCTCTCATTCCAGAATTTCTTAGTTCAGTTGTTAAGATGTAACTTAATCAATGAAGTTTTACGTATTCACTGATTAATTTAAACTCTTCTCAGATGCTTCTTTTGGAAATCTTAGCTAATTTCTCAAGTCCTGATTGGAAGTTGGCATCTCCATAAAGCCTAAGACCTTTTTGGTTGGTCTCAAATGTATGTGATTCTCTTTTTAAAGACAATCAGACATATTCTAGCATTTAGATGCCTTTTCTACTTTCCTGATAAGATTTGAAGTTCTTTTAAGAGCAGAAAGAGTATGTTGCTTCTTTTTATGGCCTTAACTATTTAATTTTTGTTAACTGAAATAGTAAAACATTCTAGTTTTATTTTTGAGCATGAGAAAGATTATTTCTTCCTGGAAATACAGTGGAAACTATCAATTAATACTTTAATGTTATAGTCTATTTTTCCTCCTAAGATTGCATACTAATAACTTAGTCCTCCAAAAACATCAGTGGGTATACCATTTGCAAGACAATCATAGTAAGAATGGAAAGAAGGGTCTTTGATATTTTTCCTTGGTGCCAGACTGCTCTGGGCTTATGTGATAGAGAGAATTTATGATTCTCTAAAGTTGTTGTTCACGTACTAATACAATTATTTACATGCCGTTCATTGCCAAGGCCTTGGCTCATAAACATATCCATGTCTACTATCTATTCTGCTCCTCTGAGTGTCCACCTGCTTTCCACAGGAAAAATAGCTATGGACCTTATGAACTAAGAGGTAGTCTGATTGAAGCCCCAAATCAAGAAAATGTTTTTGTTACTTTTACAGAGAAAAAGAAAGCATTTAAACTAGACATCAGTTAGAAATTACATAACCCAGTTAACACACACAGAAAAATTAATTGGCACCACATTTTCAATATTAGGGAACACACTGAATAACAGGTGAAACTATCTTATATATATTATAGAAATAAGATCAGACATATTAGGGAAAATAGAAGCCAAAATTGTGTAGCTGTTCAGAACTAGCTTGAAGGTATAAATGGACTGGCATTTCCTGATTTACCAAGAGTTAAGACCTAATAAGAAATGATATGAAAGTAGTAGTCCAATTCCTGGATCTGGCTTTGTGGGCTACATTCTTACCAAAGACCCAAATATCACAACTGGTCAAAACATCTCTGTGTATCTTGTTATGGACTGAATGCATGTGTTCCCCCCAAAGCATATATTAAAACCCTACCCCTACTCCCTGAAAATATGACGATATTAGGAGGTGGGGTCTTTTGGAGGTAAATTTGGTTTAGATGAAGTTATGAGGGTGCAGATTGGGATTAGTACTGGCTTCCCCTCTCTGTTCTCTGCTTCGTGAGCAATGAAAAGGTGGCCATCTGCAACCCAGAAATTGGCCCTCACCAGAACTTGACCATGTTGGCACCCTGATCTCAGACTTCTAGCCTATGCAAAATACATTTATTTTGTTTATATGCTGCCCAGTCCATTGTCCTTTGCTCTAGCAGCCTGAATGAACAAGACACTAGTGCTTCATTCCTCAGAACTCTGATTTTTAAGTAGAATTTGGTAAGCAGTCTATGAGGAGAGTGTTCAAAGAAAAAAGCAACTATACTTGGAAAACCAAAAACATTGACAAAAACCACATGTATCTCTCCCCCAGCTTCTTTCTGAGGCTTACTTGTGTGTACTGTTTAAAGAAAGCCAAACTATCTCGTAGGAAACATCTTACCCAGGAACTTCTTTCTGTTAAAGGATGATCCCATTTCTTAGCTTACCCAAAGATTTCATAAAGGTCGTGCTGAGAATGTTTATTTCCTACTGCATGGAATGTACAAGGAAAGGAAGGGGTCGTAAGGTTGTAAGTTATAGTTGCTGTTAAAGGGAGCGTTGTGGTTTGAGATGTGCAGGGAGTTATAGAAGCCAAAGATGTGGCCAGGTTTGCTGACTGCAGGAATTGGGCTGTGCAGTTATTCTTCAAGGATCCAATGTATAGTAATGGATTGTTAGTCTGAGGATGGTGAGTGGTACCTGGGTAGATCAAAACTTGGAAAAATGTAAAGTCCCCTTAAGAGCCTGAAGACCTTCCAGAAGCAGCAGTTGAATTTCCTATAGCATGACAGTTCACAGAAGCTGAAAATGTCTTCATTATATAAGGGAGGCAGTGAGAGGTTGGCGGAGATAAAGTCTCTCTCATATTCTTGTCTCCAAAATAGGGCTCTTACCCACTATTTTGGGGTACCTGGTACTTGTGAAATAGAAAAGTAAAAGTGCTCAGAAATGATAACTGCTCCCCTCGACCACCCCGCCCAGGATTCCAGGACCATCTTACCTGCCACAGTCTTACAGCCTGCAATGGGATAAGCTAAGAGACAATATGAGATGGTTAGGAGTCAGATATCCAAAAGAATAGCAACTCAGTTGGAATGGAGGTCCTTGGTTCTGAGCTTCCCCAGATCCACCTCACCAAATTGGAGAGTGCATGACATTGGGATAAAAAAAAATAAGGTCTTCCTTTCCTAAGATGCATCAGGGGCCTTTGGGCCAAACCAGAAAACATAAAATTAGAGAAAATTGTACAAAACAGTAGAGAGTAAGTGGCTAGAAGATAGAGACTCATAAACCCTGGAGTGAACTGGTGTTTTGGTTGCCCTGATGTCACTTACTCCACAGCTAATGATATCTGGGGCAGAATTCTCCCCAGACCTTTTGATGGACAGATTATATCCCATAACTCCACCTTAGCATTTTCAAATGCTCACATCTTACAGTTGACTTAAAGGTGGTGGCATCTGGTAGTTGATAAATGCTCAGACTCATAAAGTATCAACTAGGCACTGCATGTTGGCATAATATTAGGCCATGTCTCCTTGGTTTGACTGACCATTAGAGATGATGTTCAGTGAGATGATGTTCTGGATGGTGGTAAACCTAAAAGATTAACTTTACTCATCACCAGATACAGATGAGGCTGTAGGTGTCCCAGGTGTCTCATTTTGTATAGACTATATCTTTTTCTGTTTGGAGCATCTGGATCATTGAGAGCTGATAGTGTTCTCAGACAGGTAACATTCACATGGATAACTGTTTTGTGTATTGTTTTGTTTTTCGGGCAGAAGTAAAACAACCCATTCTTTAGAAAAGATCTGGGATCTTGATAGGGTGAATGGAAAACTTAATGACCTCCTACTCTGAGTTGGTGTCCAATACTTGTGGAATACCTTATATTTAGATTTGGAAGGGGACAAGGACATAAAAAGTAAATTTCATATTATTTGTATAATCATATTTGCAATATGCGGCCAACTCCTCAAGTTTATTGCTTAGGAAACCTACCTAAGAATTTGTGGGAATTGGCATTAGAACCAAAGGAAATAGAGCTCAGTAGGAGAGGTAGCCAGTGCTGGCAACAGAGAGCTAAGATCAAGGAAAAGCTTGGGTTTGCCAGAATATGGGTCATGGAACTTTGAACAATAAAGGCCTGAAACCTAAGGGGTATATGGGCAGCAGGTAATGGAAAGCACCAGTTTCTTGCCATGCCCAGCTTGGTGGCTATGGTTTCTGGGATTACTGATATCTCAGGAGAGAGGCAAGGGGCTTAAGGCAGAGTGGAAAGCTAGTAAAGCTAGTAAAATGGCCTAGAAATTGGTCTTTACACCTCCTCAAGCCCCTCCGACTGTGACTACTCATCTCTGATGCAGGACTAGTCACCTGGCCACTCTGCATCACACTACGCCTTCCGGTGGATTCTGGCAGGGCTAGAGCTGGCAGCTTTCTATGTGGGTGGGCGGCACTTCACTGGAGAGGTCATCTCTGGAGAGGTCATGGATGGGGGCCTTTCCATTGCAGTAAAGGAATAGCTGTAGGCACATCTCAACCTTAGGCATTAATAGTTTTGGGTCTGAGTAAGTAGCAGAGGTTTTTTTCTGTCTCTAGGTCATGGTGGTTGTCAGGTTTGGGTAGCCTGATCTGCTAGTTCCTAAAGGTCTTGATATCAAAGACTTGGGTTTCTACCTGTTATTTTACTAGTAAAATAGCTAGACTATTGGGCAAGTGAAGGAGAAGGCTCCTCAGAGAGGTTGGCAACATTCCCATTCCCTTTGGGCCCTGCCAGTATTTCATGGGCTATCTCTTGCCAGGCAGGTCACAAGATATATTGCTCAGTACTGCAATGTGTCGGTGGTCTGTGACCAGAGAAAAGGTTTATCCTTCTATCTTCTGTCTCCTGCCTCATGAAAGGACCAGTACTCCACTGACTGCTACACACACACACACACACACACACACACACACACACACACTGCATGAATTGCATTCAAACCTGGAATTTAGTGCAAGCATACCTTGTTTTGCTGTGACTCACTTTATTGCATTTCAAAGATACTGCTTTTTTTTTTTTTTTTTCCA
>NW_006300036.1:3452970-3510346 GCF_000327345.1 Myotis davidii | reverse complement strand
GCCCCCCCCAGCCCCCCCCCCAGCAAAAAGGTAATGACTTCTCTGAAGGCTCAGTTGATGGTTAACATTTTTTAGCACTAGAGTATTATTTATTTAAGATACATACATTGTTAATTTTAGACATAACATTATTACATACTTAATAATCTACAGTATAGTGTAAACATAACTGTTGGAAGCACTGATAAACCAAAAAATTTGTGTGACTTGCATTATTCAGATATTCGCTTTATTTTCTTGGTCTGGAACCGAATATGCAGTATCTCTGAGGTATGCCTATGTCAAAATGGCTAAAAAGTTAAGGGCAATTACTGGCTCAAGTAGCTTAAAGGTTAATAAATAGGATGTGTTTTAAATAAGGTTGTATACAATGCATCAAAAATTTCACCAAACACCTGGTTTTGCTGTTGTTTTCCTAACTTACAGTGTTGGCTTTAGGCCAAGGCTGGCAGACTAAAACTGATTTTGGACAGATTCTGAGGCAATATATTTTTTCTCCTATATCCAGCAGGGAGTGAAAATACTTTTCCTTTCCCAGAAGCCCTAGAAACCTTCTTCTGTTGTCTCATTGGCCAATATGGGTTAGGTGCGCATCATTGACTCAATCACTGTAGCCTGGAAGATGAGTTTCACTGATAGGATTAAGTTACTCAGGACTTGTTTAAGTATTTAAACTACTAATTATTTTTGTTATTTTAAAATAAAATAAATAGATAGTTAAACATCACTTTTAGAATAGTCAAATTATTCTGAGTTGGAATACAAAAGTAATCTTAGTTTTTTATTAATTGCATGAAACACTAGGTAAAGCATAAAAGACTTGGCAGTTGGTCAAGTTACATAGTAAAAAATGTATTGTGTGCCGAAACCGGTTTGGCTCAGTGGATAGAGCGTCGGCCTGCGGACTGAAAGGTCCCAGGTTCGATTCCGGTCAAAGGGCATGTACCTGGGTTGCGGGCACATCCCCAGTAGGAGATGTGCAGGAGGCAGCTGATCAATGTCTCTCTCTCATCGATGTTTCTAACTCTCTATCTCTCTCCCTTCCTCTCTGTAAAAAAATCAATAAAATATATTTAAAAAAATGTATTGTGGATGAAGTTGGTTGAAACCATATTCTTTGAAGTTTTTGAAAAATACTTTATCTTCCAATAAATGCCTGGTCTGCCAGATATGACCTATGTGAAGTCCTCCTGTGATACAGGAGGATGGAACAGATAGTCTCAAAGTCCTCCTGTCTCTGTACCAGGAAAATGCATAAGAAATATTCTACATTCTTCCTACCACAAAGCAAATTGTAATGTCACACACTCAAAACATAATGTCTTAGTCTTAGAGTTTCTATATCAAAATACTATAGATTCAATAGCTTGCAAACAACAGAAATTTATTTCTCACAATTCTGGAAAGTCTAAGATTAAGGCATCAGCTTGGTCATGTTTTGGTGAAGATCTTCTTGTTTTATAGCCAGTGGCTTCTTGCTATGTCCTCACCTGGTGGAAGTGGTTAGGGATCCCTCTGGAGCCTCTTTTATAAGACACCAAACCCATTTATGGGTTCTCCAACCTTATGACCCAAGATTAAAGCCTCCACTTGGTTATACCATTACCTTCAGGAATTAGGATTTCAACATATGAATTTTGAGGGGACACATTCAGACCAAAGCACATATCTTTTCTCCTAACAAATGATGTGATGTTACAGAAAAAAGCAGGGTATGGGAATCCAGAAGGAACTAGTTTCTGATCTCTGCTTTTTATACACAAGCTGGTTACTTTGGTTAAATCATTTCACCACTCTAAGTCTGTTTCATTACCTGTAAAATATAGATAATAATACTTACCTTCTCTCTACCTCATCGAGTTGGATGGGGGTCAAATAAAATATACCTGAAAGTGCTCTCTAAAGTGTGAAGGGCTTTCTGAATGTAAGGTATTTTTCTTATTATGATTACTATTATTTTACTGGTAATTTGCACAAAATAAATGTATGGGCTTGGCCAAGTATTTAGCATCTTTCACTCTTATTTTTTATTCTTATAAAATGAGCTGTTGAATCAGATGATCTCTAATATTCCTTCCAATTAATATTTGAAGTCCTTTAATTTTATTATTTATTCGTGCTATTGAATAATGCTTGCCCACTGGAGTTAGAGGGCATGGATTTCTCCTGGTCAACTTTGGCCAGAAATGCTGAGAGTCAAATACAGTTGTATCTCTGATGCAGTTTTGTGGAATTTTAATGATGATAATTATAACCAACTTAGAGTATTTGTTAGGTGACCTGAATTAGTTTGTGTTCTACATGCAGCCTGGGCTGTATATAAGTTTGCAGGTTAGCTTGTGGACACAATTTTTGAGGAAGAATGTATTCAACTCAGAGAACTGAAGAGTTAGCCAAGGACATCCAACTTAGTGGCAATTTCAGGAACAGAAGTAACGTATCTTGGTTTTCGTAGGGCAGAATTTGTACTTAATATATTTTTAGTTCTAAAGGAATAACTGAATTAGTGAGAAAATGGCCTCTAAAGCTAATAAGGAAGAGTTGCTTTTGATCGCGGGAGATTTTGAACTATCTAGATGAAGAGGAAATGAAAGAACAGATCAGAGAATTAAGACCTTGAAACAGTGAACTCTAAGAATTGTGAACTAAAGCAATGGTATTTCAGAAGTGTGCTTACATGTTCATTCCATACAGGGCTTTTATCTGTTTATATTTTCAGACAATAAGAATTTATTTGGTAGAGATGATGTTGACGGTGATAACTAGTACACTGATAATATAGGGTACATTCATTACAGTAATCCCCCCTTATCATGTTTTTCTTTCCATGGTTTTAGTTACCCAAAGTCAAGTGTGGACCAAAAATATTAAATGAAAAGTTCCAGAAATAAACACTTCATATATTTTAAATTGCACACTGTTCTGAGTAGGGTGAGAAAATCTTGTGTCTTCCAGCTCCATCCTGCCCAGGGCATGAAGTATCTCTTTGTCTAGTGTGTATACATGCTTATAAGCTGCCCCCCTCCTTAGTCACTTAGTAGCCCTCTTGGTTATGAGATGGAATGTTGAGGTATCACAGTGCTTATGTTCAAGTAATTCTTATTTTACTTAATAATTGCCCAAAGAGAATGATGCTGTCAATTCCAATAGGCCACAGAGAAGTCATGAAATGCTTCCTTTAAAAGGTGAAAGTTCATGACTTATAAAAATTGTATGCTGAGGTTGCTAAGACCTGTGGTAAGAATGAATCATCTATCTATGAAATTGTGAACAAGAATAAAGAAATTTATGAAAAGCATTACATTTGTGGGTAGAGACATGAACAGAAAATGTGTTCCAACTGATGGCAACATATTACACCAGAACCTACATGGAGACTTCAGCCAGGGATCCCCAGAAGGAGCAATCACATTCACATACCTTTTATTACAGTACATTGTTATAACTGTTCTACTTTATTATTATTGTTAATATCTTTCTGTGCCTAATTTATAAATTAATCTTTATCACCCTATATAATAAAGAGGTAATATGCAAATCAACCATCACACCCTTGCACAAGATGGCCACCCTCATGTGGGCACAAGATGGCCAGCAGGGGAGGGCAGTTGTGGGCAATCAGGCCAGCAGGGGAGGGCAGTTGGGGGCAACCAGGCCTGTGGGGGAGGGAGGGCAGTTGTGAGCAATCAGGCCAGCAGGGGAGGGAAGTTGGGGGGACCAGGCCTGCAGGGGAGGGCAGTTGAGGGCAACCAGGCCTGCAGGGGAGGGAGGGCAGTTCGGGGGGACCAGGCCGGCAGGGGAGGGCAGTTGGGGGCGACTGGGCCTGCAAGGGAGCAGTTAGGCATCAATCAGGCTGGCAGAGGAGTGGTTAGGGGGTGACTAGGCAGGCAGGCAGAAGCGGTCGGGGCAATCAGGCAGATCCAGATTGGAGAGGGTACAGGCTGGGCTGAGGGACAACCCTCCAGTGCACAAAATTCATGCACTGGGCCTCTAGTAGGTACCTAAATATAGAACAAAAAATAATGTATATAGGGTTTGGTGCTATCTGCAGTTTTAGGTATCCACTTGGGGTCTTGGAAGAGGAGGAGAGCCCACTGTACTTGCTTATTCCCTGTGGACCTAGTCTAAGAGCTTTACATCTATTCTTTCATTTGATCCTAACTATAATTTTATGTGACAGTAGTATTATTATTTTATGTTTGCACATGAGGAACTTGAATCACAGAATGGTTAATCGACACACAGTAAACGATAAGAACACAATAAATAATGGGCAGGGCTGGAATTCAAACCCATTTAACCCTGGAAACACACTTACTCAGTTGGATACATCAGCCAAAAATATGAACTACTCACCCTACTGAAGTTTTTACTATTCTTGATATGTCACCTGTTAACCTATTTGATTCTCATAACAACCGTTTGCAGTAGTTACTATCATCATCACCATCTTTTAGATGTGAAAACTAAAGACCAGAGGGCTAGCTCCAGAATTTTTGTTCTACTATTATTCTATAACAATAATAATGTAAAAACAGTAATAAAAATCACCTTAAAAATTACAGCAACATATTCTTGTTGAGAGAGTTTTGTAGGCCAGCCGCAAAAAGCTTTGTCCACATGATCTTTATTATAGTTGTATTAGGTGTAAATAGTTTTCATCCTCATTTCATAAAGGAAAAAATTGAGACTTAGAACAATTAAGAAATTTTCCCATAATCTCATAAATGAAAATGTTAGAACCTATAACTCGAGACTTTGAAGACTGACTCCAAAGCCCGTGATCTGAAATACAGCACTATTTTGAACCATGTTCAGTTCTGGATTTGGGATAGGACATTATGAAATGTTGACCCATTATGAGCATAAAATTTGTCCATTAATTCATTCAACAAATCTTCATTGAGCACCTATGTATTGTATACCAAGTCATATGCCCCCATGGTTACCCTGGTGGGTTTTAAAATAGTACACAATATTTTCTCAAACAAAGAAAGCCTCTAGAAACAAATGGTGACAAAAAAATGGTGACATAGATGTTTAAATAAACGAAAGGTATTTGGAAAATGATCATTCTAGGCTTGATCTTGAAAATATTTAAATTAACGGATTCAATTTTAAAAGAAAATACTTAAGCTAATAAGCAACAGCAAAAAGTCCACAAAATACATATAAAACTGATTAGATTGTCAGACTTAATTTCAAATTCTTCTATACCCCCAACCTCATTGCAATAATTAAATCAGTGAAGATCAAATGAAATTACCTGGTGCAGAGTTTTGAAAGTATATTGAATAGGGTCTCCCACTATATATTTTACTTATACTTTTGATTCCTGGACCCAATTCCAATGAGTGTGTTGGGGAGGAGGAGGAGAGACTGTTCACATAGAGCTAAGAAATTCTCAGACACCAACAGGGTGTCACAGGATTCAACTCTATTCTGACCCTGTCTACCCAGAAATAGTGTCAGATTCTACAGACAGAATGCTCAGTCCTACAGGACTGCCCCCACTTCAGATTCCAGCCACAAGCTCAGGCTGATACCTGTGCTTCTGACCAGCTAGCTAGAGATCAGAGGATCCAATGCCCCCCTCCAACTCAGGGTGCCAGTGGTAAATCCAGGTTGTTACCTGCACTTTTGACCCATTGGCTATGAATCAGAGGACCTCTTCCTGGGGTTTGATTAATTTGCCAGAGCGGCTCACAGAACTCAGAGAAACATTTTATTCGTCAGATTACCGATTTTATATAAAAGGACATAACGCAGGGGACAGCAGGTAGAAGAGATGTGCAGGGCAGGGTTTGGGAAAGGGTAATGAGCTTCCATGCTTTCTCCAGGTGCCCCACTGTCTCCTGTGTTTACCAAGAAGCTCTCCAAACCCAGTCTTTCTGAGTTTTTATCAGCCTATATTTCTTCTCCCTTCCCCAGAGGGTCAATGGGTGGGACTGAAAGTTTTAATCCTCTAATCACAAGGTTGGTTCCTTGAAGGACTTGACTTGACCCATTCTTAGGCATTTTTTCAAAAGTCTCTGCATCAACATAACAAAAGACACCTTTAGCACTCTCAGCACTTAGAAACTTCAAGGGTTTTGGGAGCAGTGAGCCAGGACCTGTGTGTGAAGACCAAATATATATGAGAAATATATACATGACAATATCACAGTCTTTGAATAAGTCCTTATCAGAAAAACAACCATAAAAGTCAGAAGATACTAGAATCTCATTGTCATTAATTATTACTATCCAGTCCATCATCATATTGTATGGAAATGTCTCCCAGGGCAAGGTCACTCAAGGTTTTCAGGCTTGTATTTTATCTCGCCACGTTCCCAAAGTAGGAGTGCTGTCAGCAATGTATGACTTTGCCCTTTCAGGCACCTGGTATCATGAAGCTAAAAGACAATATCATCTCTTGCTCTGAACTTCTTTTGAGGTAGGTGTTAACGCAATATTGGATTTCCCTTATTACCTATTGCATTTATCCTCATTTTTACCCATGCCTACTGCTTTTCCTTCTCTCTATTTACACTTATACTTTTCCACCTTTGGAAGGGACATTGGTTTCAACCACTGTGTTGGTTTACATTGCTGGCCGCCATACTAGTCTAGCAAGTGCTCCCCTCGGTCTCTTTCTATTGAGATAAGGAAGTTACATGGGCGCAGAACTCATGGGCCGTCTTTACCACCTGGCAACAGGACTGCTTTCACTGTTAATTCCAATTCTGCCAGATTGTTTAAAACAAAATACTTAAGTTAATAAGCAGCAGCAAAAAATCCACAAAATACATATAAAACTGATTTGAATATTTTAGGGATGTTGACATGAAGGTTAAAATCACAGTTACAGCATCCTCGTTTCCAGTCTTTGGAGTGTGGCCCTAATCCTGTGATCATTGTATCACGTAGGGGTAAAAAAATGTTGAGGTGATGTGGGGAAGAAAGAATATTAGCACCTTCCCACCCCTCTTCCCCACACATACTAGAAACACAGAGACATCTCTCTAGTAGGACAATTCTTTCTCCCCACTCATGTTCATGTTGAGTGTGAGCCTACTCATGAAGGCAGGGAAGCCAGCCCTTTATGCTTTTTCCCCTTTGTTTAGGAAAACCAAGGTTTTAATTGCCTGTTCCAATTTTTTATTAAGACTATTACTCTGAGGAGGATACCTCTCTGCCCTTGATGGACATTATATGTGTTTTCCTCTGTCTGAAGAAATGAAAATGCCATTTCAGTAAAGGTTCCTCAGAAAGCTGAAGATACTGATCTACAAAAGAAAACAACTCCTTTACTCTATACTCCTTGGTCTCAGTAATTTCTTAGTTGTGTCCATCCTCCCACATTGACTACCTTTTTGGTGACTAGATGTCTTGGTTTATACAAGTGGTTCTCAACCTATGGGTCGCGACCCCTTTGGCGGTCGAATGACCCTTTCACAGGGGTCACCTAAGACCATCCTGCATATCAGATATTTACATTACGATTCATAACAGTAGCAACATTACAGTTATGAAGTAGCAACGAAAATAATTTTATGGTTGGGTCACAACATGAGGAACTGTATTTAAAGGGCCAGAAGGTTGAGAACCAATGGTTTATACCTTGCTGTGTGCACAATTTTTATCTTTCTATGCAGGTTTGAGGCTAGTGGCTATTGCCTTAGACTGACCCAAGTCTGATCTTGGTTTAGCATCAAGCCCCAATTCGGTACTTTCTTTAACTTTCATTTTAGCCATTACAGTTAACAATAACCAATGGATTGAATATTTTGCCTTTTTCTTATTAGCCTTTATTTTCATATGCATTAAGTGAACCCACTCCCCAGGAGTTGGATCCATCTCTAAATTGGTAACTTTCACCTTCAGTAACTGACTTCACACAGCAGTTGCTTCATACTATGGGTGACTATGTGGACATTCCAGAGTTAAAGCGTCTCATCCTCTACCCTTTCATTCTTTCTCTTCCCAAACCACATGTTTTTGTGAGCCAGAGTCATTCTAGCAAATCTCACTTCACTGAAACCAAGTCTTTTGGGTTTGGGGAGCTGTAAGGCAGGCGCCATGGACAAAGACCAAACACATATGAGCAATATATAAATCACAATACCACAACTTGCAAAGTGAGTGCAAATTGGATTAGGCCATGTTCTTTGAGATAGAAAACTTGCTAGGTGCAATGAGTGACAACAATTATAAAGTCAGTCAGTTACTTTATACTAGAAGAGGTCACAGGGCATCCTAGCCACAGGGCCTTGTGTGATCAACTTACCCTCTCAATACTTACGTTTTGCTTACTTCTGATATTTTCAGCCTGATTTTTAATTTCAAGGAAACTGTTTGTTTTGGTTTTTTTTTTTTGCAAGGGTTTACACTTATTCCCTAAGAATAATTCTAGTTTTTGTTTTTTCTTTGGAGTTTTAAGAACAAAAATATTCCCTCATTGTGCATTAGTTTTGACTATACAAAGTTTGTTAAAAGTTCTATAACTAATCAATGCTAGCAGGAATATGGCTATCTGGCTATGATTTTTAAAATGTGACATTTTTTCATAATAGAGTGTAGTATTTTTATATAGTAGGTTTTCAATATATGCTTGTTGAATAGAAATTGAAATTTTTTAATTAACATATAATTAAAATACAATAAACTGAACACATCTTAGTTATTCATTTAATGAGTTTTGACAGTTCTTTCCAACCCTGTAATCATTGCTTGCACCCAATAAAATAAAATAAAACATTTTCACCAGCCTGAAAGTTTTCTCTTGCCTCTTAGTCAATCGCCTCCCCATACCTGAATTCAACTACTTCCTACTTCTCTCTATATATTCTGGTTTTGTGAAAACATGCAGTGTATTTTTGCATCAGGATTCTTTTTCTCATCTTAATGTTTTGAAATTCATTTGTTGCTTGAATTTGTACTTCATTATTTTATTACTGAGTAGTATTCAATTTTATGAATATAATACAATTTAATTATCCATTATTTTATTGATGGCATTTCAGTTATTTCCAGGTTTTGGCCTATTGACAGTCTTGTACAAGTGTTTTTGTGTATAATTTTTGTATCCTTTTGGTAAATACCTAGAATGCAATTCCAGTTTGGAGGAAAAATGTATATTTAACTTTACAAGAAACTGCAATACAGTTCTTTAAAATAGTTGTGTCATTTTATATCCCCCCAGTATGAGAGTTCTAATTGCTCTACATCTCACCAACATTTAGCATTTTCAATCTTTTAAATTTTACCCAGCATAGTGGGTTTAAAGTAGTATCATATTGTGGATTTAATTTCCTGATATTGAGCACTAATGGGTGCTTATTGGTCATTTGTTTATCTTCTTTTACAAAGTGTCCCAATCTTTGGCTTTTTGTTATTTCTCTTTTTACTCTTGATTTGTATGAGTTCTTTATAAATTTTTTATATATTTACTTTATATGTGACTTTTTCAAAATATGTATTCCAAATATTTCTTTCCCAATTTGTGATTTGCATATTCATTTTCTTAATGGTGTTTTTTTTTTGATAAGCAGAAGAAAACCTCATTTTAATAAAGTCAAGTTTATCAGTTTTTCTTTTATGATTATTGCTTTCTGTGTCTTGTCCAAGAAATCTTTGCTTAACTCAAGTTGCAATGACATTCTCTTGTGTCTATTATTTCTTTTAGAAGCTTCATGGTCCTGGGATTTTTATTTAAATCTATGACCTACTTAAAATTATTATTATTTTCTGTATGGAGTGAAATTGGGATTCAGGTTTATTATTATTTTTTTATACAGCTATCTAGTTGTAAAAAAAAGATGTCTTTGACCCTTTAACTTGGTACTGTGCTAAAGAATCAATTGACCTTATATGTGAGGTAATATTTTTTTACTTCACTTTTCCATTGATTTGATATCCTATGTTGGTACCACACTGTATTATGTTTTTTTGGTTAATCCTCCCATGAGGATACTTTTTCTATTGACTTTTTTTTTTTGAGAGAGAGAGAGAGAGTGGAAGAGAGAGGAAGAGACACAGAGAGAGAAACATCAGTGTGAGAGAGACACACCAATTGGTTGCCTCCTGCATGCATCCTGACTGGGGCCTGGATTGAACCTTCAACCAAGGTAGGTGCCCTTGACCGAAAATGAATATGAGACCCTTCATCCTGAGGACCAATGCTCTAACTACTGAGCCAAACCGACTAGGGATATTGTGGTTTTCAATAAGTCTTGGGATCACGTAAGTAAGTCCTTAAATTTATTATTCTTTTCAATATTATTTATACCATTCTAGATCTGTTGCATTCCATATAAGGTTTAGAATTAACTTGTCAATTGCTTCAAAAGAGCCTGATGGAAATTCTGATAGGGATTGCACTGAAGATACAGATCAATGTGGGGAGACTGGGCATTGTAACACTATGAGTCTCTCAATCCATAAATATGATCTATATTTCCATCTACTTATGTTTTCATTAACTTTTCTAACCAGTGTTTTATAGTATTTGGTATAGCCATTCTGCACATCTTCATTAACATTTTTCCTAGGTATTTGAAATATTTTAGTACTAGTGTAAATTGTTTTTTTTTTTTAAATTTCAAGCTCCAATGGTTCATTGCTAGTACATAAAAGTAAAATTTCTTTTTAGATATTGCCCGTGTATTCTGTACTTTTGCAAAATCCACTTATCAGTTGTTATCTTTTTTGTAGATTCTTTTAGGGTTCTTTATGTACACAATCATATTGTCTGAATAATTCCAGTGTTACTATTTAAAAAATATTTATGTCTGTAATGTATTTATCCTCCTTTATTGTGTTAGTTAGAACTTCCAATATAATGTTGAAAAGGAGTGAGAGCAGTCATATTTGCCTTGCCTCAACTCTTAAGTAAGCGTTAACAATTAAAATAATGTTGCCACCTTGGCCACATTGGGTGGTTAGAGTATTGGTCTGCACACCTGAGGGTCATGGGTTCAATTCCTGGTCAAGAGAGTGTGCCTAGGTTGCAGGCTTGATCCCTATCCCTGGTTGGGACACGTTCAGGAGGCAACCAATCAATGTGCCTCTCTTGCATTGATGTTTCTCTTCCCCCACCCCCCTCCCTTCCACTCTCTCTAAAAAGCAATGGAAAAAAATCCCCATTCTCTCAAGTGAGGATGTAAATATATATATAATGTTGCCTATAGGCTTTTCTTAGATGTGTTTATCAGAATGAGAAAATTCCCTGATAGTCTTAGTTTGCTGAGAGTTTTATTAGATAGGCATTGTCAATTTTTTATCTTCTATTGAGATAATTTTTTCCTCATTCATTTTGTAAATGTGGTGAATTACATTGATTGCTTTTTCAATGTTGACCCAACCTTCCATTCCTAGAATAAACCAACTGGGTCATGATGTTTTCTCTTTTTTACATATTTCTGGATTTGATTTGCTAATCTTTTATTAAGAATTTTTATATCCATCTTCAGGACGGATATTAGTGTAATTTTCTTCTCTTGTGATCTTTTTGTTAGATCTTGATTTCAAGGTTTTGCTGGCCTCATAAAATCAGTTGGCAAGTACTTCTTCAGCCTCTGTATTCTGAAATACGTTTTTGTAAGATTAGTGTTATTTCCTCCTTGGTTCTTTATAGCATTTGC
The DNA here is from genome assembly GCF_000327345.1 of Myotis davidii. NCBI lineage: Eukaryota > Metazoa > Chordata > Mammalia > Chiroptera > Vespertilionidae > Myotis > Myotis davidii. The sequence continues at coordinate 3,498,722 of NW_006300036.1, read as the reverse complement.
CATTGAGATCTTCTGGCCTGAAGTTTTTTGTTTTTGTTTTTTTTAAAATATATTTTATTGTTTTTTTTACAGAGAGAAAGAGAGAGGGACAGAGAGTTAGGAACATCAATGAGAGAGACACATTGATCAGCTGCCTCCTGCACACCTCCCACCAGGGATGTGCCCACAACCAAGGCACATGCCCCCGACCGGAATCGAACCTGGGACCCTTCAGTCCACAGGCTGACGCTCTATCCACTGCACCAAACCAGTTAGGGCCTGAAGTTTCTTTTTGTGAGAACATCATTTATTGCACATTTAATAAAAATAGGCTTTATTAATCTTTTGCTATGTAACTATCACAAACTTAGAAGCTTAAAACATCTCATATTTATTATTTCAGACTTTCTGTGAGTCAAGAATCCAGGCAAAACTTAGCTGAGTTCTCTGCTTCAGAGTCTCCCATAAGGGTGTAATTGAGGAGTTGGTCAGGACTGGGGTCTCAACTGTGCCTTGACTCTGGAAAGGTCTCTTTGCAAGTTAATTTTGTTGTTGATGGAAGTTAGTCTTTTTCAGAAACTATGGGCCTCATTTCCTTGCTGGCTGTTGGCCTGGGGTTTGCCTCAGTTCCTTGTCATGCGAACCTCACTACATAGCAATTTCATCAAAACCAGCAAGAAAGAATGTTTATAGCAAGATGGGAGTTACAATCTTATCCTATCTAATAATAGACAAACATGGTAATTGACCATACCTTCGCTATGCCTCCCATTGGCTAATCAGCAAGATATGCAAATTAACCACCAACAAAGATGGCAGTTAATTTGCATATGTAGGCACGAAGTGGCGGAGTGAAGACTGAAGGCAGCTCTGGCCGGACCAGCGAAGGCTTGAAGGCAGCTCTGGCCGGAGCGAAGGCCTGTGTCCTGGGTGCCAGAGGAAAACCAGTGCCGGCAGCCAGGGGAAGGGAAGGCCTATTGCACGAATCATTTCGTGCAACAGGCCTCTAGTCCTATATAATAAAAGGCTAATATGCAAATTGACCAAATGGCAGAACAACTGGTGGCTATGATGCGCACTGCCCAGCAGGGGGCAGATGCTCAATGCAGGAGCTGCACCCTGGTGGTCAGTGTGCTCCCACAGGGGAGCACTGCTCAGACAGAAGCCAGGATCCCACACTGGGACTGGCCTAAGACATCAGTCGGACATCCCCCAAGGGCTCCTGGACTGCGAGAGGGCACAGGCTAGGGCCTAGCCTGAGGACCACCCTCAAGTGCACAAATTTTGTACACCAGGCCTCTAGTGTAACATAATCATGGAAGTGACATCCCATCCACTATGCCTTATATTATTATTAGAAGCAAGTCTCTCAAAGGGAGGGAATTACATAAAGGCATGAATACTGGGAGGTAGAGATATTCTAATGGTTAGATAATTGTTACAGTCTGTCCACTACACATAGGGCTATTTTAGATTTTCTATTTATTCCTATGTTAATTTTGGTAAGTTGTGTTTTTCAAATAATTTTTCCATTTCATCTAAGTTGTCAAACTTATTGGCCTATAGAAGCTGTTTCCTATTGGTGTACTGCCAGAAATTTCAAAACTATTTAGTCAGGGGCATTGATCTTTTTTCCTTAGATTGTCAAATAAAAAATGACAATAGCCAACACAACAATAACTATCCAATGTGAATGTATCAAAATTATACCTACTGTTTCCATATTGGCAAAAAATTATATTTTTTGGTGTGCTGCAGAATTTTAGTAATTAGTTTAGGTGTGCCATGAGATGAAAAAGGTTGAAAACTGCAGGCATAGTGTAATTTGTAGTATACTGTTATTATTTTTTTAAAAAAATATTTGTCTAATAATACCCTGTTTTTCATTATTAATATAATATTAATGACTAGAGGCCCAATGCACGAAATTTGTGCAAGTGTAAGCCTTTGCAACAGCAGCTGCCTGATCCCTTCTTTGCAGCCCTGGCAGCTGCCTCGATCCCTTGGCTGCAGCCCCGGCTTCATCCCAGAGGGACATCTGGAAGGATGTCCAGTCTAATTAGCATATTACCCTCTTATTATTATAGTTCAGCATTTTCTCTCCTTTTTTTTTTTATCAGTCTTACTAGGGGTTTATCAGTCTTATAAATATTTTTAAGAAACCAATATTGGAGTTTAATTTTTCTCTGTGGTTTATCTATTTTCTAGTTCACTGATTTCCTCTCTTATTTATTATATTGTTTCTTTCCTTTTAGTTTAATTTGTTCTTCTTTTTTCTAGCTTCTTTAAGTAGAACCTTAGGTCATTAATTTTAAGCTATTGTTCTTTTTTAATATAAGCTATTTGCAAAACCATGCGACTATGTGAATACATTACTCGGGTCCCTCACAGGACCTATGCAATTGAGAGGCCTTGAAGCTTAGCTCCATTAGGTTCACAAGTAATCTACCTCTTCTATTATTACATTTCATTTATTTTAAGATGCACACTTTTCCCCCCCACATTTTAGCACTTCTGAAAATGGAATATGTCTGATAAGCTCTGCATTTTATAGTTGCTATTAGCCAGGCGGAAGTCAGGACACAGTAATCACTGCCTGTGTACACACAAGCTTGCCTACAATTGTTCATATAGTCATTTCAGTTGAGTCATATGCATTTTGGGGGCCTCTGTTGAGTTTCAGTGTTAAAATATTATTTAAATGATTACATTATGATTCAGCACTAAACCAAAAGATGGGGTATGTTCAGAAAAGCAAGAAAAGACAGCCAAATGTAACATTAGTGGAGCATATGTCTAGGAGAAATGCTCATAATTTAATGTCTTCTTGAAAAGCAACAACCAATATATTTTATTGATATTTTTATGTAATAAATAGAGAATAGCTATGTCTAAATCATAGCTAAAATGAATTTAAGTGATGAGAAGGCATCGAGTCACAGTTTAATTGTCAGTTTTTTTCTAATATAGCTTAACAGTTACAATACCTTTACTATAATGAAATATAGATAACTCATTGAATTCTCACATAAAAGCTCAAATTGTATCATTGTCTATTTTTTAGAGATGAGAAAGTTGAGGCATGGGGGATTAACTTGTCTAAGGTCACACAACTAGTAGGTGGCAAATCTGGGATTAGAAGGAGTCTGGGGGCTTAAGTTTATGGTTTTCACTGCCCATTATGTTGCCTTGGTACATGAGGGGAAGGAAGAAGTCATTTCTCCTTAGAGATCTCCGTCAACAAAAAAGATTAAATTTTCCAGATGACTACTGACCTTTTGGCTCCCCTACTTAAAACTTTTCATTAGTTTACCACCACTACCCACGGATAAAGACTAAACTTAACATTCAAAGCCTTTCATGATTTAGCCTCAGCCAACTTTTGCCTGACTCTTGCTCTCCAGCAACAACAAACTGTTGTCTCACATGTCCATACTCAGGACATTTCTTGTCCTAGCCTACTACTTAATTGATCCCTTTTCACTCTTGAAAGCCTCTAGGTTTTTTGTTTTTAATTTTATTTATTTTTGCCTACCTGAATTTATTCGTGTTAACCCCCCCATGCAAAGAACAGTAGGCATAGCAGAGCACCCAGCTATCTTTTGAAAGCCCTGCTTACAAGGCTGCCCCTTGGTTGGTGCTTGGATTTCAGAAGGGTTCTAATCATTTCTAAAACTGATAAGAGTGACTAAACTGTTTATGCAAATAATATGGCTTCTACTGAACACCTTTGTTCCTTCTGAGAATCTGGAATTTTGGTACATTTGAGGCAAAGGATGCCTACATGACTATCCCTCAAAACCCTGGGTTCTGAGTTTCTAATAAGTGTCTCTGGTTGGTAACAATTTACACATGTCATCACAATTTGTTGCTGGGAGAATAAGTGCATCCTGTGGTTTCCCTTGGGCCCTGAGTTCCTTTTCCTTTGCCAATTTCACTTTCTATCCTCTCACTGTAATAAATCATAGCGTTGAGTATATACTGCATCTAAACCCTCCTAGAGAATCAGAAACTGGGGATAATCTTTGGGACCCCTGACATATCCCCTCTGCTTAGAATCTGTTTTTCCACTCTTCTCCTTCCTTCTTTACCCGATAACCTATTCCAGGAAGCTGCTTCTGAATCTCTCGCACACCATTCTGCTGCATTTGGTAATCTTTCCTGGAACTATTGTAATATTCTGAGATTGCCTTTATTCTTACACTTACCATTTTATATTTATAGGAACACTGTCTTGCAGTCCATTAGACTGAATTTCTTGAGGACAGAAACTGTTATATTAATCTTTGGGGCTACACACATGTCACGTGACAGAGGTTGATTAATACCTGTTGAATAAATAAACACGAAGGCCAATCTGGGATAGTCTTGTGATTGCTAGTAACATCCATAATTAAAATAATTGAGACAGAAGTTTGGAATGGGCTTTGATAAGTCACTTTTTTACATATCCGTGTCTATAGTTAGTTATCCACTTGTTTGCTCATTGAATAGACATTCAGAAAACTTTTATTATAACCCTAGCTGGTTTGGCTCAGTGGATAGAACATTGCCCTGCGAACTGGAAGGTCCCAGGTTTGATTCTCATCAAGGGCAGATACCCGGGTTATGGGCTCGATCCCCAGTACGGGCTTGCAGGAGGCAGCCGATCCATGATTCTCTTCCATCATGGATGTTTCTATTTCTCTCTCCCTCTTCCTTCCTCCCTAAAATCAATAACACACACACACACACACCCACACACACACACAAAACTCTTATTGCATATTATATGTTAGGTAGGTGTTTCAGGTATAAAAAAAAAAGGATAAAAAAGAGCTGACTTGATGTTAAGAAAAAGAGGAGAATTAAATATAAGCTCAGATTTGTCATTCTGCAAACTGGTGCTAATGATACCTGCAAAGTCCACAGTCATGATGAGAAATATAGTAGCCTAGGGTGATGAAGGTGCCAGGTAATTGAGAGTATTTATCAGCAACGTGTGCTTCATTAATTCCCCCCAAAATGCATGTTTCTTCTTTTGTATTACTCATTGGCTAGAAACTTATACTTTTGTTCTAGTGCAATTCATTTCTTTACACATTCATAAAGATGGTATTTAGATTTATTTTTTTTCCTTCATTCATCCTTTGCTCATGCCTTACTTTTCCCTCCCCAGTTATATAATCGGCTTGCTATTTTTAATACAACTTTTCTGACAAAACCAAATCTAAGCTTTAACAGATACATTTTCATATCTTGGAAGTTGCCTCCATGATTCACTCTGCTTTGAACTGAATATATTATACAGCTTTTTGATTGTTCTTTCTCTTAAAAAGGATATTAAGTTTCCCGAGATGTGATTTTTCAAGTTAAAATTAGAACTTGAAAAAAAAAAGAAACTTTCCTTTTGGGTGCTGGGGGTTGTATAGCAGGGAGTGGACGTTGTTGGTAACTGAGGATAAAAAATGTTTCAGCTAAGCTCAGCCAACATTGTAATTATATCTTAAATTTTCTATTCACAGTGTGGATGGATATGTGGGAACGGCTGCTATGGAATTGATCAATGTCTGCATCATTCAGTTTATAAGGACATAAGCTGATCTCAGTCTGTTCATTTAAGCCTTCTTATATACTCTCCTGGAGTCATTAACAACCGTTAGCCTGTCAAGGAGAAATTAGTGCACGGGACCCTGCTTTTGGCCATGTAAGGCTCATGGAATTAAACCCATCTAGATAATTGCTTAGCTCTTCTCTTCATTTTGGCGTCAATAACATTTTCCCCCCTGAATCATATACAATTAAAAACTTACATAGGATATATGGGAATATTTGGAGTTATTGTTTTAATGTTAGCAAAAACATATATTCCATAATAGAAAGTACAGATTGAGGCTAAATCATTTAACCATAAATCTGTAAAGAAACTTCTGAGAAAATCTTTTTCAAAACACTATTTGAATTTTTGTACTGCTCAAGCCTTACTTCATTTACCAAGATAAACAATTTATATCTAAATCAAGTCTACCACCTACATAATACAAGAAAAAGCCCGCAGAGGCTAAGTAATAAAACCACTGTGGAAAGAATTGTCAGCCTTACTCCCAAATGTCCGCATTCTCCTCTCCTCTCTCTTGCTGGAATAGACTAATTTAACAGCCTTAAATTATCTCTTTTCTAATGATAAGCTTTTTACCCCTTTAAAAATACAAAGCCAGCATACTCCTGGTAATGCTTTGATTTTACATTTTGAGATAGTTTAGGATTGAGTTATTTTACTAGATCTCTGCACTGGCCCATATTTTAGTTTTATGATACCGTCTAAAGCTATTGAAAGATGCCTCCATGTTATAGCTTAGCATAATCCTTTTTAGATATATTTATCTGATATAGTTTTCATTGCTTACTGTTGTACTCTTATAAGTCTATCTTCAAGATGTTTCCTTTGTAAAAAAAAACAACTTCCTAAAACTCTGATATTGCAATGTAAAATTAGAGTTTTACATGAGAACAAAGAGCTATACCAGACTTGTAAATTGTGTGGTGAGAATACAGCGTAAGAGACGAACATGCCACCATTCTACTTTCTTACTTCTACTGTTTCTTTTCACTGTCGCTATTGTTTAACTCGGTAAGGAAGCAGGAACAAAGACCTGTTCTATCAGCATAGTTTCTCTTCTACAGGAAAACAGCTGAACACATTCAACATCTTAGTGTGAAAATAACTGCTGGAAGAACAAAAGAAGCAAAAGGAGAATCTCTGACTCAACACTTGAAAAAATATTTTGGAAGTTGAAACTGCATTACTAATAGGAAGCTGATTTTCTTTTCTGGCCCTAAACACTGGGTCTGTGAACCAATAAAGACTTTTCTAATTATTATTGTCCTTGCCCCAAGATTTCTCATCCCAGTCTTTACATTTCTGATTTCTTATCGGAATTCCAACCTTGTGGGGCAGATTGTGGGCACTGACAGCTCTGGGAAACTGAGCAGCGTCTGAACATTCAATGATGAATTCTTGCTCTATTTGAGATAGTTTGAATGAAAAAGAAAAAAAAAAGACAGCACCAGCCAAAGACTAATTGAAATGTAAAGATATGCATCTATTATTTGAGTAGTCAATTCATTATTTTTCACCACTTGTGTGATTAACGTACATCTTATGTTACATGTTGCTTTAATCTCTTTTATTAATACTAGCTGAGAGGTCCTGTCATTTAGTGTTTCGATGCCTTAGGTTCCTTGTTTTGTTCTGAATTTTCTATGCCAACGTCTTTTGACATGAAAGTGAAATATTGTTGTTTTGGGTAGATGTGCGAATGGGTCTAGGGTGGCTGTTTTGTATAAAAACAATCACAGAAAGTCAGTTGTGTGAGCAAATTCTATCTTCAGGCAAAATAACCCTTTTGCCACAAATGATATCCCACCGTAAATGATCTCTGAGTGTAGCTTTCTCTGGGCTAATGTGGTCCTTTCTCATTGCTCCCCTCCCATGCCTGCCCCCCAACTCCAATAAAACGAGACACACTATTGTGCAAATTGAGAAACACACAGACTTCTCCTTTCCGGAGGCACTTTTAGCGAAAAGGGAATGCACCACAAACTGTTTCACCACTTTGACGCAGCTTCTGTAAAGAAGAAAGAGTTAATGTCTCGGTCGGCAGCTGAGCTGGGCTTAAGCAGTTCACTGGGGCATCATGGTTATAAATGTGCCGGAGTATCCCAGGCGCCTTGCATGATTTTAGTCTATTTTTCATAAATAAGTAAAAAATGCATCAGAAGGCATTCCCATTTCCCAAGGAATGCACAATTAAAGAAAGTGGAGAAAATCAAGACCTAGGAAATGGGAATCTGGCTTCTCAGCCCTGCGGAGGAAAATGCATTTACTTTTTTTTTTTTTTTTTTTTTTGCTTTTTGCTTTTTGCTTTTGCTTTCCTCAGTCCTCTGATTGAGTAATGACAATAGTTTGGTAGGAAAGCATACAGAAAGGAAATAATGGCCCAGAGCACATCAGTAGTAAAAGTAATTAGTTCATTGTTAACATCAGGGTGCTGTTAACAAGCACAGGGGCCCTGCTCTCTGGCTAAACTGCCACACATTATGATAGTCAACTCCAAAATAAAAATTATTTTGTGCAGAAAGAAGGAAGGAGAGCCGGGTTGCTAAGCTTGAAAAAGACTAAGTTTGGGGATTGGATATATTTTTCAGAAGCATAATCGGGATCCACAGATGCAGCCTCGCCTCCCAGATCTGGTCATTATGCACCACATGTGTATTCAAAGCATGCATACTTATGAGAAACACAGAGACACAGAGAGGAAGGGAGAGAGAGGAAGAGTGAGCTAGGGAGTGCGGGAGACTGAGCAAAACCCATTATTACACACAGCACCTAGGGAACGCACGATCTAATTGGAGAATCAATAACTGAAACCCCATTTTAAATATTCTGCTCTATTAATTCTTCAGGTTAATAAAGACTGCCCGCGTGATGATATTTTGGGATATAGATATTCAGAGTTGGATTACTTTTGACAAGAGCGTAAGGAATCTATTCAAAGCTGATTTTCCCCCCTTTTGTTCACCAAGGACCTGCAGAATCTAAGATAAAAATGGCAGTTGTCCTGAGGGCACCCTGAGGCATGTCATTAAAATCGGAATTTGATCCTCTTTTCATGGTTACTTGGGACAATCAAGCACAGGAAACCTGAAAACTCATCAGTTTTCCAAAATATGACATGCCCTTGACTTTGTCAGTTTGGCTGTCATCTAGCAGCCCTGGCTATTTCAAAATCCCTTTAGATGTCACTCTGTCTTCAAGAATGCGCGCTGCGGATCTTGTGTGAGAGATGAGAGACTCCGTGCTTCCTGGGCGCCTTTGCCCAGTCGCTGCACTTGCTTCTCTGTTTCCCATCAAAGAGAAATTCCATCACAGTCTTCCAGTAAAAGGCCAGTAAAAAGCTCGTGTTTTAAAAGAAATGAAGCAATCTACTAATTGTAATTCATGTCAATCTGAGAAGTGTTTTCAATCCACTTCTTCTTCAAGCATTCCAGGTAATGGGTTACTTTGGCTTTTAAAGCGACGGTGTGTTGTAGATTATGGGACCACAGAGAATCTTGGAGATAATTTGTTGCCATATAAAATTATATGCCTTGCTATTGTCCATTTGTTTTTGTTTCGTTGCTTTGTTTTGAAATTTTAACTTGCACTGAGAAAGGCTTGTTTAGTTTTATTGTTCCAGTTAATGCACTTGGAGACTCCACAGAACTAGATTTCTGGCCAACTTTCGTTGCTAGGAAAATGAAATGTGTAATTCACCAGGCAGTCTCTGGGAACCAAACTTTTCTTTTAACTACTATATTCTTACAAGAATCTCTGAATCAAGCCCTCTTCCCACCTTCCACCCTAACACTTATTTTTCTGGGATAAATGGCAGAGATGCCCCATTTCCAAGCCACATGAGTTGCTTTTGCTTTGACCTGAGAGGTGGTTGAGTATTCCCAGCCGTGAGAATAGCTTTTCATGAGGAAAGGCCGAAGCTCTAACCAGGGCAAACAGGGGCCTTTTCCAAATAGAAGGCACTCAGGCTAGCTAATTCCCTCCATCCATTAAAACTAACTTTTCTTTCTATAAAAGTGAACATATGAAAAGATATTTGGCTACTGAATTTTACTTGCCCACAAAAGCCAGGGGCATGTTGACAGAGGTTGCCTGCTGCAAGTACAGCCAGTTCAAGATTGGACAAAGGGCAGCCAGTTGTGTGCTCCAGAATGAAAGTAACTGCATTGCTGGCAGGTTTGGGGAATTCTTGCTGTGCTTGAGTCTTATACGTGGACTACTTCTCTCCTTAGGTAGAATTTTACTTAACAGAACTTTGATTGGTTAAAGATATTGTAACAACATGACATTTCTTTAAGAGTTCCATTCCTTTATTGCTATTAATCTACTACCCATCACATAATAAAATTCTCCTTTGGCAGATGTACTTAGTTGAGATCCATTTCCACACATCATCTCATTCCAGAGAGCTAGCTTTCAAGAACTTTCTGTCACACTAGTTCCAGTTCTCAAGTTAAACAATGTATACAAAAAAAAGAGTTACTTGGAGTGAGCAAGCTCTCCTATAAGCCTTTGATAGTGTTTCTTGTCATTCACCCATGGTTTCATGTAAGCTAATCATGAGTCTTTTACTTTGCCTTGTTCTATGGTGCTGGGGTCTGACCCCAGCAGGTCCAGGGGTCCCCAAAGGTGTGGACGGAGTCGGTGAAGAAGGAATGACACGGAGACAGCGTTCAGTTGATCAGCAGCCTCGCCAGGATCTCTAACCACAATCTCCAGCCAAGTTCTGTGTCCATGTTCTCTTGCTAGGTTCTCCAGCCAGGTTCGGTCGCCAGGTTCTGTAGCCATGTTCTGTCCAGGATCTTTTGCCATGTTCTCTCCAGCGAAGTTCTTCTGTCTCTAGGTTCTGTGTAGGATCTTTTGCCATGTTCTGTCTCTAGGTTCTTCATCTAAGTTCCGTGTCCTGCTGTCTTGTTACATCTGTATTTATACCAGTTGATTCCAATCCTATCAATCTCTATTCCAAAGGTTAGGGTGTTTATCTCCATTCCAGGGAGTAAAGATTATGTAGCTTAAGCATGATTGTTAAAGTGATTAATTACTCGCCTGGCACTTAGTTAAGAGGTTTTATTCCCTCCCTAACTTCAGGGGAAAATCCCTACGTGGGGAAACAACCTTTCTTGGAGAGTGGACCTTGGTTAAAACACAGTGCCAAGAAGGTGAGCAAACATATTAAGAACAGTATGCCATATATGTCAGGTCCCTTGAAACAGCAAGGATGGACTGGCTTCTGGCACTATGGCTTTGCATATGTTTTCCCTCCCACTTGGGATGCCTTTTCTTTTCTCTTACCTTTTACTTACCTCGCTCTCAAAAACCAGCTCTGCCACTGGCTCCTGTGAAAGCTTTTCTTGGCATGCTTGACTTGACAAAGAGCACTCATGTGTGCTTCTTCTCATTTTGTCATTGGTGTGATATTAAAGCTCACACTTCATCATTGCAGAAACTCAAATATGTTGTAGATTAATGAATGTGCCTCCAAACCCAAAAGAAACACCCTGTTATAATGCGAAAGTTGCCAGGTGTTGGTTCTATCAAAGCAGTACAGTCCACCAGTGAGCCCTCCTGGGATGTACTTCTTGATAAACTCTCATGTGGGTGTGCTATTGAATCTAAGCAATCTAGATCACCATCTTTTCCTTTATGCTCTGTATGTGCATAGTTGAGTACCTAATACAACTTAAGAACTTTTATCTCAGCAAAGTAGTATTCACAAAGCACTTGAGGTAATATGATGATTAAGACATGCCGTTTCTGGTGGTCACTTAGATACTAGATCAGGGGTTGTCAAACTATATAGGCCATAAGCCAAATCTGGCCTGCCATCTATTTGTTTAAATAAACTTTAATTGACACTCAGCTAAGCTCATTCACTTGCACATTGTCTGGCTGGTATTGTGTTACAATGGTTGAGTTGAGTACTTTTGACAGAGACCATATTGACCATATGGCCTATCAGACTAAAATATTTATTATCTGGTCTTTTACAGAAAAAGTTTGCTGACCCTTGATCTAAATATTTGCATAGTCCATAGTAAGAAGACAATGACCAGCTTAATGTATAATGAAGGCTGGTGTAAATATCAACCCAAATGAACTACTAACAGATTATTTATACAATATAAAATGTTGACCTACCTAAAAGGCAGCTTATTTCTACAAATAAATATTTGGAAACTTGTATTTTCCCTGTGAACACACACACACACACACACACACACACACACCAAGCCTAGAGAATTGGAATTTTTATTCCCCAAATCTACTCAGAACTTCATACTTACCATAGGTACTCATTTCATTTATTGATCCAATAAATATTATGAAGGACTTGCTTTGTTCCAGGTACTGATGCTTGGAATTCAATGGTAGAAACTTTTTTCTCCGCATTTCTTATATGAGAAAACTGAGGCTCGGCAATAAGTAATGTCTCTAGGACTGGAACCAAATCTCCTGACCATACATTCAGTGTGTTCAAGTCCATGAGAGACACAGACTGAAAAAAGATTTTACAGATTCACTATAAACATCATTGTTCTCTCCAGGGTCGATAATTCTCTGTGTATTTTTCCCCATAAGGTTTCAATTATGAGATAATCTATGAGGCAATCTAAGTGTGATCCTAATACTAAGTGTGACATTTACTAAACTATATGGATATATTTTCTCTGCACCTCAATTGTTTCATCTGTACAATGGGAGTAAATATATCCAACTTTTAGTTTATAGAAGGTAATTTGATAGACAAAGTTTACTGAAACTAAACACAAAGTCCTGAGCCATTTAGGTTAAAAATCCTAATTTTTTATTCCTATACTTAGAGGATCTCTCTCTGGTATAGGGTAGAGCATATTTAGAAATGAATTCATTCATTTACTAACAAATATTTACTGAGAACCTGCTACATGTAATCCAACCTGACACTCCCATTTTCTACGTTGTGATCCAACTTGCTTAACACAGCGCACGTCTCTTCATTGTAAAAATGGGGAGAAACCACATGGTTTAGCAGAGCTGGTGTGAGACTGACATTGACATAAAGTGTGTGAAAGCAGCACAGTATCTGTTTTGCACCAGGGGCTCAGAGTACGTTAGTTGCCTTTCATCTGTCTGTACCCTAGAATATTAAGGTCCCATCAGGGTAACGTTACTACAATATTAGGAAGCAAATAAAGTCGTGCAATTATGAGAGTGAAGAGAATGGCTGTATTTCTTAGTCCACCCAGGCACAGGGTGGAAATGGTCATACTTTCCAAGGTGATGGCAGGAAACTACATCTGATGAAAATTGCTTAGCATAGCCCATCAAAAACATCTTGTTTCTTTGCCTTGGTTTGAAATCCGAAGACAGAAGAGAATCCCTTTAATCGCCTCAGTCACCAGGACCGATTGGACAATTTATATATCAAAATACTATTTAAGGGTCAGGTAATTATTCTAGTAACTTGAGGGAACTATCTTAGTAATGAAAGAAACACTCTCTTATCTCTTCTTAATTCTGAAGTCTAACCTTCTTCCGCTGCTGGCTGTCCTTCCATAATGTTAGAGAAAGTGTTAACACTTAACAAATTCAGGGGGGTGTTTCCATGGATGAGAAGTGCTGTCTTGTGTTAACAGTGTCAGTATCAGAAAGACTTGAAGGCACAACAGACTATGTTTATGTAGGTGCTCTTTCATGTCGGGTGCTACACTTATTGCTTTTGATTAAGATGTATGATTGCCTTACTGGCTATGACATTTGTTGAGAGAAGGAAGATTACCATGGGTGAAGTGCAAGAGAGTAAAGAATGAGGTGGTAGATGAAGTGTGAATGAAAAGCTACATGCATTGATGTCTTGCTTATTTGATTTAAGAGTTTAAGATAAAATTAATCTGTTTCATTTTTCGCATGTTAGGAGAACTTTCTTAAAAATGTACTTTCCAATGCATAATCAGAATATATTTAAGTAGCCTTTGGAAGGTGGCTTTCAGCCGGTTTTAGCTGTATAAAATGTGTGTTGGGGTGGGACTGAGGATGAGAGTTGGGACCATTCTTCTCAGAAAAGCTTAAACTGCTTTCCCATGTATGATTCTATTTATATTCACAATGCTCAGTGCAGATTTTTTTTTCCATGAAGTTCAAATGAAAACCCATTTTATCTGTTAGTTTTCTGGAACACTGTGAATGCAAACCCAAACTCATCATCTCTGAGCACAGAAATTAAAGAATGAAATGGAGTATAAACTGCAGCTGAATAATCTAATTTTACTGTTGCTGTTAAAATGGTGAAAAAACCTCAAAACCACGGACATTTAAAGGGCAGAAAATAAATGCAACGTTGAAGGTTGAATTCCCTAAATAGCACCTGGATTTTGGCAGCTGAAAGTGATGCGGGAGTTCACAATGAAGAACTGAAGTTCTCCCAGAACTGACCGTGTTCTGCATGCACATGCTGTCTTTCTCTATTTGCTAGTTCGGTTCCGCTAAAGGAGAAGCTGGGCATGATACTGCCTCCACGTTACAGCTGGAGAAAAGGCAAGAGTGAAGTTCTAAACTGCCCTGATTCACAAAGCGATTCAGTGGCAGGGTCAGAAATAGAAATCTGCTAGCAGATCTTACTCCCAGACCAGAGCTCTAGTTACTAAAACACATTCCCACCCTCTGGTCCATCCTAAATCTGTTTGTTGATTTGCATGTACAGAATGGACCCCAAGTGACCAAAGAAGCTCCCGCACTGATTGGGGTTATTAGGCTCTCCAACTGGCCTGTGCTGGTTCCGCCTCCAGGAGGGCTGCCGGCCGCTGAGACCCGTGCCTGCTGTTTTCTCATCAGGACCATCCATCGCAAAGCAGTCTCGCGCCCAAGCCTATATGCTTCACTTTGTTTAGGAATGTATCATAAAATGATGAAATATTTCTTCCTAAATTAAAAATAAAACTGGAATCATTTTTTTCAACTATGTATATTTTCATTGTAGAATATTTTCAAAGTAGAAGCAAAGAAGGGAGGAAATAAAATTTCTAAGTTCACTAGGAATGTTAACTCCTGCTAAGAACAAAATAAAACAAGCATCTTGATTTTCATTCTTAAGTAATTTAGATGGTTTTCCTTCTTGGTTTAAAATGAAAAATTTTTACTGTATATATTTGTGTGTGTGTGTGTGTGTATACATGTAGTTATATATATACAGAATCAAAGAGTAAATATTTACTCTTTTCTACTAGGGCACAGAAACAAGCCCTACTAATAAAACTCCAGCCACCCACAAGGCAATTTAAAATTGCATTTATTTTAGAATTTTCACTGAAACACACAGAACCAAAGGCCTGAAAGAGTCTATCAGAATAGCCTGGAATTTAGCAATTGCAGCCTTGCCCAGGTGACTGCCTGACTCACTGGGACTCCTGATCAAGTAAGGCGCCAGAGGGCATGGACGGAAGCTGGTATTAAGATAGACTGTCGATTCTGTAGATTACCTCCTTGGGAAACTAATTATTGTTTAATCTTTACCTGGGTGGAGTTTTGTATTTAAAAAAAAAAAATTGTCAACAAAAGAAATACTACTTGTGATCCTCAAAGTTCTTGTCTCTGATTTTAAAGGGATATTGTTTTACTTCTCCATACTTATGGTATCAATAAGCTAGTGGAAATGGTGGTGAATAAATCCCATAGAAAGTAAGTTGTTAAAGATCAAACATAACCTTCACTGCAGACATAGAGGTGCCTATTCCTCTTTACTTAAAAAACAAAAATCCTGACTTGAAGATGCCCTCTTCTTTCAGAGAGCCAACATATTTTTTCCTTCTTTCACTAATATTTACACAAAAATAAACTGTCTTTTATTGTGTGCTACAATTGAATGTGAACTTTGTGATGAATGGAGGGTAGATTTCAATCATAGACCAATATGCTTCGTTAGTATATTATTAACCAGGTACCATTATGAAAGCATAAATAATCACATATAGGAATATTAATACATGATTAACTTTTTAATAAATGGGACTGCTAAGAATTTTAACATTATTTAACTTGATGCAGAGCATTCAGTTGAATTATGTTAATAAATTACTATCTGACTGTGATATCTGGGGGGTGGGAGGGGTGTCATTTCATTTTTCCTTGGCCATGAGAAGAGATTTAAAGGTATTTAAATAGAGTATTTTTTTGAAGTTTATTTCATTTACCTTCCCTTTCAGCATATAAAAATGAATTTTTCACTTAACTTGTTTGTGCCTTTGAAATTTCTGAATGCTTACATTTTATCTGCAATATCATATTATTCTAGTTAGAGTTTTCATGACAGAAATAACTTAGTACCTTGGCTAGAAATGTTATCATGAGGAACTTTATGCTAACGTGGCAATTGGGTAATGAGGGTTTGTAAACCGAGTCAGAGCATGTAATTCTCCTCATAGGTTCCTCTCTGTCTAGATTTTATGACTTTAAGTACTTCATGATCAGTAAATAATAAATTCAATTTACTGGATAGAAGTTTTGTCACTTAGAAATACTCACTTGGAATATATATTTCTTAATTGGCATCAATGGCACATTTCCCAGGAAGCATAACAAAATGGATCATTTAATAGATGCCCAATCTCTCCATCCATCTATCAGGGCGGCACATGATGTTTTGACTTTAATATGGTAATTATCTCAGGCTGACTTCAGAGCAGGAAGCTGCCTCCCACACAGCAGTGCTTAATTACTTTAGACTTCAGCTTGCCAAGTGAAAAATTGACTGTTTTTTTGCACATTGCATGGAATTGAAATGATTTCATTGTCATTTCAGTTGAAATATAACCTGACATCAGCATAGAATCATGGGAAAGATAATGCAAAATTTCTCTGAAATTCTAAAATGGTCTGAAAGCTGCCTTATTTTTTTATGAAGCTGCATTTCATTTTCAGAATGTTAATGAAGATCCACTTCATCTTGAGAGAAGCAAACTTTTAGGAATTCACCGGTGAATACATTTCAATGGCAACTCAATAAAGGGCAACATTGTTAAGGAGCGACACTCGAATGTGAACTTGGATAATTAGGGGGCAGAAGAATAATTGGAATTGGTGTTGACATAATTAGTCGTAAAAATTGTTAGCTTGGGCATGCAACTATTAAAATAAAAGTGATCATAACTACCACATTCGGAAAACTTAAAAAAGCATTTATGTAGATTCTGTATAATGATAACTTTAATGTGTTGTTGCGTGACATAAACCAAACATTAGTACAATAAAGTGGTAAAATAAATTCAGCCTATCTTTGTGTTGAAATTTATCAAACATTTTTTTTCTTCAGATTTCAGTTGTCAATCACAGGCTACTAATTGAATACTTTTCAAGATACCAAAGGCAGATTTCATGAACAAAATGTCCACAAAGATGTGCTATTGGATAAAGGGAGAAAGTATAATTATGAGGGAAGACATTGGTATAAGAGAACAAATCATGCCCCAGCTTTCACTCTGGCCACAAGCACTGGGTAAATAGTAATGACACGTTGGCCATGTAAACCGCAGGGGAAAGTAATTAACTTTAACAGAAGCTGCCCTTGATTTAAGCCACAGGGGAAGTAATTAAATTTAATAGAAGTCTCTACTTCTAAACAAAGATATAAAGTATTTCTATCATCAAATATTACCTTATTTTTAAAAATGTGCCTATAGCTTCTAGTAGCCTGCGTATAGAAACCAATTTTACAACACCTAATGACCAATAAATGATTGAATACCGTGAGCCATATCAGACAGTAATCTAATGTCCACACATCTGAGTTATGATTCAAGAAATGGCGTGATGTTGCCCTCAATGGAAGACTACTAAAAACTAATATTTGGTCTTATGATGGAGACAAGAACCTTTGGGAGAAAAGTAGACTTGAGATTTTTTGGGGCAGGTCCACTGTGGTTCATTTTGTACATCCGCTGGGGCAGCCATTGCCTTGTTGAACTGATTCACTATCCCAGCTTTGGAAGAAACAAAGTTTTCCTTTTCTAAAATGTGTGTTCTTATCATCGGGGTTCTCCAGGCACGGTCACAAGGACCTGCATCTATTTTTTTCCACATTGGGCCAGCCCAACTGAAGCTGGTCTCAGGATCACCATAGGTGCCATGGTGTAGGATGCTCACTGCTAATGGCTGACTTTCACCATGCCTTGTATGCTGGCTCTGACAGCCTGAAAGAAAGGATGCCTTTTAAAATGTTGTGTAAGGATCCCCTACTTGTCAAGTGATACATCGTTTGGACTTTGTCCTAAACCTCGCAAAGACCCCTAAGGGTCGGCACAGCCCGGGTTGCTCTGTCTCCTTTTCAACTTTGTGTTAAGAACACCAACAATGATTTTTTCTTTTTTACTGTTTTTACCTAATCAAATAGGATGGGGTAGTATTGATTGAAGGTGAGAGGATTCTTTTTCTTTCCTGAATTTAAGATTAAGGAAACCAGATACCCTGCTTACTTAGAGCACAGCGTACAAAGAAGCAGTGGAATGGGTGCCATCTAGAAAAGCCACCCCAATTAAAACCAACTCTTAAGACAGTTTTACTCTTAATACAGCAGAGTTTACAGAAGCAGAGTGATAATAGCCATACTCTGTGCCCACCCTTTAAATCTTTTTAAATTTTTAATTTAAAAAAATTATATGTATTGTTGCAAGTATTACAGATGTCCGTTTTTCCCCTATTGACCCCCTCCATCCTGCACCCATTCATCCCCTCCAGGCCCTCACCAACTATTATCTCTTTCCATGGGTATGCATATCCTATATAATAAAATACTAATATGCAAATTGTCCCCTCACTGGAAGTTCAACCAGGAGTTCGACCAGGGGGTGGGGCCAGCTGGCTAACCACCCTCAGCCCTTCCCCTTGGCCGGCCTGGCCGATGAGGGGGAGGAGCAGGCCAGCTGGACCCTACCTGTGCATGAATTCATGCACTGGGCCTCCAGTATGCCTATAAATTCATTGGTTAAACTCTTCCTGCCTCCATGCCCCCTTCCCTCTGAGATTCTGCAGTCCGTTCCATGCTTCCATGTCTCTGGATCTATTTTTGTTTCTTAGTTTATTTTGTTCATTAGATTCCACATATAAATGCAATAACATGATACTTGTCTTTCTCTGACTGGTTTATTTCACTTAGCATAATACTCTCCAGGTCCCTCCATGCTATCTCAAAGGGTAAGAGATCCTGCTTTTTTACAGCTGCATAGTATTCCATTGTGTAAATGTACTGAATCTTTTTTATCCACTTATCTACTGATGGGCACTTGGGCTGTTTCCAAATCTTAGCTATTATAAATAATGCTGCTGTAAATATAGACCATCAACTTGTGCCATACACAAGAATATACTCAAAATGGATAAAAGACTTAAATGTAAGTTGTGAAACCATAAAAATCCTAGAAAAAACCATAGACAGCAAAATCTCAGACACCTCTGGTAGCAATATGTTTGCTGATACATCTCCTAGGGCAAGGGAAACAAAGGAAAATAAACAAATGAGACTACATCAAAAGGAAAAGCTTCGCCCTAACTGGTTTGGCTCAGTGGATAGAACATCGGCCTGCGGACTGAAGGGTCCCAGGTTTGATTCCAGTCCAGGGCATGTACCTTGGTTGTGGGCACATCCCCAGTGGGGCGTGTGCAGGAGGCAGCTGATCAGTGTCTCTCTCTCTCATCGATGTTTCTAACTCTCTATCTCTCTCCCTTCCTCTCTGTAAAAAATCAATAAAATATATTTTTTTTAAAAAGGAAAAGCTTCTGCACAGCAAAAGAAACCAGCAGTGAAATGAAAAGGGATCCCACTGTATGGGAGAACATATTTGCCAATGATACATCATATAAGGAATTAATTTCCAAAACATATAAAGAATTCATACAATTTAACAAAAGGAAGAAAAACAATCCAATAAAAATATGGGCAAATGACCTAAGTAGATGCTTCTCCAAAGAGGATATACAGAAGGCCAAGAGACATATAAAAAAATGCTCAAAGTCACTGATTATAAGAGAGATGCAAATTAAAAAGACAATGAGGTATCACCTCACACCTGCCAGAATGGCTACCATCAACAAATCAACAAATGACAAGTGCTGGCAAGGATGTGGAGAAAAGGGAATACTAGAACACTGCTAGTGGGAATGCAGACTGGTGCAGCCACTGTGGAGAACAGTACGGAGTTTTCTCAAAAAACGGAACTGCCATTTGACCCAGTGATCCTACTTCTAGGGATATATCCTAAGGAACCTGAAACATCAATCAGAAAGAACATATGCACCCCTCAGACTATTTTTTAATTGAATTTACTGGAATGACATTGGGTCCCCAAACCATACAAGTTTCAAGTACAACTCAACACAAACATCATCTGTACACTGCATCATGCACCCATTGCCACAAGCAAAGTCTTTTTCCGTCCCCATTTCCCTCCCCTTTGCCCACTTCCACCTAGCCCCCACCCTGATTTCCTTCTGGCTATCACCACGCTGTTGTCTGTGTCTATGTGTTACGCCTATATATTCTTTGGCTAATCCCTTCACCTTCTTTCAGCCATCCCCGCTTCCTCCCTCCTCTCTGACAGCTATCAGTCTGTTCCATGTATCCATGCCTCTATTTCTATTTTGTTTGTCAGTTTATTTTGTTCATTAGAGTCCACATACAAGTGAGATCATGTGCTATTTGTTTTACTCTGACTGGCTTATTTCACTTTGCATAATAATCTCCAGGTCCATCATGCTGTGGTGAAAGGTAAGATGTCCTTTTTTATGGCCGCATAGTATTCCATTGTGTAAATATACCACTGCTTTTTTTAATCCACTCATCTACTGACGGACACTGAGGCTGTCCCCAGATCTTGGCTATTGTAAATAATGCTTCATTGAACATAGGAGTGCATATATTCTTTTGAATCAGTGATCTGGATTTCTTCAGATAAATCCCCAGAAGTAGAATTGCTGGGTCAAAAGGCAGTTCCATTTTTTATTTTTTTAGGAAACTCCGCATTGTTTTCACAGTGGATGAACCAACCTGCATTCCCAACAACAGTGTAGAAGGGTTCTTTTTTCTCTACATCATCACCAACATTTGTCATTTATTGATTTATTGATGATAGCCAGTCTGTCAGGTATGAGGTGATTTTTTTTTGTTTTTATTTTATATTTTGTTTTTGGGGTTCTTTACATTTTTTAAAATTTATCTTTATTGTTGAAAGTAATGCATATGTCTCCATTTCCCCCTAATGACCCCTTCTATCCTGCCCCCCCCAACCTCCAGGCCTTCACCAAACTAATTGTCTGTGTCCATGACTATGCATATGTAAGTTTCCTGGTTAATCTCTTTCCACTAACCCACCCACCTTCCTCCATCTTCCCTCTGAGATTTCTCAGTCTGTTTCATGCTTCCATGTCTCTGGATTTATTTTGTTTGTCAGTTTATTTTGTTCATTAGATTCCACATATGAGGGAGGTCATGTGATACTTACTTGTCTTTCTCTGACTGGCTAATTTTGCTTAGCATAATTCTCTCCAGATCCATCCATGCTGTCTCAAAGATTAAGAGATCCTTCTTTTTCATAGCTGCATACTATTCCATTGTGCAGATGTACCACATCATTTTTATCCACTCATCTACTGATGAGCACTTGAACTATTCCCAGACCTTAGCTATTGTAAATTGCACTGATATGAACATGGGAGTGCATACATTCTTTCGGAGTGGTGTTTCAAGTTTCTTAGGATATTTTTAGAAGTGGGATCACTGGATCAAATGGCAATTCCATTTTTAATTCTGTGAGGAATACTGTTTTCCATAGTGGCTGCCCCAGTCTGCATTCTCACCCACCCTTCTAATTTGTATTCCTCTGATGATTAGTGATGTTAAGCTTTTTTTCATGTCTCTTGGCCATTTGTATGTCCTATTTGGAGAATTGTCTATTCAGGTCCTTTGCCCATTTTTTATTGGATTTTTTGTCTTCCTGGTGTTGAGTTGTATAAATTCTTTATAAATTTCGGAAATTAACCTCTTATAAAATGTATCATTGGCAAATATATTCTCCCATACAGTGGGTTCTCTTTTCATTTTGTTGATGGTTTCTTTTGCTTTGTAAAATATTTTTGTTTTGATATAGTCCCATTTGTTTAATTTTCCTTTGTTTCCCTTGCCTGAAGATATATATCAGAAAAAGTATTGCTATGAGAGATGTCTGAGATTTTACTGCCTATGTTTTTCTAGTATTTTAATGGTTCCACAACTTACATTTAAGTCTTTTACCAATTTTGAGTTTATTTTTGTGTATGGTGTAAGGTGGTGGTCTAGTTTAATTTTTTTTTTGCATATATCTGTCTAATTTTCCCAATGCATTTATTGAAGAGACTATCTTTACTCCATTATATGCTTTTCCATCCTTTGTCAAATATTAATTGACCATAAAGGTGTGGGTTTATTTCTGGACTCTCTGTTCTGTTCCATTGATTTATATTCCTGTTCTTATGTCAGTACCTGGCTGTTTTGATTATAATGGCCTTGTAATGCAGCTTGATACCAGGTATTGTGATACCTCCAACTTTGTTCTTCTTTCTTAAGATTGCTGAGGCTATTCAGGGTCTTTTTGGTTTCATATAAATTTTTGGAATGTTTTTTCTAGATCTGTGAAATATGCATTGTTATTTTAGTAGGAATTGTGTTGAATCTATATATTGCTTTGGGTAGTTGGACATTTTAATAATGTTTATTCTTCTAATCTATAAACATCCACTTATTTGTGTCTTCCTCGATTTCTTTCTTCAATGTCCTATAATTTTGGAGTACAGGTCTTTTACCTCCTTTGTACCCAGACTTCTTTTAGTTATTCTAGCTGAGTAATATTGGCCAGTTACTTTCCTGCATGTTAGTTTTATTATATATAAAGTGGGAACAATAATAGTATCTGCCACACAGAGCTGTGGAAAGCATCAAACTGTGTCATGTTGTACACACACACACACACACACACACAGTGCCTAGAACAGCTCCTGGCACATAGTAAACACTGTCTAATTGTCAACCCTATCACATACAATATATGTTGAAGTTCATTGCCTATTGACAGTAACAGTTCCACATTACACCCAGTGTCATAAAAGAACATCCCCCATGGTTTTATTGGAATTCCACACTCCAAACTACCTTGTAAACATGGGTTCTTATATATTATGCTTTAAGTAGAAGCTATGCAGTCACAGTCCCTATTGCTCAGATAGCAGAGTGGTGGTGGTCTAGTTGAGAAGTAGGGGCTGGGGGTCTGATGGTGGAGGAATTGAGGGGAAAGAATAAAAAAAAGTTAGCATGGAGGTATGGCTGTGAGAAATGTAGGTCAGTACGGTTTGCTAAATCACAAACAAAAGCCAAAATAATGCCTCTCCTGCAGTTATGAATTATGCCAGTTTTCCTGGTTAGCCCAGAACTGGCACCAACTGAATGAGTATTTGCAATATGTTTGTCAATTATATATTTTCCTGTCAAGTAGTTGTTGGATGGTAAACCACAGAAAAAGATTTTTTTCTTTGTCGCATAAACTTTTCACAATAGAAGAATGTAGTGAAGGCTTCTGAAATAAATCTAGTGGCACTGGGGAGTTTACAAATACTAGCATATTAATATACAGCTAAAATAATAATAAAAAACACCATGCTGCTAAAGATGTTTAGTATTATCAGCTCACTGCAGGAGTTTATTAGAAACTCCTGCTTTCTTTTATTAAAATTTCAATTGGCTTGTGAATGAGATCCTATGTTAGTGTCATAAAGTGAGAAGCCAGGAGGAGAGGATATTGGCATTTAAGTGCAGATTTCATTTTAAAAACACTTTACATTATAAAAGAAGATTGCATATTGTAAATATTACATATAATGCGCGTGGTGTTAAAAGTAGTGTTAGTAATTTTTAAAAATTCATCAAATCGTCTTTGTTTATGATGATATCTGGCAGGTTTTATATTTCTGTAGTAAAGCAAAGTTTTAAATGTATCCCAAGATGTTTTTAGTGATAAGCCGCAAACACAGCTTTAGAAAAAAGTTTTCACAAAATGATGCATAAGTGCAATTTAATGGGCATCTTCTTCAGCAGTAGCACATGACGATGGCCTAATTTTCTAATTAGCTGATTCGTTTCCTTGCGCATTTTGGAAGCTTTTGTTACACTAACTCGGTGTAGCTGGGCAGCAGAATGGGTTGCAAACCGTAATCTAGGGTTGAGTGCTTGGTTGCTGATGCCGTAGTAAATGACACGGCGCGCTTTCTGCAGCAAGCCCGCGCTGTTCCTTCCTGGTATTCCACGGCCACTGCTTCCCTCCCTGGTGAAAGCTGTTTAAAACGATGGAGGCAGGCACAGTTCTGAGGTGCGACCGACAGCTGGGGAGCCAAGATGAAAACCCCGCTTGCCCGTCTCAGCATCTGGAGTCTTCATGGAAGTGAGAAGTTTGCAGGTTTGCAGCTGCAACCCTTTCATGACAAGTTCGGTCCATTTAACACATGGTTGCTTGCTTAGAAAATATTTTCCAGATTGGCCATGTTTACAGCATTGACATTTGAAGCTGGAGCCCCTTCCTTCTTGATTAGAGCAGGGAGTACTCGCAGACTGCCTTCTGGCTTTATGGGGTTGGGAATCTGGGAATGGGTCACTTACAATTTTCAAACAAATCAAAATGCACTTTGATCTCTCGTCCAAGTTTCTTTAAATGCAACGAGTAATAATAATAAATTAGCCTAACTTCGCTATTTTCCCCTCAGATATGGTCATTCTTAATGTAATCATTTTATTGCGTTCCAAACCCAACCCACATATTTAATTCATCTTATTCAAAATATATGTTTTCTGAGAAGGTACATTAACTCAGCAAATTAGGTAGAGGAGAGACTGTGTGTGTGTGTGGTTGTATTTTTACATTTTAAGCTACAAGTTCTGTGAGCATATATATGAATAATACAAGCAGCATTTCTCTTTACACATATTTTCTCATTGAAATCTTAGTTTATTTACAAATCTTTAGGCTCACCGAATGTTGTCAGAGTAATATATGAAACATTCCAGCAATATAATACACTAAAAACAAAAAGAATGTGATTTTTGTATTTTCCAGTCTTTAGCTAAAATACCTCATTTAAAATTTATCTTGGCAGTCTAATTTCATGTCATATCATCATTTCTATTTAACATTGATTTGAATCATACCATTCAAAGAAGATGAGAAATAATTTATATTGACACAACATTTTCTGTTTGTAGAACCATAAACCTACAGTTGAGTGTCAAAAGGCTCTTAGGTTGCTAACAGGCATGCACAAGGTATTCATATAACGGGATACATTTTTACCATCCTCATCTCCACAGACATAAGCCCTGTTGCTTTAAACTGGATTTACTGGAATCCAGATGCAAAATCCTAAGAATTTTCTTTCACATTATTCACGATGTTGAATACAATATTTCTCCGTTATGATTTAAGATAAATGACGGCACATACCACATGAAAAAGCCTTTTATAGGATAGACTTCAGATTACGATGTTTCAAACACAAAACAAAAGCCATCTCTATCCCTCCAACAAAACAAGTCAAAACAAAACCCCTTAAAATTGCATTGGGTAGGTATCAATATTGATTCTATAATTTGGAAGAGGCAGGGCAGTCTGCTCCTTCTAGGGTACTAAGTTTGCTTCATTTCCCCTCTTCCCAATAAGTAAATGCTAGATGATTGCTCCGAATAACAGTTAACTCAGCCCTGGGAGGACTTACCTGAGCAGCCAAAGGTTTGTATTGATTTTGATCTTTGTATGAAGATAGGTTAGCAAGTGTTTTGTTTTGTTGTTTGTTTTTTTTTTTTGAAAGAATAACTTCAAAAATCAAATCCAGTTGGGATTAATCATGGAGTCAAACATTTTAATTTGAACTGGGAGAACAACAAGAACAAATGAAAAAATATAAAGATCCATAATGAAAAGCAGTAAAATAATCTAAGTGAATCATTTTATTAAAATGGTTGTTTCACTATAAATAAGGAACCATATAAAATACAATTTGTATATTCTGTTACAAAAAGCCTCACACTAGGCAGTCAAATACTAAAATTTCATATGAAAAAAAAAATGCTCCCCTAAGGAAAATGCGCATATCTGCTGTTTCTTTTTAACAAAGATTGAGATGCTTATAAAGAATGTAGCAAAGACTTCTAAAAATAAAACCTCTTTTGCTGTCCTTCACTCATTCTACTGCATACTCTCTATATGTGAGGGTTTTTTTTTTTTTCCTTTCCTAATCACATTGAATTGTCTGGTTCCAATTCAAATTGCTAGCCAGTGTTTCACAGCTTTGCACAGCACTTTCTAACCTCTTCCTCTTGGGCGCCTCTGTCTGAAGTGAAGCTTTACTGTCTCCCATATTCCCGAAACAAACAAGTGTATCTACTTGATGGTTTAATTGTAACTGGTTAAGCTCAAAGAATGAGCAGCAGGTTCAGGAAAAAATGCATGGGTCACAACCAGCCCACAAAACCAAAATCCTCAGCAGAGATGCAAATATTTTATTATTTGAAACAGCTGCCATGTAGCCTCAGACACTTATTTTTTCTTTACAGATTTTTCCTGAATAACTTCATGCTGGGGTGGTGTACCCTTTCATGCTCTCCCTGGTGACTGAAGCTCTCATGCCATTTACCTTGCTCCAGGTAATTTGGGGAAATACCACCGACATGTATCATTACAGAGTCTGTGTAGTTGTTTAGCTGCTAATTGATTCTCAAAGGGAAGCAGGCTGATGCTGTCACTCTGATGCGATGTTAAAAATTCTTCAGTTTATTTAAGATGCTCATTTTGCTGAAATTAAAACTGCTAGTTATGCTGGATATTGACTGCAAAATGCTTTTACAGAAGAGAGGATAATAAATATTGCCTTAATTAGCTGCCCCCACCTCCACCACCTGCCAAATCTGTGCAAATTTTCAGGATTGAAATGCTTCTTCCATTTAAAAAAAATGTTACTACTGTTATAACTGTTGAAGTATTTGATGCATAGCATGATAAAAATTCAATCTGGATGCTTTTAACCCAGGGATCAAGAGGACTCATGCCCTATAATCAGAACTCAGAGGACAGTGCAATAAATAACGTGTTTCAAATGGTTTCATCTCCGTCAAGTCCTTATCGGGTAACCCTGTTGTTAGTGTCTGTGTTGTGATGAAGGCGGTGATAGAATAGAAACTTTCACAAATAAAGTGTCCTTGCTTTAAAAACAGAGCGTGGTGTTGATTTTTTTAAAAGTACATTATTCCTGAGCGTGGGTTTATCAGCAGTACAACGTTACAAGACAAGCTACGCCATAAAAAGGATTAAGTGGTGCTGTACAGTACTGATTAAGTAACAGAGCGATTCATGCGAGTTGTCGGAGAAACTGGTGCTGCCAAGTCTTCTGAAACAACACAGGAATAAAAGTTTACTTTCCTTGCACACACAACTCTTTCCTGCGGGATCCTTTCTAACAATATTCAAACATCAGCTCTTCCACAGTCAATAAAGTCTGCCTACATTCAAAACAGACCTCAGCCACAGAAATCCTTTCTGTGTCCTCCTGTTTTAATGAGGCTTCTGTGATAGGCAGACGGACCTGCGTTCAGTTCAGGCTCTGCCACTTCCCTTGGAGCATGATTCTTCCCCTCCTTGGTTTCCTACCTGTAAGTTGGAGGGAACAAGGCTACCTGAAAGGGTTGTGAGAGGCGAACACACACTGCATATAAAGTGCTGAACACAGCACCTAGCACATTTTAAGCATTAAGATATTGTTAAAGGGAAGAATTGTAAGACCTTTTTCCACAACGATAAATGCTTTAAGCAAGACCGGCTTCTGTTTTTTAAATCTACAGACACATCCTTATTATATTATTCGGATGACAACACTAAATGGTGGCAGATACGAGAATATGTTGCACATGCAATGCCGCTCCCTGAAATTTAAGATAGGTGCCAAATATTTCAGGTACATGCACCTTTAAAATGCTTTTTTAACAAATGCTTCACATTATTTACTCAAATAATATATTTGGTGTAAAGAATATCCCCAAACTGAAGCTAAATTACTGGATTTCTTTACCCGTCAGCTGCTGATGAGAAGGGTTCGCCCCAGTTCAATTTTTTATGTGAGGAATTAATTTCAGGAGATAATTTCATCCATTTCGCTTGAAATGCTTTTCATATGGGCTATGGAGTGTTATATATTCTAAGTTAATATTTAAAGCAAAGGAGGAAAAAAAAAAGAAGTCTGTTGATTTCACACACGGAATCCATTCCACACTGTTTTCACTAGTTTTTCCAAGACCTCGAGGGAATCCAGCAACAATAGGCTGTTTGGAGTGCAATTAGAACCATCATGCAGGAGCAAGCACATAGGGCAGATGTTGATATTTCAAAACTCGTCGCTTTCTTTGTGTTTGGACACAATTCATGAGATGCATTAGGACGGAACGATGTCTCCTCTGCAATACAGCGAGGTTATGATGGGAAAACACCCATTAGTGCAACTCCCACAGCTCACCCCAAGCGATGCTATTCTATAATACGGTAAAGGTTGGTTATGTGATTGCACAGGTGACTTGGAACCCTGGACTGTAGATGTTTAAACTTCATTCTGTATGGTGTCACCGTTCTGGGTGGTGCTGCAAACAGGTCTGAGCTGGCGTGGGGTGCAGTGGGACTGGGGACCGCCAAGGTCATAGGATGAGAAGCAGGGGCAGCGCTTTGTTAGGGGACCCAGGGTGCTGCTGTTAATGGCTCAGTGAAGCTGCGTTTGATTCCGTGGCTTCTCTGCCTGCGCTGGAGAACCAAAGGAGAGAAAGAAAGAGGAGAACAGGGAGGGGAGGAGAACAGGGAGCCAGTGATGGGGTCCGCAGAGAAAGACAGTTCGTTAGAGCCAGCGGCGGGGGGCATGCAAGTGGGACTGGGCGGGGGGGGGGGGGGGGGAGGCTGGAGCAGCTTCTGGAAAAGGACTCTCGTCCATTTTTCTGTCAAAACAGAGATGAGCAGTAGGGGGAGCCCACCTCTGGAGCACAGAGCCAGCCAAAGAAACTCCGCGTTTGGGAGGTACATTTTATGTGTGTTTATTATCACAACCCAGAGTACACGTTTAAACACCGATTGGAGTCATTTCCCCGAGGGAGAAAGCTGACCCCACTCCCACAGCCTTCCTACTCTCAACGTGCTAAGGGTGCCACGCAGCGTTTTCAACGCTTTCTCAAAAGTTCCAGATCCGTCCACCACGCCTGCCCCTGTGTGTGCATCTGCCCAACGTGGAGCTCCTTCAGGGGGGCTGTGGAGCTGTGGGCAGGCCTGACAGCAGCTGCGAGGCCGGGAGATTTGTGGCAGGTGGAGGTGGAGGGGGCGATCACGGCCATTCCGAGACAACCTATTTAAGCAACTCTGTGTTCTACCATAAAAATTCCTCGGTGGCTTTGGGAATGAACTCTCCAAGGGAGGGTGCCTTGGGAGGCAGCCACAGACTGCGTTTTCACCAGATGAACAAACAGGAGCTTGGAGCTCTGTTGAGAGGAGGGCTGCTTTGTGACAGGCCCTCCTCATGCCCTCGGGCTCCATTTGCTGGTGAGGCCACAGCACTGACCCTGGGGGACTCAGAATGAGGCAGCTGCAAAGGGAATCCAGGCTCAAGGACTGGAAAGGGATGAGCGTAACTCAGACACCTCAGGAGGGCTGAGCAGAATGCAGACACCTACAAAGCACTTCTCTGTCTCCTTGATATCAAGCACACTTTCACCTAAACAGGCACAGATGCGATTGCTATCATCCCCTCAAATACAGCATCGGAACTCTGACAGTTGGCAGAGCAGCGATTTCCAGAGCCCAGGCCCACAGGCAGCAGGCCCTCCCAGGCCTCTAGAGCGGACAGACCAGGCCGGCAGTAGCGGGCAGCCCTGCCAACCCAGCCCCGAGGGAGCCTCTGGGTTGCGAGACTCCACAGGCCTCCGATGTGTCTGGAGGCTGCAGGGGAATGTGGCAGCACCAACCCCCACCCTCACCTGAGGTTCCCACCATAACCCGGGAGGGTTTTTGACACATGCACTGTGCGTATTTCAGGGGAAAAGTCAGCTGAGGGGGCAGAGGAGGGCAAAGAAGGTCTGGAGAACCCCAGCAATGAAAGTGAGGTCAGACCAAACTCAGAGTCCTGCAGGCAGGGCTACCTTTTGGGTTTTCAGACCTAACAAAAGACAAATGGCCAGTCGAGCCATTTGGCCACAGGAATAGCAAGGAGGACGGGCAGCGCTGGCGGCCGAGCTGGGCTGCGGAGAACCGTGTTCTCCGTGGTGTCTATGTCTAGGGCTGCCGCTCCGGGCTGCCCACCAGTGTGTCCATCTCAGGGCAGGCCAGGCTGGCGATCGAGGGCTGCAGCTCTCTAGCTCGGCTCTCTGAAGCTGATTCCTGGCTCAGAGCATCTCCCTGCTGTAAGGACTGGGAGTCTTCTGCAGGTATCTCCAGTGAGTTGCCTGCCCTGCTTTGTGTTATCTCCCAGCCAGTGTATGTGCCCTGCTTGCATCTAATGGGTATTTATTCTCAAGGACCGGGAGCCCGGGGGCATGACGTTTAAGTGAGTGAATGGCACTGAGATACTGGGGAAGAGGCATGATGGGTCCATGTCTAGGCTCCTTGACATGGGAGGCTTTAAGCAGTTTTGTGGTGGGACCACGTGATAATGTGGAAGCCTCTTATGTAAACACGTGCAGCAGACACAGGGCTGCCGTTTAGTAATGAATACATGTGATGCCAGAGTTTTCTAAAGAGCAGTAGGGAAAATAAATCCTGGGGACACGGGCTGCCGTGCTAGGGCTAGTGGCGGGTCCTGCCCACGGCTCTAGCCACCTCTTAGGGGCTCCATTTCTCCAGATGTTGCTTCCTTGGCAGCAACATTATGAGGCAGGGATGCTAATGCAACTCCTTTGAATATGAAAAATAGAAAGAAACCCCCTTTTAATCTTTGTTTTTATAGCTGCAAACATGATTACATAGAGGAAAATCAATCCCAATGGAACACAATGGATAATACAAAGTAATTGATTGGCCTTTATCATTTTCTGTTACTATATTAAAATAACCACGTAATATCAAGCGGCAGCCACTGATACATAAAAGAGAACAGGAGTTGATTATGTCTAAGGGTAATCAGGTCAGGGAAGTGTGAAGGTAAGATAAATAAGGTAAACACAAAAATGGAAAAAGCCTTAAAAGTAGCAAAAGGGAGTTGGTGGCAAAGCGTTTACATAATAGAAGGGAGCACTGATGTTTGGAATATCATTAAGCAGGAAGCCCCCGGAGACAGCCAATTGCAGCTGTGTGACTGTAGTATGTCTCGGCTGGTTGTCCCAAGCCACAGGGGCAAAAGCTGAGTGACTTTAACGTGTCAGGAAGTGCAATAATCCTTTCAGAATACAATGTCTGCAGCCTGGCTGTTATTGGGCTATGGGATTTAGAAAATGAAATAGGGAAAGCATTTAGCTATTGGTATTTCCCAGGCACAGATGCAATGCCACCAGCATGGCGCCACCAGCAGACACTTGAGGAAACCTCCATTTGCAGCCAACTTTCCAAATTGCCAGAGACCAGTGGGGCTTAGTCAGACCCCCAGATGCCATGGCTTAGGTCCTAGCGGCAAGCAGCTGACGAAGAGCTGTGGAGACAAATTGCATCAGCATAACGCCTAGTTTCATTAGTCTGTGTTCTTGCCTGAATATATCATGATTATATATATCTTTCTGAATACATCTATTGTCTCTCAACAAATATTCATACTGACTCATGCTTAAATATTACTAATTAGATACTTTACATAAATATAACCAATTTGAATTCCTACCAACATGTTTCTTTTTTGAAAATACTTCTTATATAAAATACATATATGTGTTTTGTATTTGATCAATGAGGAAATATATTTAGGAGCCAGCTCATTAAAAATATCTATAATAATAAAAGCCTAAGTGACCATCGCAACCAAATGGGTGACCAAACAGGCTGCGTGGGGCAACTAGGAAGGCAGGAGGGTTAGTGAGGGCCGACCAAACAACTGAGCAGCAGGCTGTGTGGGGCAATCAGGCCTGCAGGGGAGGGCAGTTGGGGGACAACCAGGCTGGCAGGGGGTGGCAGTGAGGGGCAACCAAACGACTGAGCAGCAGGCTGCATGGGGCGCCCAGGCCAGCAGGGGGGTTAGGGAGGGGTGACCAAATGACCAAACAGCCGGCTGCATGGGGCGACCAGGCTGGCAGGGAGGGCAGTTGAGGGCAACCAGGTCTGTGGGGGGGGGGCAGGGAGGGGTGACCTGGCCAGCAGAGGGGGCAGTGAGGGGAGACCAGGCTGGCGGGGGGGCAGTTGGGGGCAACCAGGCAAGCAAGCAGGTGAGCAGTTAGGAGCCAATGGTCCCGGATTGTGAGAGGGATGTCTGACTGCCAGTTTTGGCCCGCTCCCCAGGACATCCCTCAAGGGGGCCCGGATTGGAGAGGGTGCTGGCTAGGCTGAGGGGGACCTCCCCCCCCATGCACGAATTTCATGCACTGAGCCTCTAGTACAAGATATTTGTTTTGGTCTCTGTGTCACTATATCACATGATTCTCATTTAGTTTTTAAAAAACACCATGTCATGCATGTGTTAAGCAACCATCCCAAATAACCCTGTTGTGGTCGGAAGTCAGTTTTCCATATTCACACTTCAAATAGTATAAGAAAGACATGCCCACCACAGTGATAGCCCTTTGGATAAGCAGTAGTCAAGAATAATTCACTGCATGGGCTGGTTAGCTGTCACACTCTCAAGAGGTATGGGAAGTGGTTGTTTACTCAGTAGAAGAAATCTATATATTATATAATTTGCTTCTATTATTCATTCAAATTTTTACTGTTGAAAGTAATTTTTCTAAATCCTGGTGGGGGGGGGGCTGAAATTATTTTTCATTCATTAGCTTGTTTGTTTCACTGATTGAACACCTATTATGGGTCTAGTACAGAACTTGGTGCTGAGGTTACCGAGATGGTTTCAAGGGGCATACAGGCTAGTAGGGAGCATTGACAAAAATAAACAGATGTATAAAAAAGCCCTAGAAGGTAGGACACACGTGCTATGAAACACAGAAGAAATGGAAGTCAGGGAAAAGCTTGGTATGGATGGGAAAGTAGATTTGCAGACAGGAGAGATGGGTAAGGGTATTTTTGG
The DNA here is from genome assembly GCF_000327345.1 of Myotis davidii. Taxonomy (NCBI): domain Eukaryota; kingdom Metazoa; phylum Chordata; class Mammalia; order Chiroptera; family Vespertilionidae; genus Myotis; species Myotis davidii. The sequence goes on along the minus strand of NW_006300036.1, from coordinate 3,465,934 downwards.
CAGATGACTTTCCCATGATTGGTCCAAAAGACACACTGAGGGGCAATGTGCTGGGGAACATAGGGAAGGCCAGAATGTTATGCCAGGTGTGTTGAATGAAGTGGTGGTGAAATGAGTTTTAGGGACAAAATAGGCAGGTTTAGGGAGTTTTAGGAATAAAAAGGGTCCATGGGAGAGGAATGCATAGATGGAGACTTGAAGATGCCAAAATGTGTATCTTACTTGTATAGAGGGTAGAGAAGTGCCACAGGCAGATGGAAATATTTCTAGCCTAAGCAATTAAAACAGCCATAAACCAAGGACAGACAGGGGTATCTCTGGCCTGAGCAATTAAAATGACCATAAGTTAGACCAAAAGTAGCCCTGCCCTGAGCAGCTGGGAGAGCTATAAGATAAGGTTTTCTCTGCCAGCACAACTGGGAGGAAACCATAAGATAAATCAAAAGTAACTCCAACCAGTAAGATAAGGGGGAGAGAAAGTGGGGAGTACCATGTGGGCTTTGAGCTTTGAAACTAATTCTATGCAGCAGAATGACCAATGAGGGAAACATGGGAGTTCCATATTAAAGGAAAGGAACCAGTAAGAAAAGGTCAGATTCAAACAAAGAACTGCAGCATATATAAACCAGAGACAAAGGGACACGAGGCGGGATTTTTTACATTTTTCCCACTAGAGAGAGAGCATGCCTTTCCCATTGGTGTGTGTGTGGGGGGGCCTCTCCCCATGTGTGGGAAACTGATATAGGATTGAGCCTCGGACTGACCTGCTGGCAAAGTCACAAACAAGTCCCAGCTTGGAGGGCTCAGTCCTCTTAGCATAATTAGGCTTGACCTTATAACACTCCCCAGATCTTACCTGGGAAGCTAATGGGCTCAGGGAAGTGCAGGGAGCCACGCGGGACGTGGAGGGAAACATTTACGACACCCATGGGGTCCCCTTTGGGGACACCCTTGCCCAGATGGAGTTTGTATCTGCTTCCAATAAACTTCTACATTTTAATTAAAGAAGCCTTTTTGTCCACGAGTTTATTCTTCAAATTTTGTGAGGACAAGATCCCATGGGAAGAAAAGTCTGCACCCCAAACCCCATGTTTCAGTGGGAGCCTAGCAGAATGGCAAGTGAAGCCCAGATTCCTGAAGACCTTGTCTGCCATAGTAGAATGTTTTCCCTATGGAAAATAGAAAGCCCGTATTGATGTTTAAGGAGAGATAGGATCTGACTGGATTATTCTGGGGTGATGGTGCTTTGGTACAGGGTAGAGAATAGGTAGACTGGGGTCAAAAGGGTCCATTGTACCATGTATTGATCCACTGTCCTGGTTGAACTGTAATGAACTGCCTGTGCTAAGTATGAGGGGATTACTCCAAAACAGTCACACCTTGCATATCAAATACTCATGGCAGCACATGGGAGGAAACTGAAACTCATCATCTCATCTACCATATTCAGGAATCAGTGGCTCTGATGTGGTCAGTCCGGGTTCCAGGTCCACTTGTCAGCCATTCTCTTCCACATGTTGACTTTGTCCTTGGGCTGGCAGCAACATGGCTGCAGCAGTCTAGCACGCTCATCTAGACATACGATACTCATAGAAAAAAGGACCATCTCTTTTTCTAGGTCTCTTTATTAAAAATAAGGAATCCTTTCACAGAAATCCCCTCATGTTTCATTGTCCATAGTAGATCAAATGCCAATCTTAATCCAATTACTGATAAGGTTGTACAAAGGACTTTGAAGAGTCCAATACAATGCATGCCCTGCTTTCCTTTAAATATCTTCTATTTTGATCTTGAACCTCCCCATGGAAATTATAACTTTTCAGTAGTTCTGTAATAGGCACTGGATTATTCATGCCACCCTATGTATAAGAATGCTTCATTTCTTTATCAAAATAAATTCTGGTTGAACCCTATCCTCACAATTAGGTGAGGTGTCTTCTATCAGTCACTGTTCATGGCTTTCTTTCCCTCTCTCATGCAAATGGATAGGGATCCTGGCATTTATAAAGATTCAGGAGATGCAGGGAGGCCTTAATGCAGGGAGGCCTTAATGCAGGGTACCTCACTGTTGTGCTTCATGCCCGGGACTGTGAAGTCTTCTCAAATGTGGTTTAAAGTTTCTAGACCCTCCCAGAACTTGCAAATCTCATCCTATTTTCAGACCAAGGTCTCTCTGGTATGGTGGGTGGGTGGGAGTACCTTTTCAGACAAATACAGCTTAATTGGCTCCATTGATGTACTTAGGCTGCCAAGGTCCATGACAGCCTGCCAACTTCCTGCAGACCGTGAGGACCCAAATTCCTGGTGACTCTGGCTGGGGATACAGGAGGTGAATAGGGCTGACATTTACTTCAGCTCTTTCTGATGAACATAGCGGCAGTCAACTAAGACACAATCAACTAATTGTCCATCTACAGCAGTAAGTGTTATTAAATCTCTTGACACAATATATTAGTACATCAAGGGAGTAAACACAGCTACCCTGGTTCAGTCTGACTTCGGGATTCTCTAATCCTGCATATCCAACATTCTCTTCTTCTATTGCCTTTGCTCCTCATGTCTCCCCCACAAAAACCCATTTCCTGTGTTTACTGATTTGAGGTGAGATTTAGTGAAAGATTACCTGATTGATTAATTCACACCAAGCATGAAAAACGGACAATCCTAATCAAAGTGAGATTCTTACCAGGGCTATTTGGAATTTAAAAGAACTATCTTCTAATCCAGATATATCAACCTCTAATGATAGAATTTAAAGAAATAAAGAACATAATTATTGGCAGAGTTGTACTTGCGACCCCTTAAATTCACATGATATATTTTAATAGCCCCTTTTACAAACCTCTATTGTAGATTATATTTTAATAGTCTGCTGAAGGGGTTTTCTTCCCTACAAAACAGTGACTTCCTTGAGGGCAAGACCATGCCTCATTTATGGTTTTGTCCTAAGCCCCTAGCACAATTCTTATCACAGAGAAGCTTAATGTTTTTTGACGTTTGCTTAAAGCATCTTTTTACAATTAAACTGTTATATGGGCTCTGAGGGAATTGAAAAGAAAGTGAAGAGATTGCTTTTTTTCTTTTCTACCCACTAAATAATCCATATTTTCCTAATCTTTTACTGTAAATTTCTATTGTACTGCTACAGTTTGGAACTGTCTTAATTTCCCCTTAATCCTAGTAAAATGCAGAATTCACATCAACATTTAGTATTTTACTATCTGGATGTTTAAATTAACAGTTAGGAAATTCCTATAGATGCAGTATTCATGCATCATGTTTGTGTGTCAGAGGCCATAACTTGTCTCCCAGCTCCTTTAGATGCCCATATATGCATTTCATAGATATTTCTTTCCAGGTGACATTTCTCTGAATTTCCTGTGTAATTTTCCTAGAGAGTTAAAATCTTCTGTGTCAGCCTCAGCCTGTGGTTCAGGTTTAACTATTCAAAGGTTCTCTCTCTTTAAGTTGGAATAAGATGTAAGTATATGCAGGCTACACAGGCTCTAGGGATAATTCCTACTCATTCTGTAGCAGCAGTGACACTTTTGCAAGATGAACCAGCAGAAAGAGCTCACAGACTCAAACACCTTACTGGGTTACCTCAAAAAGGTCTCACACTTGAAAGTTTCGTGTTATAATGAAAATTTGTGTTATGTTGTCTGCCCCTCTTTTTCTTTCCGTAATTGTTCCTTCCAACATGATGAAGATGCTGGTCATAAACAGCTGCCTCTCCTGCCATGATGGTGGGCATGTGATTTAATCCGGGCCAATCAGGTTACTACCTTCTGCTCCATAGATGGGCATGTAACCCAGATTTAGCCAATCAGAGTCATCCTCCGGAATTTTAATGGGAAGAAGCCCTGACTTATCTTTGTCATTAGCTGTAAAGATGACAGAAGCTTTGAATTGATTTGCTGGGGCCTATTTTTGTCACTAGATGTGAAGAAACTACTATTTACAAAGAGAAAGCAGATCCAAGAGATGGATAGATAAAGGGAGGAAAGAAGAGAAGGAGAGAGAGAGAGAGAAGCACTGATGACAGAGTTTGAGGACCTGGATCCGACTATGTTTGAAAATTTATTTGAATTAGGTTTCTATATATTACATAAAAAAGGGTCCAGTTAGTCAAGCAAACATGTTCCAAGTTTATTTATAAAATTAAAAATTAGGGAAGCTTTAAAGGAGAAAAATGAACATATTTTAGCCATTTAAAATTGTATTTTGAAACTTTCCATTTGACTCCATTAAAACAGTATTATTGAATATTAACTTTGAAAACATTAAAAATAATAAGTGCTTTGTGATATGAAATGTGCATGACATTACTTCACCATAATAGCAATTTGTATAGCTTGCACTCAGGTGAATATTCAATGAATTCAGAATCCAATGCCTTCTAAGGAATTCAACTAAATAACTTACTTCATAAGCAACTGAGAAGAATTGGGAAAGTAAACAAACTGGCTAGGACTAAAAATAGATTATGCTCAGCTCAATATTATTGAAGAGTGAGAGAACATAACAAGAGCAGAAAGTTTGAATTAAATTGTACAGAAAACAAAGTAGGTGATTTTTATGTGTATGGACAGGCATTGAGAGCTTTAGAAACATCCCTGTTCTTAGATTGCAGCTTGAGCACTACACCCTCTGTGAAACCCTCCTTCATGACATCCAGTACTTATGTGTTGGACAGCAGTTACTACACCAAATTGGAATTGCAGGATTACTTCTTGACTCCTCGACTAAATGATAAGCATTTTGAGTTCAACAACACTCTGTTCATCACTATATCAGCTTACCTAGCTCAATGCTCAACATCTCCATTCACAAGGCATATTGAGAGAAGGGACATGTCTATTGACAATGTCATAGGGTTGGCTGCACATGGAACCTGGGTTCTGGGAGCTTTGTCCTCTGGAGCCAGCAACTGTTCTTTCCTGATCATCCATTATCCTCTTTATGTGCATTATTATGCTACTTCACTTACTATTATCATTTTTTTTTTCATTTAGGTGCCTCTGCCAGAGTTCAGGGCTCAGAAGAAACTTATTCATGCAGGGGAACTATATGAATCTCTCTTTTTTTAAAAAATATATTTTATTGATTTTTTTACAGAGAGAAAGAGAGAGGGTTAGAGAGTTAGAAATATTGATCAGCTGCTTCCTGCACACCTCCTACTGAGGATGTGCCCGCAACCAAGGTACATGCCCTTGACCAGAATCAAACCTGAGACCTTTCAGTCCGCAGGCCAACTCTCTATTCACTGAGCCAAACCAGTCAGGGCTGAATATTTCTTTATCTGACCATGGCTTCTCTCCTCCCTACATACTGCTATTAGACTTGGTCTTCAGGGTCAGAAAGAAAAACTATTCTAAATGTGCCCAAAAGAGCTTCAGTTAGTTACTACAGCCTTAATTTCACTTGGTTTTTCTAATTATCCTGTGAATATTGTTACTTTCAATATACAGATGATCAAATAAGATTGAAAGCAATATCCCCTAAAATAGAACGTTCATAGTAAGCCAGGGTTTGACCACAGTGTTAACTTCCCAAATCATGGTTTCTTGTATAACACTACTTAGAAGAGTAACCTGAGTCCCAGAATTTTTTAAGCAAAATAAATAAATAAATAAATAAATAAATAAAAATAGAAAGAGCAGTGCATTATAAAGTGAATTCAACTATACTCATTTCTCAATTATCAGCAATAGAAAGGTTATGGGGAAAGCAGGTTACCTGCATATTTTATGTGGATAAAATTCATACGTAATATGTGACTAATTGAAATCTGCCATCAGACTATGCTCTCAGCTGTAAAAAGAGACTGGTTATAAGTGAGGTGTGATGATTACCATGTTGGGTAAACTTACTTCTCCAGAGTTTATGGCACATAATTATTTACCAGATGAATTTTCTCTAAGAAATCTCGTTTATTTGATTTCCTCTTTACTTTGTTTCTTCATAAGGTTGATTCTACGTAAAGATAACTCCTGGAATACTATTTGGGAGAGGCTTTATTCTGAAGGGAAAACAAAAGATTGTCTAAACATCAGCTTAATCCATAGAATGGAGTAGAAGCACTACATCTCCTCTCCATGAGAAAGTCAGGGAGGGCAGAATAAATATTGTGTGGAAAATCAAGGAGAGTCTAAATTATGAGGTGTTTCCAGGAAACATGTATTTTATCCCAGGTCTAGTCCACCTGGGGTTGAAAAGGCAGTCTCCAATGATTTGACATTTCCCTGATACCCCCTGGAGGAAATATTTAGGTTCCTAGAGGGGAGTATGTTTTGGGCTGACAGCTCATGTCTATTTTCAAGGCACCATTACCTATGGCAGGTGATGAAATACTCTGTAAGTTTTGAGCTAGCGAAGGTTGGAATAATTCAAAAGAGTCTTGCTCTCATAGGCTATGACAACAGCATTTCCTATGACTGTTTACAGACCCCTACCTCATGTGTGCACACACTCACACATATGCTCACGCACGCATAGACATTGCTAATTTCTCTGCACCTTTAAATGTTTTTAGCTTTATAATAGAAATATTGTGAAAATATTAAACTATATATTTGATAGACCCTTAAATCTTGTACCTTTGAAGCATTCTACATCCAAGGCTGAACATGAATCATGTGACTTCTGGGAAGGTGTGTATGGGTTAAAGGATGTACTAACCAGAACAAATAAATCAAAACTCTGATTGCTAAGGATTAAATGTTTCTTTCCTCCCAAAATTTATATGTTAAAACCCTAATCCCAATGTGGCAGTATTTAGAGTTGGAGGAAAATTAGGTCACAAGAATGGAGTCTTAATAGGATTAGTGCCCTTATATAAAGAAACATAAGAGCTCTCTCTCTCTCTCTCTCTCTCTCTCTCTCTCTCTCTCAATGAGAAGAAAGCTGTCTACAAACCAGGAAGAGGTATCTCACCAGGAACCAAATTAACCAGCACCTTAATCTTGGACTTTCCAGCTTTTAGAACTGTGTGAAACAAATGTTTGTTGTCTTAGCCACCTAGTCTACAGTAATTTGTCACTGCAGCCTGAGCTGACTAAGACAATGGTATAAAGGATGTCCCAGTTATGGAGGAAGAGAAAATAGAAAGATTGTATCTTCTATCCTGTGGGGTGGTAGAAAGACAAAATATGGGAGTAGAAAAATAAATGGTAAAACCTATTTTGAGAGCTGATCTAGATCTAGTAGGTCACCAAATATAAGTCATAGACCCCAAAGTAGCTTCATGTTTGGCTAGTGAGACCCAATTTTGGTGTCAGTCATCAAGGCAGATGGCCTAGTTCTCCAAGGACTTTGCTGATTACAGCTGTTCATTTCAAAGGTTAATACAGTAAGATGTCCAGCCTGGGCACCCTCAAAGACCAGATCAATGAGCCTATCATGAATCCCTGCCTAGGGACCAGCATGAGATTACGGTCCTCTCCATCTCCAAATCATGAGGACTGTGAGTCATCTCCTGTATCCAATCATGATTTGATGAAGGAAGAGGGGAAAGGGAGGATCAGTTCCATTAGAGAGAGAACATTGAATTGACTAAAAAAAATTATCCCAAAGAGACTATGTAACCCAGCGGAACTGAAACATAATTAAGAGATAAATTTAAAATTAAAGCCTGTTGATCCTCACCCTTTACCTCCATCAGTTTCCTAGTAGGGTGGGAGCTTGTGAGAAAGATTCTATCACTTGTAGAAAATACAGAAGCTTCTTTTTCTTTGCACATCTGGAATGCTAACTGTGACCCTAGCAACATAAATAATACCTGTACCACAGTTTTGGAATCCAAGTTAGGATGAATGGCGTTTTCTGAGTCTGTCATTCTTTGGGTCCAGGAAAAGCTTCAAGTAAAACTTGTCAATGTACCAATATCCTGCTTCTTTAACTTCAACAGACTTCCAAGTTTGGTTGGTGCTCATTCAGAAAATGAAAAATGCCTTTTGGCCTGCGTCTCCCTGCACAGATAATGATCCTAACTGTGTCATTACTGGCTGGTACATAAATCTGTGTCAGTTTTCTCATAATATTATATCTGTAAATGAGATCTTGAAGGTATTGTTCTCCTTTGCACCTGATGACAGAACAGAATGCTTCATTGAAAAATGGGGGGGAAAAAAAAGAAAAAAGAAAAAAGGGATGATTGAGTTCACTTTAGCCTGGGCATTTCAGTTTGTATATTTAGGGGAAATGAACTCAGAAAACAGCATAGTTTTTAGGCACACCAAGAAGACTGGCTGAAACATCTGGAAAAATCCCTTTGAGATTTAAAACATGTGGTACACAACAAAGGCAACAACAAATTCTCAATCTTCATGTTTCATAGTTTCTTGATTGTAGTGTTGAAGCCAAGTTGCCAACAATCTATGGATCCTAAATTGGTTCTTGTTAATATCTGACTATTTTCCAAAATATTGAAAATCCTTAAAATGGTGAGGAAATGAGATGTTAAATACCCAATACTCTCTTTACAAAATTAATGGGAGTTAAAAAACAAAAACAAAAAAAAACCAACAAAAAAGCAAAGCATCTAGAATAATTTAATTAGGAGTTAGTAGATTTTATCCAAATCTCACTTTTATTGTGGCTTGTTTTTTTCCTGGCTCAATATTTACTAGAATTAATAAGAAGTCCTTGCATTTATTACCATATTTATTTCAAGTAGCTCAAAGGCTCCACAGACATTCTCCTTTTATTTCTCACAACATCTCTGTAAGGTTTTTGACGAGAGGATAGGTATTATCCCTGTTAAACCCAGTGTAGAAAAAGCAACTGCTTTCAAATATAATTTACAAAAAGTACCTCCTAGGCTGAAATCTAAATTGCTATTAAGGAATTCTCTCTTGGGAATATTTTTCTTCCCCTTTCCCTTTAATTTAAAGTATGAGACTGTCATTTCTGTCATTAGTTATTGCAGTAACTTTTTCCTCTTCCGACCAAGGTCAAAAGTCTCCCACTGTTAAGTCTATCCATGAAAGTGCTTGAACATACACAGCCGCATATCATGCATATTTATGCTTCACAAGTATTAGAGTAAACATAAGAGGGATGAATTATTAAGGGTGAAGTAAGATTGATGAAATGCTGTTAGTTTGGATATTTGACTGATTTGTACATTTATGAGCTTTTATGAAGCAGTTGGAGGCAAAGGAAACAAACTCAGTCTTTCTGCTAAACTGACTTAAGAATGCTAAATTTTAGGATTGAGAATAGAAAAAAAAATATATGTAAATCAGCACATATGTAGGTTTATATATTTACATATTAGTGAATTATTTCAAGAAATGCATAAGAGCTTCTGCTCCATATTTATGAGGTTGGCTAGGCCCCATGGACTATGCCAAATGGGGGCTCCCATTGGCCCTTGGTTCTATAAATCTTTAGTTGCATTGGACTTTGTTTTAAATTCAAGAGTTAGTAATTACTTCCAAGGCCACTTCTACTCAACCGAACCCTGTCTGAATGAAGGCCCATTTCCAGATCTTTGGCTCTGATGTGAACGGTAAATTGTCATTGCAATCCCCAGGTGGCTTCTTAGATGCAATTCTTCTTCTATGTTAAACGGCCCCGATTGTTTGGTGCTTAAGGGTCATCATGCTCCATAAAATCTGAAGTCAACTCTATTGAAGACTAAAATTCTGGTAAACAAGCTCCAGTAGATTTAAAGGAAAAAAGAGTCCAGGTCTCCTTTAATCTGCTAAACCTTTTCTGCCTTTCTTTGTTGGGACTCGCCCCTCATTGCTTCAGGTTGACTAGTCAGAGAGACTGCTGAGGGCTCTGGTCTGCTGTAGCAGTTATAATTGGTGCAAGGGGATGGCAAAGCTGGAAAGACACATAGAGAGAGATCATTGGTTCTCTTCCTCACCTTCTTTGTAAGAGCTTTGTGCTGAAATAAAAATGTGGGCTGGGGAAATGTGGTAGCGAGAATGGGTAGATGAGAATGATTCCATTAAATGGTAGGGTCTGGAATTTAGAGATTTTTATTTATTTATTTATTTTTATTTTTTGCTTAGGAAAACAAGGCTAGACACCTGGGCTGGTAGAATCTTGTTTATGATGCTATCTCTTGGTAATTTCTCTTTCTGTGACTGAAGAGGTTGTAAGTTGTCAAACAAGCAAACAAACAAACAAACAAACAAAACCCACACAAACTAAAAGGACCACCGAAAGGCATGATGTAGAGAAGGCTTTCCTCTTTCATTTTGCATAAAGGGAATCAGAATCTGTTTAGTTATAGTTGTCATCAGAAGAGGGCAATGAGGTAATTCTATTATGTTTTTTTAAAAATGACAACAGCAAGCAATTCATTGCATGACATATGATTTGACTCTTGAAATTATTTTTTCATACAGATTCAAGGCATCCAGAGTGGGAGAACAGCATAAACACTGTAGAACAAAACTAAAACGGAGTCCCTTATGTTGGGCACAACATGGAAATGATCAACACAGGTGCCTAAAAGAAACTTAACCTGACCTTATAGGAATTACAGCTCTTTTCAGAAATCAGCAGAAGATACCAGCCAATACCCAAAGACCAAGTCTGTTCCTATCATCTCTGGACTTCCTTATTCCCTGACTCACGATGGAGTTTAGCTGCTTACAAACATGCCATTTTGGCTTATTGATTATTTTGAATTAAAGTTACTTAAGAAACAGCTGGTGCAAGAAGGACAGTCTGACCCACCTTTGTCACTCTAAAAGAAGGGAATAAATCCCCCTGAGAAGGATACCTTTCTTGCACCGGGAGGATGGGAGATGTTCTAATTGCCAGAGGTAGGGAATTCAGGGCTGAGAGGGCTGTATAAATAAGCTTTGTTACTTCAATAATTTGCTACCCCAAGCTCCAACCCTTTGGTCAGGTCTTCACAAATAACTGTCTTATTGTTTGAAAAGTATAAAAGCTGACTGCTTTGGTGACTTCTTTGAGTCTTATATTTCTATGAACTCCTGTACATATGAAATTAAATTTGTTTTTCTCCTGTTAATCTGCCTATATCAATTTAATTATTAGGCTAGCCAAAGAACCTAGAAGGGAAAATTGTTCTTCCCCTACACTTGGCTACTTCAAATAAGAAAGAAGACCACTAGGTAACCAATCAGCTGAAAAAGCCAAGTAACTTTTGTATTTCCCATAAGAATCCCTTGGTGTGTGAGCAACTCAGAAGGCATTGCCCCCACTATACATAGCCTGGAGTTTCCCAGCTTGCAGGTCAAAGGGCTTGCAATAAACTCGTCTTTCCACTTTGTTTTATTCAGTATGCAGAGCTTGGTTCTTGACCACCAAATAGCCCCATTTCACAAAGTTACATTTTAATAGAAGATTGTCACATTGTTCAGGTAGAGCTTATCATTTAAAAAATAATTATTTCTTCCCTATTGCTTATAATAACTACTTTAAAGCTCAAAAGTGAAATCTATTTCCTCACCTCAATTTTCTCTCTTCCATCAGGCTTGCGCACACTGTGGGACTGCTGATGCCTGCTGGGCTGCTGGCATTGATCTTTCCTTTCCCTGAGGGGGTAAATAAAGGAGTCTTGAAATTTCTCCTTTGGGGAAAAATATCACATCACACCTTTTACAAGATAACCAGGTTTTCTCTTCTTCTGATTTGGGTTATTTGTGTTATTAAATAGGCTTGTGCTGGCTTGAAAGTCATTTATACCTCCATCCATACATTTATATACTTAAATATGTTTTCTATTCATTCATGGAATATTTTGAGACCTCCTATGTTCCAGGCATTGTGCAAGATATTTGAGACTATACAATGACTGCAGTAGATGCACGTAGCTTCGTGGATTTTTATCAGGTTCCATTAAATTGAGGAGAAAATCATATTTACTATTTATTGTGCAATTGGTTGTTCTTGTTTCCACATAAAATGATAAGAATATTTTCACCAAGAAAGATAGTGTGATAAGGAGCTTACCTTCATATTCACTAATTTTGACAATAATCTACTAATTCTTTTGTTCAGTTCTCCTACCATGTAATGGGTTTTTAGAGATATTAGAATAGTTTGGAAAGATGAAAAAATGTCAGTCATAGTATACTCAGATTTTCAAAAGTTATGTGGAAGACTAGGAATTAATGTAGTATATTAATATAGTTTATTGGTTTCTCAGTCAGATCATTTTATTATGTCTGCTCTCTCAGACCTGGATAGGATGTTGATAATTTTTAAACATTGGCTAAAAGTTAACTTTTGTTAACTTAAATATACAATTAAGCATTTCAGTGTGTGATCACCTCAAACACTTTTGAATTTTGTGCTCCAGGTCAGAGCTAAGTAGTGTCCTCTGGTCTTGGTGGCAGCCTCAGCTGGCCATGTGTAAGATTTGTTGAGCAGTATGTGACTTGGGGCTATGTTTTTACTGAATCCAAGTTTTCTCTGGGACACTGAACAATGGGCCAGAGGGAGGTTTTACTGCCAAGAGAGTAAAGGGCAAAAGGAGACCAATACTTTTTTGACTTGTCATGTTAGACCGCTCACCCCTGTTTTATTGCTTTTTCAACACTGCATCAAAGCAGGAAACTTTAAAATCTCAGTGAAGCCAGAGGATTCTGCTTTTTCAGGGACCAGGGAAGCTTTAATTAAAATTGAGTTTTCTTTTGGTATGTTTTGCTTTGCACTTTAACCAAAAAGAAATGAAGAAGTCAGAAATGTAGAGAAGTTGATCATCTCTCTAATGGCCAAAAAGGTCAATTAATTTACAATGAAAAAACAAAACAAAACAAAACAAAAACCCCCTGCATTACAGATTTACAAAATGTTTATTACCTATGGACTTTGGATATGAACCATCATCAGCCTAATATCTAAGGCAGAGATCTGACAGTTCAACCCTGAATTCAAGGACCAGTTGATAAATTGAAAATCATTTTAAAATTTAATATTAAAATTGATAATTGTTCTGTGGGAAATAGATTTTTCTGAACTTATACCCTTT
>NW_006300036.1:3447407-3452772 GCF_000327345.1 Myotis davidii | reverse complement strand
AGATGCAGACAGTGACTTTGATGCTAACAACAGCAAGGATGGACTGGCTCCCAGCACAGTAGAGGATGAGGTACCCAATTCAATATTAAGTAAGGTTCAGATATTGAGAATGAAGAACTCTGGCTAAGCTGACATAGTGTCATTATTGCTGAACTTGGACAATGCAGAGATGAATACAGAAGCCCCAGAGTCAAGGCCTACTTGAGAACAGAGTTCAGAGGAGCCTGGCAAAAGTTTGGTCAAGGAGAGACTTGTTGTCATGAGAACTAGAGTAGATGAGGTATAGTTACCATCGCATTAATGCTAGGCTTGGTCATGTGACTTGCTGTAAGCTATTGAAATATTAGGGGATGTGACACTAGCCAACACCTTAAGTATGCATGCTTGTGAAAACATCACTGAAGGACAATAGTGCTGGGGTCCAACACCTTAAGTATGCTTGTGGGGTTGGGCTTGATCACTTGGGCTCCTCTGCTCATCCTGAGGAAAGCAAGTCCTAAGTAGTTGTTGCTTTCTCCCCTGGGCTCCAGAATTAGACACACAAAACAGAGATGCACCTGACAGGACGCTTGTAGCCAACCCTAGCAACCCAGAGTCTGAAGCAGAATTGACCTAAATAACTTTCAGACTTGTGAGTGAGTATAACAGGTTTGTTATAGAAAGCCACTAGGTTTTGGATGTAGTTTATTAAGCAGCATTAATTGCAGTCATAGTTGCCTACATCATTCCTTAAGGCAAGCATCCCATAAACTCATGACTATGGCTCAATACTGACATTTATCACAACTTAATGAATCTATAGCTTGTTCACCATTCTGCTTTAGTGCATGGTAGATAGTATGTTCTTAATAAGTATTTGTTGAAGAATAAATGAAAGACTTCAGGTCAAGTTTCTCTCTATTTCATATCCTACACAACTTCCCTGTCTCATAGGTAACATCATTAGTAAGCCATCTTGAAAATATGTGACTTTATTTCTAGCTGTGTTTGTCCTCAAGTGTTAGAGTTTTGAATAGGAGATAACACAGATTAATAAGTACTGTGAGAAAGAAGCCTTTGACCTCAGACTGACAATGAAGTCATTAGGGAATGGAGAATGGAGAATGTCCCAGTACACTTCCTGGGGAAGAAATGATTGCCCACTTTTAGAGATGTTGATGCCAAAGTTTGAATAATAGTAATAGTCAGGCATTTATATGAAGTGCTTTACCTGTATTATCTCACCAGAGACAGGTGTTCTGATCGTCCCTATTTTATAAATGCAGAACGTAAAGGCTCAGAGACATCATAACTTTCTTGATTTCATAGGCCTGGTAAGTGGTTGAGGTGGGGTTTATATTCAGGGCTGCTTGACTCCAATATTAACTTGTAAGGTCAACCAAAACATGCCATCAATATAGCCAATGGGTCCCGGGCCCCTGAAATGCCCATAGATACTCTATTTTAATTATTTTTTTTTTAGTTCACTATTTCCTATCTTCTTTCTTCCCTTTCCCTGAAACAAATCCATTGATAAGGTTAGCTGTGGGTGGGGAGAGAGGTGCTCTTGCTCTGTGCTAGAGAGATAAGAGGCTATGCAGGAAGGGGGCCACTAATTAGCTGGTTCCAGTCCTTCACTCTGCTAGCATGGTTTCTTTATGTTTAAGGCTTCAAGGCAGGGGCAAGGCGGGGCAAAGAACAATGAGTAAGTCATGGAGTTGATCCTTTTAATGATACATTCGCTAATGAAATGGCACTCCATGGGTTCACTTATTAGTAACTTAGCTCAAACAGCCATGTCCTACTGTCAGCTTGCCATTGACGACCCAGGGTGACCTCAGAATTGTCAGCTCTACCAGAAAAAGAGCAAATGCAGCAGAAACTACAGAAGCAGCAGCATAATTTGGAGTGGAAAGAGGAACAACAACAGGGAAATCTCCTGAATCTTGTAGTTCTACTTTGCTGTGATATTATGCCAGAAGTGTAACTACTTGAAGAACAGGCTAACCTTGCAGCATTTGGGTTTGCGTCTGATTTGTAAACAATAGGATGACTTGATTGAATGTTTTCAGAGGCTGGATGACAGTGTTGGTACTGGAGGAGTGACTAGCACAACTCCATTCTCAACTAATTATATAGTGTAGATCTTCCTTGTGTTTTCCAGGGCACCGGGGTTTTTAACTTCATGTTCAGAAAATGATTTATGGAGAAAATACATCTTGTACAGACCTTGCTGGACAATTGGGGGATCATGAATGATACATGGATGTGAAAGTTTATGATACTTCCCATTTATTTTCTCAAATAACTCAATGCTCTTTATGTCAATTATGGAATTAAACCTTTTAATATTCTTCTGGCAAATGGGAAGTGTGTATTTACTCTTCATTTTATATTTGGGCAGACAGGGCCCTGATGTTTTGAACTGTCTTTCTTGGGGGAAGAGCCAGATCTTACACTCATGCTCTGCATCCCTGGTTAAAGGTTACTCCCTTAATGGGACACTCATAAATGAACTGTCCCCTTTTTATGCCTCTATACACTTTCATTAACAATTCATGATTCCTAAGCATTTGGTACTTTCTTTGTGCACAGCTAAACAAACACATGGGTGCTCTGTTTGTTTGTTTGTTTGTTTCTGAGCTCTGATCGTAAAACTTGATTTTCCAAGGTGAAACAAATTCTTAGGAATCTTATAGCATGAAATATAATGGTTTTCATTCTCACTGGTGAACAAGTCACATTTGTTAGTGAGGAAATTATGGAACGGGCAATGCATCTGAATCTTAACCAGCAGCTTGAGTCAGAAAAGCATTCCAGATGTTGGAAGATGTATGGTTGGCACATGTTGGAGTTGATGCCTTTCTCAGGTTGGTCTCAGAGTCCCCCTTTACAACTTTCCAGGTCCCTGTGTCCTTCCACTTCACACCACCAGTTTTTCACTTTGTTTCCTATGACTTCAGAAGAATCAGCTCATTTCTCTCAGACTCTAAAACAGCTCCATTCATCACTAGCTTCTGTACCCTTCCTGCCTTTGGCTACCCAGTCACGAAGCCAACCAGTAATGAAAATGGGTTTCATTAAACAGGAATCCTACTTATTTTCTCAAACCACTATGCTAATAATCTCTCTTCTCAATATAAAGGCTTAAACATATACCAATATAACTAGTTTTTTTCCAGCTATTTATTTAAAAGAAGATTATTTCCTGGGGATAAAAATATCCCTCTTCAAAATCCAGGACTTTGTTTTCAGAAAAGAAGATCTAATGTATATAGGACTCTTTTTACTCCCAGGAACGAATGGGGCCCCAAACTCCCACTTTTTAGTCATTTAGTGTTGAAAATGACCACAAAAGAAATATGAAGAGCTAAAACATTTCCTCACTAAAGCATGAATTTTGCAGGCCCTTATGAATAAATCAAGATGAGTATTAGAATACAGATAGAGTTTATGGTCACATGAATATGGATAATAGAAATATAGCTTGTTTTTTCCTGGAACAACATGTACCAGGACATATGTAGTATAATACTAAATGAATAGCAAGTCCACAGAAACTCGGTGAGCATCCCGTCTTTCTTAGGAAAAGCCATTCACATAGTAGATGTCACACTTCTCTCTTGGCAGGCTGCTATTGCAGACCCCATCTTGATTGGGGTTGAAGTTCTTCAACCTCTGCTCCTTCTATCAAATGCCTGTATTTTTTGTTGAGTAGCTAACTTCCTATGTATCCGGAGGCCTGTTTTGCAGTCATCTTCTTTGGTACTTATCCTGACATTCTGCATCACAGCCTCAATCTCCCTTTTTCTTTGTCCCTCTCTTTTTTCCCTGTCATGAAGTTTGTGATCATCAGCAAGAAGTCAATTTTGACTCTTTTCTCTCTCTGGAGCTTTTAGAGCTCTTTGCAAATACAAGGAGCACGACCCTGGAAATTTCTTTTCTCCCAGAAAGGGAAAAAGCTCCACTTGTCAATCAGTCATCTTGAGCATAAGTTCTCACAAAGGAACTCAGAGCAGCCCCTGTCTAAATCCATCAAGGGGGAGGGGGAGGGGGGCTGGGGGAAGGGGGCTCACATTGCTAAATAACTGTGATCAGCTTTAAAGTCTAGCTTCAGGGTTATTACTTACATTGCCTCTCATACTACTCAAACACAGCACAGATGCACACAAAAATGAAAGAACACCGAACCCTTTGTTCCTGGGCAAGTTTGAGGAGCAAAGCATTCTGAGTAATGGACTTTCTGGTTAATTGAATGTTAACCTATTTACCTAGGGCAGGGGTTTGGCTGAAGGGCTCAGAGAGGTGACTGCCTCTTTTCAGATGTGCACAATTTAAAGATTCACCTCATACTACTTTGTTTCTTTCTTCTGGTTCTTCTACTTTATTTTATAGTGAGTTGTCCATATGTTTTTCTTACCTAGAGGTTATAAGCAATTTTAGAGCAGAAGTGCTTTTTGCTTCTTTGTAAAAGCTGTAAAAATGCTTCACACTGTAGAAGTTCATTAATTATTTGCTCACTTTAATTGATTTTGCCTCTCTAATATGTTTTTAGATATATTGCTTTACCAATGATAAATGCTCACTATGTATGTCAATGCCTTAAGTAAAACAAACAAACAAAAAACCTGAAAAACATGAAGCTAGAGGATATTTTGATGACTTTTATAAAACTTAAGAGCAAAACTTTTCCTTAAACTTAACATGTTTATATATATGAAAATTCATGCACTGGAGTCGGGGGAGGGGGTGTCCCTCAGCCTAGCCTGCCCCCTCTCACAGTCTGGGAGCCCTCAGGGGCAGGAGGCGACCTGGCAATCAGGGGATGGTGACACCCCATTACCCCTCTGCTGCTGCCAATGCCAGCAGTGCAAGCCTCAGCCAGCCCTGGTTACCTGAGCCTCCGGTGGCCCTCGGTGGTTGGGCAGCTGCCATCCGAGGCTTGCCTGTGCCTCAGGCCAGCCCTGCGCAGCTGGGGGGCTTAAGGGACTGGGGGACTCCGGAGACAGGCATGTGAAATGGCTGAGCCTGCCTTGCCATGCACCTGCTGCCCCAGTGGGGCAAAGGGGACTGGGTGCTGCCACCTTGTGGCTGTGCGAGTGGGGTCCCTCGGCCTGGCCTGTGGGATTGCCCTTAAACTGGCTCTCCGATATCTCCTGAGGGAACCCAGACTGCAAGAGGATGCAGACCAGGCCTAGAGACCCCACCAGGGCATGATCAGGGCCAGGGAGGGATTCAGGAGGCTGGACAGCTGGGGAGAGACTGTGGGAGGGCTCCAGGGCATGTCCGGCCCCTTTTAGTCAGTCCCAATCAGCCAGACCCCAGCAGCAAGCTAACCTACTGGTTAGAGCATCTGTCCCCTGGTGTTGAGTGCATGTCATAGTGA
>NW_006300036.1:3442348-3447148 GCF_000327345.1 Myotis davidii | reverse complement strand
ACACACACACACACACACACATATATAAAATAGAGACACAGACACCACACACACACACAATATTTGTTTGAAATATATTCTACCAGAAATGTGAAAAGATAGAAGTGGATCATAGAACAATGAGGCACCTTAAAAATACTAGATATATTATTTAAAAGACTAAAAGTGATTTAATAATAAACTTTTATTCAACACTTCTTAGCTGTGTAGTGCTGTATTAGCTTCTCTGAGAGTACAGAAATTAGAAAAGCAAATATTGAGCCCCTACTTTATTTTACACACTGTTCTAGGTCCATAGGATACAACAAAACATGTCCCTGCTCCTTGGTCACACAGAACTAGAAGGGAAACCCCACCAATTAACAATTAACATAAAAAGTAAATGATATGGTAGCCAGAGGGGATAAAATAATAGCAGCTACCATTTATTGAGGATCTACTACAGTCCAGGCTGTGTGCTAAATGTATTACATGTCTCAGCAACTGCAAGGACCAGCTGAGGGAATCCTCACGATCGAACATAAAGAAACAAAGTTCAGGAAGTGTCTAGCAGCTAGCTAGACTCTAGCCATTTGGCTTTGTTGAAAATCTGATGCAGAATGCCGAACCGGTTTGGCTCAGTGGATGGAGCGTTGGCCTGAGGACTCAAGGGTCCCAGGTTCAATTCCGGTCAAGGGCATGTACCCTGGTTGCGGGCACACCCCCAGTGGGGGGCGTGCAGGAGGCAGCTGATCGATCTCTCTCATCGATGTTTCTAACTCTCTATCCCTCTCCCTTCTTCTCCGTAAAAAATCAATAAAATATATTTAAAAAAAAAAAAGAAAATCTGATGCAGAATACGCAACAGGAAATAAAGTTGGAAAGGTAGCTTGAGGCTGAGACCTTACATTCATACACCATATACGTATTTTTGATATTATTCAAGTTTTTGAAGCTTATTTGTTTATTCAGCAGGGGAGTTGTAGGTTTAAAGCTGGGTTTGGGAAGGTTAACATAACTCTTAGATTACCTTTGGGTCATTTAGCTAGAGAAGAAAACCAAATGAGCCATCATTTCTAAGGTCAGAATTACAGTTTTATCATTTGGAAGCACTGATGTGAAAAACAGAAAAATGACACACCCTGATATTTGTATCAGCCTGTGCAGTTTACAAAGCCCTCTCATGTGTATTATTCTGCTTGATCATCACAGCAACCCTGCTAGGTGGCATTGTTACCACATTTTACCAATTGAGATGATTTATGCAAAAGCACAGTCTGGCCTGGAGTAGATACTCAAGGAATGTTAGCTGAAGTGGAAAAATAAGGAGGCACAGGCTAAGGAAACCTAAGCATAATGCCCAAGGTCATATAGCTGAAAATACATGACAGAGACCCAACTTAAAGCCCGTTTGTCTGAGTATGAGTCTATTTCTCTTTGTTTAGACCCCACCTTCTTTCCTGTCACCCACCAGAAATCCTCAGAAGTTCATGGAAAATGATAGTCGAAGAAATCAAGTTTAGTACCTAGATAGTTAACTTAATGCAAACTCCCAACATGGAACATATTTAGTATAAAATTTTATTTTAAGGGTTGATGACATATACATATATATTTATTTTGTATATATGCTTTTATATATTACCATATACAGGGTATCCCAAAAAATGTATATACAATTCAACAGCTGAAAGCACAATTGATGTTTCTTTTTATTTTTCCCCCTGAACTTTATTGATGGTACACAACAAGGTAGGGCTCCCTAAACCCCTTCCCTTCTTTAGGGATTCTGGGATGGAAACTGGAGGTCAGGAGATTCTCATTGTGTTGGGGGATCGATTTGGGGCAAGGACTCCACTGTAGCTGCGGGCCTCTCTTCCTCTTGCTGGGGCTGGTAGTCTAGGGGGCTCTTACTCCTTAAAGACCATGTGGACCATAAGGTCCACTACTTTGTTGCTGTAGCCAAATTCATTATCATAGCAGGAAATGAGCTTGGCAAAGTGGTCTTGGAGGGCACTGCCAGCCCCAGCATCGAAGATGGAGGAGTGGGTGTCACTGTTAAAGTTGTAGGAGACAACCTGGTCCTCAGTATAACCAGGATGCCCTTGAGGGAGCCCTCTGATGCCTGCTTCACTACCTTCTTGATGTCATCATATTTGGCAGCTTCCTCCAGGCAGCAAGTTAGATCCAAAACCGACACATTGGGGTTGGGGACACCAAAGGCCATGCCAGTGAGCTTCCCATTCATCTCAGGGGTGACCTGGCCCACAGCCTTGGCAGCACCAGTGGAAGCTAAAGGGGCCATCCACTGTCTTCTGGGCGGCAGTGATGACATGGACTGTGCTCAGGAGTCCCTCCACAATGCCAAAGTTGTCATGGATGACCTTGGCCAGGGGGGCTGAGAAGTTGGTGATACAGGAGGCATTGCTGACAATCTCGAGGGGGTTGTCATTCTTGTCATGGTTCACACCCATAACAAACATGGGGGCATCTGCAGAAGGGGCAGAAATGATGAGCCTCTTGGCTCCACCCTTCAAGCGAGCCCAGCCTTCTCCCTGGTAGTGAAGACACCGGTGGACTCCACAACATACTCAGAACCAGCATCAACCCATTTGGTGTTGGCAGGTTCTCGATCCTGGAAGATGGAGATGGACTTTCCATTGAGGACAAGCTTCCCCTTCTCAGCCTTGACTGTGTCTCTGAACTTGCCATGAGTAGAATCATACTGGACCATGTAGACCATGTTGAAGTCAAGTAAGGGGGTCATTGATGGCAACAATATGCACTTTGCCAGAGTTAAAAGCAGCCCTGGTGACCAGGCACCCAATGTGGCCAAATCTAATCACTTCAACCTTCACCATTCTGTCTCAGGGTTGTGGCTGGCACTGTGCAGAAAGAGTGGCTGTCTGATGAACAGGAGGAACAGAGAGCCTGATGTATATTTCTTTCCATATTTAACCCAGTGTGTATGCATTATTTTGGGACACCCTATATAGGCATGAGTGCATGTGTGTGTATATATAATATTATGTTAGTTTGCTAGGGCTGTCATTACGTAATATCACAGGCTGGGAGGCTTAAAAACAGACAATTATTTTCTCATAGTTTTGGAGCTGAGAAGTTTAAGATTGAGGCAGTGGCAGATTTAGTTTATACTGAGGCCTCTGTCCCTGGGTTGTATATGGTTGCTTTCTCTCCAGGCCCTCACATGGTCTTCCCTCAGTGTGCATGCATATCCCTAGTGTTTTTCTGTGTGTGTCCAAATTTCCTTATCTTATAAGGAAACCAGTCATTTTGGATTAGGGCTCACCCCTAATGGCCTTATTTTAACTTAATCATCACTTTAAAGACCCTGTGTTTTCAAGCACAGTCCAATTCTGACGTACTGGAGGTTAGAACGTCAACATATGAATTTTGAGGAAACCCTCAGTTCACAATTTATAAGGCCCCGTGACAATGAGATAAGGCAGGGTGCAGTGTGGTGTATCAATGGACATGATGGGCTTTGGATCCCTATAACCTGGGGTTGTTTTGCTTGTTTGTTTGTTTTTGTTTTTTACAAAAAGCTCCAACATAACCTGGGTTTTAACACCAAGTCCGTTGCCAGTTTTCAGCTGTGTAGCTATGAGTTCGTAACTTGACTTCAGTTCCTTCCTCTGTAAGTTGAAGACAGGAGGGCTTTCCTGGCAGGTTAGGGTGCAGATTAAATAATCCACGTGCGCGGTGTAGCACAGGGCCTGCCCCCTCAGAGGAGCTCAGGAAAAGGTTGGCGCCCTTTTCCCTCACTGTCCTGAGGGAGTCCATGGGGCCGTACTCTCTCAGATAGAGGCAGACATACATACGATAATTCCACTAGAATTATCTAGTGCCATGAGGGCTATGTGCCACCATACATAACAAAAGAGTTTGTTTGCTTGAGTGTTTTTGGTATGAATTTTACCAGGATATTTCTGTAAGAAATAAGCATCCAGATCACAATTCTATAGGAAATCATTAGCTCAGTCTAAAATTAAAAAAAACAAACATTTAAAAATGGTATGTCATGTCCAAATTATCAAGGTAAAGAAAGGCTGAGGAATGACAAGCCTAGATATTTTATCCCACTGCAGTAGGCAGCCTCTAACATGGCCGTCAATAATCCCCGCCTCCCAGTGTTCACCCTCTTGTTTAATCTCTGCCCTCTTAAACATGGGCTCACTTAGTGATTCCCTTCCAACAAACAGAATATGGCAAAAGTGGTGGGATGACACTTCCGAGACTGAGTTACAGACAGACTGTGGCTTTTGTCTCCATCACTCTCTGGAGCATCCCTCCCATCCCCGCCACTCCCCTCTCTCTTTCTGTTTCTCTGTCTCTTTCTCATTACCAGTTGCTTTGTGCAAAGAAAACCCAGGGGTTCTGTGGAGAGGCCCACGTGATGTGAAACCCTGTGAGTGAGTTGATGTGGAAGCAGATCTTCTAATGCTGCCACAGCCACATGAGCAGGCTTGGAAGCGATTCTCCAGCCCCAGCTGAATCTTGACATGATTGCAGCCCAGCCAACATCTTGACTGAAACCTGAGCCAGAGGCACTCAGTGAAGCTGCACCTAGACTCCTGACCCACAAAAAGAGAGAGATTATACATGTTTGTTAGTTTAAGCTGCTAAGTTTTGGGGTAATTTGTCACACAGCAATACATCAGTACTATGCCCAACTTGGAACAAATGTGTGTTTTTCTAAGCACAGGGATATTTGCACTTCATTAAACTCGAGTATTTTAATAATATAATGGAAATCTATGTTTTATTTCTTTATTAAGGACTTTGCACTCATATATATAT
>NW_006300036.1:3385543-3442251 GCF_000327345.1 Myotis davidii | reverse complement strand
ATATATATATATTTTGCTTAGTAGAATCATTGGGTGAAATGCTGTTAGACCTTATAAAATAAAAAATAAGCAAAGGTATCTTACTTTTACCCACTAGGAAAACAGTCAGGCATGGCAGGGCGTGACATTGTGAAAAACACTGAGTATCACAGTAATAAATCACAACACAATGTAGGATAAAACTAAGGCCCGACACAGCATAATGTAGGATCCAGGCTCACAAATGAGGCCTGTGCACAGAACGCTGGCTGCTCAGAAGGGGGTTAGAAGAAAGCATAATGAAAGGATCAAGAAAAGAAGGATCTATATAACTGAAAACAGACATTTAACTTTTTATGCTATTAGGTACAACTGCAAATGAATTCATCATCTGCGGTTTTTAAAGATAGGGCACAAAATATATAATGGCATTAATACATTGATTGTATATGGTGTTTTCTTGTCTGCTTTTTCACAGCTGTCATATCTATTTTATCCTGCCTCATAGGTGTGAATTAGTAGAGATTACATGTTTTTGTGCCCCATTTTACAGATGAAAAACAGAGAATTGGCTCTACCATCTTGGGAACACAGATAAACTAAACCATATCTCATTGCAATACTTGGATAATTTTAGTTTATATCTTATAAAATAGCTTTCTCTCCCTCTCTCTCTCTCTCTCTCTCTCTCTCTCTGTCTCTCTCTCCTATCCTCACCCATCTACCTTCCCATCCATCTAGTTTCTGTACTTATCTAAAGGTAAGCTATCTGATCATTTCAACTCTCTAACTCTCGCTAAGGCAGTCATGGCCCAGAAGTTAAGGCAAAAGATTCTCAGCATTGGTTAAAATAGCTGCCAAAGACACTAAAACAGACTCTGATGTAGGAAAGCTGGACTCTCTGAGGGGATCTCGGACTTTCTACGCAGAACCTATGGATCCTTATTTTAAACACAATGCTAACAAGTTTGGTTTGGTTCATTTTTTTTTATTTATAAGACCAGAGCGGACAGAGGAGAGACTGAACAATGGTGGTGAGAGGCTGACACACAGGGAACAAGCTGACAGCAAGAAGGGATGATGAAGAAATCGAAAGGCAACCATGGAACCAGAGAAAACAGTTTTTTGGACACTTTTAAGTTGGTAATAAACATTATGACTTGTTTCAGAGTGCTCTGCAATAAATAATGCTCATAATTATCACCCCCAAATCATTAATATTTCAAAATAAGGCCAGCACAGTTAAGGAGCAGGCATATCTTGAGTACTTATTTTGTAGCAAGAACTGTGCTGGGTGCTTTACAGACATTATTTCTAATCCTGAGGTTTTGGAGAGAGAAAAACGAGACTTCCAGAGTTTAAGCCACTTTCTTAAGGTCATAGCGATGTTAATGAGTGTATATGAGCTAGGACCAAACTCGGATTTCTCTGATTGAAAACCACTCTGTCCACCATTCCATATTACCTGAAAGATGCCATAGAAGCTGATTCTGGTAAACAACAACAACAACAAAACACCCAAAAAACAAACTATGCTTTAGTGCCTAAGGGTATAATTTGCTAATGTGGAAACCCAATCAGTCCTGTGTTACCTGTTATTCCTCCTAAACATCAGGTAACTAAAGTGTTAATCTTTGTGGACTTTTTGGTGGGGAAAGGAGTATATTTTCTGCTCCACATGAGCAGAATTTTTAAAAAGTGAAAATTATACAGCAGCAGAACAGGCTGCTTTGTTAGAAAGTGAGGTTCCCACCTCTGACAATATTGTAGCCGTTACTATTTAACTACTAGAGGCCCGGTGCACAAAAATGTGTGCACTGGTTGGGGGGGGGGTCCCTCAGCCCAGCTTGCCCCCATCACATAATGGGAGCCCTAGGGGATGTCCTACTACCTGCTCCCTGCACCCCTTGGGGAGTGGACCTAAGCCACAGTCTGGCCTCCCTTTGAGGACTAAAGCCTCTGGTGAGTTATTAGCCCTGGGCCGGGTCACCCCCAGCTCCCCACCGCTGCCACCATCAATGATCGTTGGCTGGCTCCTCCTTGGCCCAAGCTTAAAGCCTCAGGCTGAGGTGAGGGGACTGGGCCGCCATCAATGATCGCTAGCTCAGTGATCGCTGGCTGGCTCCTCCCCGGCCCAAGCCTAAAGCCTCTGGCTGAGGTGTTAGGCCTGGGCCGGACCCTCCCCATGCTCCCCACCATCAACGATCTCTGGCTGGCTCCTCCCTGACCCAGGCCTAAGGCCTCAGGCTGAGGGTTTAGGCCTGGGCCGGGGCACCCCCAGCTCCCCGCCGCTGCCGCTGCCTCTGCCATCAATGATCGCTGGCTGGCTCCTCCCCGGCCCAAACCTAAAGCCTCAGGCCTAGGTTTTAGGCCTGGGCCGCGGCACCCCCAGCTCCCCACAGCCGCTGCCACAGCCACCAAGGATCGCTGGCTGGCTCTGCCCCAGACCCAGCCTAAAGCCTCTGGCTGAGGTGTTAGGCCTGGGCCGGACCCTCCCCATGCTCCCCACCATCAACGATCTCTGGCTGGCTCCTCCCTGACCCAGGCCTAAGGCCTCAGGCTGAGGGTTTAGGCCTGGGCCGGGGCACCCCCAGCTCCCCGCCGCTGCCGCTGCCTCTGCCATCAATGATCGCTGGCTGGCTCCTCCCCGGCCCAAACCTAAAGCCTCAGGCCTAGGTTTTAGGCCTGGGCCGCGGCACCCCCAGCTCCCCACAGCCGCTGCCACAGCCACCAAGGATCGCTGGCTGGCTCTGCCCCAGACCCAGCCTAAAGCCTCTGGCTGAGGTGTTAGGCCTGGGCCGGACCCTCCCCATGCTCCCCACCATCAACGATCTCTGGCTGGCTCCTCCCTGACCCAGGCCTAAGGCCTCAGGCTGAGGGGTTAGGCCTGGGCCAGGGCACCCCCAGCTCCCCACCACCAATCGCTGTCTGGCTCTGCCCAGGGAAGGGTTCCCCGCTGCAACTGCCATCAAGGATCCCTGGCTGGCTGGAGCACCCCTAGCTCCCTGCCGCTGCCGCCATCAAGCATAGCTGGCTGGCTCCGCCTGGTTTCCTGACCCTGCCGCCATCAATGATCGCTGGATGGCTCCGCCCAGGCCCCAGCCTAAAGCTTCAGTCTGAGGCTTGGGGCTGACATATGCAAATTACCCACCATCTTGGCTGTCGACTAATTTGCATATCTCACTGATTAGCCAATGAAAAGGGTAGCGGTCGTACGCCAATTACCATCTTTCTCTTTTATTATATAGGATAGTAACGGCTACAATATTGCTGGAGACCTTATTTCTCTCCAGACAAGGAAATGGGTCGCTAAGAATTTACCAGGTTTCTAAGAATCTGCATCTCAAAATCCCTTTTCTTCCTAATATGCAGTGTTTCTAACAACTCTTAAGTGGTGAAGAAAGACTTGCTATTAGATGAATTATCACTCTTTAGAGCACAAAAATAGTGAGTTCAACCCTCTTGGCAGTTGCATTTAGCTGAGTAATTTTTTGTGTCTTTAATTATTTGGTGTCAAATGGATCACTTCATGTTCAATGCTTAATTACCAAATCTTTATCATCCCCAAATACTTTGTGCTTAACATTTATTAAAGCCCTTATTTTCAGTGAGACAAACCTCATTTACCATCTGAAATATAATTTTTGTAACATTTTGTAGATAGAAGTTATGAACTAATAATATACAGTGCTGTTTGAAATCATCATTCCTTATGTTATACTTCGGAATTAATTTTTCCTTTTGATTTTTAATGCATTTCTCTTGTTCTATTCAAAGAACAGTAGGGTGCCCTCCTAGTGATAATTTTGACCAGTCATTTTAAATTGCTATTTAAAATGAACTGAGTAGTGTTTCATACGAACATTTCTATTAAATTTCCCATGATGTTACTTATGATTAATAAGTAACTACAGTGGTTAAAAAAAAAGCTGAAGGAATATATAATCAAACATTTTATATCTTACTTAAAACAGATGAAATAAACCTAAAGCATCTATGTGAGTAAAGATAAATACTTGTAAGAGGAGTTTCATTGACTAATACATTTAGCTATTCATTCCAGGGCTGGTTTATCTACTAGACTCACTAGGCATAATGTGAAGGATTCACAATGCTTTTAGGTACACATGAGCATGTTTTATTTAAAAATCAGAAAGAAAAACACTTGAGGTCAAAGTTCATTATTGTTTTTAACATGTAGTATTAAATATTTTATCATATCATATTATATATTCATCTTTATATCAATACAGCTATAAAATATAATTTAAAAAATTAATGAAGAAAATGGCCTACAAAAGCAAAAGTGCCCAGGTCCCATGCAGTCATTCTAACAAGATTTACTGAGCTCCCCACTATTTGTCAGGGATTGTACTAGAGCTGGTTCATGTGTGGGGTAGAGAGGAAAGTGGAGTAAAGTGATAGCCTGGGTAAAATAAAGAGGACCCAGCTTTTGTCCCCAAGGAACTCATGAATTCCTAATTAGTGGAGAGAAGATGTGAATCGATTGTTACAATGCAGTGTGGTGAGTGGTATTCTAGATAAGGACAAGATGCATAGGAAGTACAGAGGCGGCAGTGACCAGCTCTGCCTGGTGGCACTGGTAGAAGGAAGGATTCATATAGTACATAATAGTTACATGGAGTCTTGAGAAATGAGATGGATTAATAAGGAACTAATGAGGAAGGCTATGTTCTTGCAAATAGATGGCATGTGCAAAGGCCTTGGCATGTGATAGGTCTTGGTATTTTCCAGAAACTGCAGATATTTGATTGTGACTTTGCAGAGTATATGCAGGTACCCTGGGGGTTATAAAAAAGGTAGGTAGGGTCCAGAACAAGAAAGGACCTGGATGCCATCATTGCCATACCAATGAGATTGCATTTCATTCTATAAGATAAAGGCTACATTTCTTTGCCTTGTCCTCAAACACTTTTACCATCTGGTTCCCACCTACAGTACCATGTCCCAGGATGCTCCACCAATATGCTCCACTGCCAACCACCCACATGGATTTATTTCCCACTTCTGCTCTCATGCACGTGGTCTTCCTTTATCTGAATTTCATGCGGTCCTTCTCGCAAAACAGCCTTCTCAACAGGGATTTCCTCCCTGAAGCCACCACAGCCCCAGGCAGCACAGTCACAAATTCAAGGCAATTCAGAGCTGAGAAGAAACTTTGGGATTATCTAGTCCTTAACCTTCATTTTACTGATACAACTGAGGCCCAGAGGGATCAAGTAACATGTGCCCATTTCTATAGTCAGTGAGAAGTTGAAGCAAAATGAAACCTAGTTTGCCTGACTTTTGGTGGGAACAGTTCTGTAGCAATTGTCTTCACAATTCATTTGGTGATTAACCATGTACTGTCTGAACATAGCTGATGTCACCTTCAACTATTTAAATTTCACTGTTTGATTTGTTTATACCAGGATGTATTTTCCCAACCAAATGTTATTGCTCTGTGGGCTGGAACTGCCTCTTAGAGTGATTTCCTACAGGACCCACAGCAGCGATTTGGCATATCAAGAAGCTCTTGCATAGTTAATAATCTGATTTAGTTTTTTCATCATCACGAAACAATTTGCCTACATTATAGAGATTGTTAAACCTATGGCAAGATGGAAAACAGCACTTGTCTCAGTTTGAGTTTCCAAGAAGCAGGGACTGTGACATAGATCCTGTGCTCTTGACTTGAGGGTGCTCTCAACAAAATCCTGGGAGAGAGTGAGGGTCAGAGAAAGGGGAAAGCAAGTCTGGCCTTGGCCACCTGATCTTCCGGGGTTTCTGGAGCATAAATCACTGCAGAGTGGTCCAGCCTTGAGCAAGGAGACCAGTCTCTCCAACCTTGCTCACATCCAGGCCTTATCTGCGGGCTGCCCCATGGTGGTGGTGGGGGAGGTGGTCAGAGGAGTGTAATCTCCTGGGCTGCTAAGGAGGCTTCTCTAAAAGGGGGATAGCTGTGAATCGTTGTTAGGCAACCAGCACAGCAACTTGGGATGGATGTACGGACTCAGTAAAGGAAATCTGGGCAGAACACCCACAGCACCTATTACCACTTTCATCTGGTAGACCACCCCGCATTTCCCCCTCAAAAACAAGCCAAGAACACAAAATAAAACAAAAAAACAGATGACAGAACCAAAGACTGATCTTCTCCATCTACATTTTGGCCCCTTCTATTAGAGTGTACATTTTCTCAAGTTATTCTCACAGAGACTTCACCTAACCTAATGCCCATATTGACCCTTACTCTAATAAAAAGAAATTTAATGTACAAAGAAATATTCAGTTCTTCTAATGGCATGGTTTGCTACCTCAGAGGAATGTGGTCACTGCTGAGAAAAGGAAAAATACCCTAGATCTCAGAGATGAGGTCATTTCCAAGATTCCGAAGAACAAATACTGCAGTTTGCTATTATACCTCTAAATAACAACAACTGAGAAAAACAGCAAGCCCCAAAATTGATCCCCATTCCCAGCCCTCCAAAAACACCAAAAAAGTAACCTACAGATAATACTAAAAATAAATTAAATATGCCAAGGCCCATTTCAATGGAGATTTGTTTTAAAGAAATGTCTGTTGGGTGCATAGGCACAGCTCTGGAATTAAACCACAATCTGCCAGCAGTGTGGGGTCTGGCTGTGTGACACGTCCTAAAGACACGTTCCCTTTGGACCTTAAAAGTAATTTCGCCAGTTCTGATCTTACTTTGAGCCCAGCAATTAGGAGTCCACCAGGTCTCTGCTGATTCAAATGATCTCATTCTGATCATTCTCACAAAAGCAAGTTCACATTTTACTCAAGCATTGGAAACCTCACTTTATTCCAGTAATTCTGCCTTGCCTCCCACTGAGGGCCTGTATCTGCATTGGAATTTGGGTTTAGCAACCAAAGGAGGCTTTGCCCTTCTGAAAGCTTTCCCCAGTGACTCCAGGCAGCAAGGAAAAGGCCTGGATCCACAGTGTGATTCCTTTTTCTGCAGTCTTCTTTACCTGCTGCTCCTGGGTTGATTTTTATCTTCCTTATTTTGTATAGCTCTCCTAGTGTGAGGTTAAAATTCAGCCTTCCATTGGAAAGATATAGCAGGAGGCTCTTGCAGATGGACTTGAGCACCTTGAAGGTTGGCTGGCATGCCGGCCCCTGTGCTGTCTGTATCCTTTAGTAGCCCCCCGACCAGATACCAGACAGTGCCTATGGTTTGGCACAGGATGCTAGGAATATAAACTTAGAGAAAGTAATTAGTGATAAAAACTTATCAGAAACAAGGGTCAAAACTTTCATATTGTCTACTGTTCTCTTGAATCTATACCTGCCTACATTATATTTAAAATATAGCAAACTCAATGCATTTAGCATAGAAAGGAAAACCAATTAACAAATGGGCACTCAAACATGCATCTCTGAGAAAGCATTTTATCATGAAACCTCTGTAATTACAATTCTTGAACCCTCAGATTGCATTGGAACTCATGAGAAATTAAATAAGCTGTCAAAATAACCTTCCTTAGCTTTCACTCCACTTTGCACATTTTTTAATATTAAAATTAATTAAAGAATCAGTTAGAGTGGGTTGATTTCCCCCCCCTCCCCATAACCAAGTACTAAATAAATGACTTTTAACTAGAAGGTAATGGATGAGAAGAAAGCCTTAGGTGACTTCAAATTTTCTAGCATGGGAGGTTGGAAGAAAAAGAGGGGCATAAATGGGAGTTTGGGAAAGTGGACTAGTTTTGGTGGAGAGAAAATATTGATTTTGTACATGGTATATTTGAAATGACATGGGGCATCCAAATGGAGATTCCATTTGGAACTGTGAGGTGATAAGAAATAAGACATTATGAAAACTTTGGGAGTCATTATCCCTGTGGATCTCTCCTAAATGTCACAGATTTATTTGTCCTCATCCATTTGTATTTAATAGAAAAAAATGCTTGGCCAAGTAGGGATTACATAAGAGGCTCTAAATAAAGGAGGTTGTCCTGTTTAAGGACCATCGTGGGACAACCTCCTCAGCACATCCGTGAGGGCATGGGGACAGCAGCTGAGTGACTCCTGCAAGCCCCACTCTATATGCTATTGCTTTTAATGGGTTTGTCCTGATGAGAATTCAGGAGATAGAAATTGTCCAATTTTTCTTCCCATTAAACTGATAAGGGGTGGTCACTGAGGCACTTGAAGCCCCAGGAGATTATGGGTTTTGGCTTCGCTAACCATGTGACTAAAGAAGGCACAGTTTCTGATAATTTATTATCTTAAGGTAGAGAAAGGGAATAGGGAAACTATTAGTCTGGTCCTAATTCTGAACCTCAAGAGGAAATTGGTTGCTACTCACGCCCAGATCTTGCATCTTGCACTCTGCCTGTAAGCACCTCTTATGGGGAGGAGCGAGGCGTGCAGAGAGTGCAGAGGAGTGAGTGTGCAGAGAGAGACCAGGGCGCTTATCGTTGTGGTCTTCCCTCCCCATGAGGGGAATACCAGGCAGCAGCTCCCCACTCTTCTCTGCTCACAGCACAACTATAGAACCCAGTTTCTGGTTTCAGGAGCTGGAGAGGCCAGAGTAATGGTGTGGCTGGGAGGCCCTCACTACCGGGTAGCTGATGTGCTTTGGCATTCGCCTCTGTCATAGGTACAGTCAAAAGAAATAGTGGCATGACCTACTGCACTCTTTGGGATGGAAAGATGAAAGCAAAAAGAATTTTCAGTGCCTAAGTCCAGAACTCCAGGATGAATTCCTTTGCTACTCCTCCTGAGCTGGACTGCTCCTGTGTCCATTTTGATGGGAATGCTTTTCAATGAAGGAGAACCTCCATCCCTATACACATATTCACACAAGTAAAGAAAAATGCTTATTTATGTATATTTCAATAATAGTGGAAAGATATGAGGAAAAGAAAGAAATAAGAAAAAGACTGACTTCTATTTTTTCTCCTAGATTTGTTATAAAAACAATAATATTAAGAGAAAATAATTATATTTTACCAAACTTTTATCACTTCAACATGTTTCACATTTTTATCATGCTTTGTCCATAAATCTTAGTGTTTTGCAAACACAATTTGGAACACTTTTCTGTTTTGCTACTTGGTCTTTTTAATGATCACTTTTAGTGTTATATTAGCAATATTCCATCTCATTAATTTACTGTAATTTATTTAGTTATTCAGTTTCTACTGGATATTTAAAGTGTTTCTAAATTTTGCAATGGTAGATACATCTTTTAAAATTAGCAGACATAAATATGATGCAACAAGTAATTTAAAAATTACTCACTTCTATTATTTTTACAAAGGCACAAGCCATAAATACATCTGAACTCCTAGAATAATGGAATTTTGAGTTATAGACTGAAAGACAGGCGGAGCCTGGTGGCACTTGCTTATCACCACACTTACATCTCTCTGTACTGTGCTTGGTGATGGGAATGTGAACTCCTTCCTGGCAGTGACCATGTTGTGTAACTCTCTGGAAGGCTTGGTGGAGTGTCAACCACATAGGTGCAATAACACAATTTAATAAAAAATAATGGGATTGGACAGACAAATCTAGATGGCCCTGGACACATTTTCTTCCTCCTTTGGGTATCTTAGCAGAGAGCTGGCTCAGCTTGCTGAGAGAAAAGGCCTTTGGTTGATGCCAGTGGTCCTGCAGAGCAAAGCTCTTTGTTCCCAGGGACCTCGAATGAAGACCGCGATCTTTGGTCCCTAGACTCGTTAGCCATATTTCTGAGAGTAGAGTTCCTTTCCTACCTTTCTTAGAGAAGCTAGGTGTTGTCCAGCTAACCTGTAAGCATGTGCCACAGTACAGGGCAGGTAAGCTTGTTCTCTTTGACTGTGCTCCTCAGAGCAAGTCCAGCCTGCTGACGGAGGCTGTCCCTTCTTTGCTGAAACTATGACCATAGTACTTTTACAAAGCCTACACCCAGCCTATGTTATGAAATAATGCAATTCAGGAAGCAGTGTGCATTCTGCTGCTTATCTGTTTCTGAGCTTTTCTTAAATAAAGCCCATGTTATATCTGTACTGTGTAGCATGAGGGACCCCCTTACATGGCAAGAAGAGAGAAATAAAGCCATAGAAGATAAATAGTTAAACTTTAGAAATAGATTTAAGCAAGACTCAGATCCAGAGACAAAAAGAGAAACTAACCAGAGCACAAAAGACGGGAGAAAGATAATCATAAATAGATTTTAAATTAGTGGAACTCAAGTTATACTAGCAATAGCAATGCTTAGACTGTGATGTTCATGCAAAGGTGGACAAATAGACCGATGAGACTGAGTAAAGAATCCTAAAACATACCTACACATGTATAGTCACCTAATCTATAACAAAAATATCACTGCAATTCAGTAGAGGGAGGAAGGATAGTCTTTTTGGTAAAGGTGTAATCCTATATACTAAAAGGCTAATATGTAAATAGACCAAACGGTGGAACAACTGAACAATTGAACAACTGGTTGCTATGACGCATGCTGACCATCAGGGGGCGTGCATAGAACATGGTGGGTATCGGCCATGGCAGGATGATGGAGCAGGTGAATGGGGGCGCTAGACCAAGGTGGGGTGCCAATCGCTGTCATCAGGGCAAGTCTCTGGTGGTTACTGAAAATTCTTTGCACACCGTGGTCCCCGCCCCATGCTTGCACCTGATGCTGGTGCTGGCCCTGCTCACACCTGCTGCTGGCACCAGAGCAGCCGCTTACACCCACTGCCAGCGCCTGGCACCATCCCCGATTGCTTGGCACCGTCAGCGGGTGTGAGCAGCAGCTGCTGGCCCCAATTGCTCCTCCGGGCTTCTCCACCTCCCTGTGCTCCTGAAGGGAGATCAGGGCTGGCAGCCGCCGCTCACACCCACTGCTGGTGACGGTGCCACTTGCACCTGCTGCTGGTGCTGGAGCTGCTGCTCACACCCACTGCCGGCGCTGTCCCCACTCACACCTGCTGCTGGTGCCCGGAGCCAGTCCTGATCGCTTGGTGCCATCAGCAGGTGTAAGTGGGGTGATAAGGGCAGCAGCTGCCGCTCGCACTTGCTGCTGGTGCCGGCCCCAATTGCTTCACACCTTCAGCAGGTGTGAGCGGGGCCAGTGCCATCAGTATGTGAGAGCAGTGGCAGCAGGAGCAGGGCTGCTGGCAGACAGGTGACTGGGGGGCGGGGAGGCAGTAGGAGGGGCTGGGCAGAGGCATGGAGGATGAGCCGAGACCCGCCCCTGTGCCTACCACAACCTTGCAGCCCACACTTCCTATAAAGGTGCACAAATTTGTGCACTGGACCCCTAGTGGGATATCTAAATGGACACACCCAAATATTTTTGTATGTGAGATGGATAAACCTAAATATAACAGGTAAAGTAATAAAGTTTCCAGAAAACACAGTAGAATCTCACAACCTTGGGATAGGCAATTATTTCTTAAAGTGGACACAAAAATATACTCACCATAAAAATAAAAGATTGATAAATTGGACTTCAATAATATTTTAAACTCCTTTAATAAAAAAACACACACCATTAAGCCCAGCCAGCATGGCTCAGTGGTTGAGCATCGACCTATGAACCAGGAGGTCACGGTTCAATTCTCGGTCAGGGCAAATGCCTGGGTTGCAGACTCGATCCCCAGTGTGGGGCTTGTAGGCAGCAGCCAATTAATGATTTTCTCTCATTGATGTTTCTCTCTCTCTCTCTCCTTCTCCCTTCATCTCTGAAATAAATATATTTTTAAAAAAGAAAAAAAAAACCCATGAAACAAGTAAAATTGCAAGCCTCAAAAAGAATTAATTGACAATATATGTATTCAACTAGGACTTGTAACCATGATACAAGTAAAATCTTACATATTCCATTTTTTTAAAATGCTACAGACAACCTAACGAAGGGCTGCGTGAAAACACACACATAAGCATTTCACAAATGAGAGTATCACAGAGGCAATAGGGCTATAGAAAGTTGTGCAATATCATCTGCAAAGTGCAAATCAAAACCACAATGAAATGCCACTGCATGCCACAGTTGCTACAGTTAAGCAAACTGACAATAGCAAGTGATAACAAGGATATGGGGCAATTGGAACATTCATTTTTGTAAATATGTTTTTGGGTTTTTTTTTTATTGATTTCAGAGAAGTAGGGAGAGGGAGAGAGAGATAGAAACATCAATGATGAGAGAGAATCACTGACTGGCTGCCTCCTGCATGCCCCCTACTGGGGATGGAGCCCTCAACACGGGCATGTGACTTGAACAAAATTGAACCATGACATACCAATTCATAGGTTGATACTCAACCACTGAGTCACACAGACTGGGCTATATTTTAATGGGACTGTAAATTGGTCATTTACAATGTAAGAAAAAATTTTGGCAATATATATTGAAGCTAACTATATACCTATCTTATGACTCAACTATTCTATTCTTAGTTAAACGCCCCAAAATTATACTGTATTATAGTACATGAACTGTAATGTACTATATATACTGTTCATAGCAGCTCTATAAATCATCATCATCAAAACAAGAAACAACCCCAAAAATCTACTTACAATTGAATGGATAAACAAATTATAATATCTATAATAATAAAAGCATAATATGCAAATTGACCAAATGACTGAACAGCAGAACGACTGTCTGGACCACCTTTCAGACAACCACACTATGACACCCACTGGTGCCAGGCCAGCTAAGGCAGGTGTGATGTGATTGGTTGGGGGACCTGGCCATCTCCCCATGATGGCACTGCAGAGGGAGGCCCAGGCCACAGGCCGGCAGAGCAATCGATAAATTGAGGGGCAGGGGGGCTCCATGATTGCCCCAAAGAGGGAGGCCCAGGCCACGGAACAGCAGGCAGTGGAGGGTGGGCGGAGCCTCCCTCTGCGGGATGATTCATCATGGAGCCCCAGCCAGGTGTGCGGGGCCTACCTCTTTGGGGTGATCGATTGCAGAGCTCCGGGACTATGAGAGAGCACAGGCTGGGCTGAATTTCATGTACCAGGCCTCCAGTATTAATATAATAGAATACTACATAGCAATGCAAATATGCACTATTGCTACCTGCAACAATGTGAATAAGTAATACAAATATAACGTTGAGTAAAAGAAGTCAGATACAAAAAATACATACTGTGTATGATTTTTATGAAGTTTAAGAATGGGCAAGACTTACTTATGGTGACAAAAAATCAGAATAGTAACTGTCTCTAGGGGTGGAATATTGACTGTGAAGTGGCATGAGGGAGGCTTTGATTAATGCTGGAAATGTACTATGTTTTCATCTTGGTGGTGATTACATGACGTATAAGTAGAAATTTATTGACCCATTACTTAAGATTTTTGTATTTACTATATACCATATTCAACAACAATAACAAAAGTTGGATTTTTCTTAATCTCATATTACAAACTTTCACTAATACACACTACCAAAGATCAAAATTGTCTGTCTTATCCTATTCGTCATTTCAGGATAACACTCTAGTGTATAGCAGCTACAGGGTTGCTCAGGTGCAGTAGCTTGTGACTAAGGAAAGCCAAGCTGTGGCTTAGTCAAAAACTTGACTGTATCTATAGTGACATAATAATCCAGACCAGATTACTTACTTTGGCCAGATTCCCATTAAGTCCAGATAATGGGGTGTTACTATGTACATTGTTTTACTTAATGTCTGGTTCTTACACAGGCATTCTCAGCCTCTTCTCCCTTCATCAATAGAACTGTGGGGTCGTCTCACTTCTGCTAGATTACTGCTATACCCAACTGCAGCCCCAAGTTCACCAATTTAACCTATAGTTCTACTGATGAATTATGTACTGGATTTCACACACTGTCTTTCTTTCATTCTCCATCTATAGTCTTAATGTTGTATTCTCTTTTCTTAACATTGTTTAACCATCTGTTAACCCAGTCTTCTTCCCCAGGGGGTTAGTGAGGAGAAATGATTTGAAGGTTCTGCTGAAGTGCTTTACAGTTGGGGACAGTCCATTAATTGTTGATTTTGTTTGTATTCAGCATTCTGCTTCTATCTGTGGTTTTAATTGATGTGAGCATGCCCAGGGGCTTGAGCTGGACCCAGCTGTATAAATCAAACAAATAAATAAATAAACAAATAAATAAATGAAGTAAATCTGCCCTGGAATAAATAGATAACAGCTTTCTCAATCTTTTTTTGTTTTTGTTTGTTTTTTTTTCCCAACAGTGCTTGTAAATGTATCCTGAGGCTTATATGTGAGGAAAGTATCCAACGTTTAAAGAAATAAATAATAAGCTTCCATGGCTAAAGGTGCAATCACATAACTGTCTACACCCTTTCATCGTAGCAGAGAAGCTATGGGAAGATTTGGAGTATTTCCATTGACCTCATTCCACTCACCCCTTTAATTTGGATTGATCTGGGGTTGCCATTGCCTCTGATAGTTTCTTTCAAAGGTAAAGCAAAAGCAAAACAAAATGAACACGCAAAATGTGAAAGGAAACAGACTCTCAATAAAGAAGTACCATCCAGAGGGCAATGGAGAATTCTGAAGAACCAATTCTCTTCCCTAACAGGGGCATGAATGGTTGAGATCTGATGAAGTTCAAATGTAGGCTAGTGAGCAGGCACAGAATTTGCTGTAGCAGAGAGCAGAGTGTGAGCAAGACGGAGAAGTTCACATCTGGGCAGAGGCTTCACACGTGCTTGTGAGCTTCTCCCCTTGTGTGTGAACAACACACCCCACTAGTGGCTGCTTCCTGGACCTATGTCCCCGAATGAATAGCAAAGTGAGACTAACAGGACTCTGACTTGACACCCAGCCACAAATGGTCATGAGTTAAAAAGAAAGGTTTGTTGTTGTGAGGCACTAAGATTTGAGATTGTATTTTACTGTGGGAAAAACTATCTAATACAGGGACCATGCTTCCTCCACTTTCCAGAGATGGAATTGTAAAAACTTAGAATGAAGGAAGAGTCTTGCTGATGGCATCTGATTTCCTATATCTCCACATCCCACCCTGGAGCTGGCTACACTGTCTGCAATATTGGGAGACAAGCTAAATTTCAGAGGAAGGTTCTGAATGCTAGAATTGTTTCCCCTTGTGTTGATTGCCATATGTTGGGGAGGCAGTTTAACATATTCAGACAGACATGACTTTGATTAGTGGTTCTGCTATTTACCAGTTGTGTGGCCTTGGGCTTTGAACCCCAATTTCTTTATGTGATTGAATAGAAATATACTTCATAGGATTATGTAAGCTGGTATATATGCCTGACACATAGTAAGCACTCAAGAATGGTTATTACTCTTTTTCCTTTGGACATCATAATCTAATACATCTTCTTTAGAGTAAAAGTTAAAATATTGTGACACTTATTCAGCCAGTGTTTTTTATACAATTACTTCTCTGAGCCTTAGTTTAATTAATTTTATCCAGATTGGATCTATTCTGGCTATACATGTCTTACTGGAGTAGCCAGTGGCTAGTTTTGCAGATCCTAATTCTGCCACCTAATGCATTCACTATAATTCTCAGCTTTGCATCAACCACAAATTTGATCAGTATGTTGTCCATTTCCTCATCCTGATTGTTAATAAATATACTGCAGGTGTTTCATTAGCTAGACTCTTGGAGTCCTTTGGAGTTGTAAGCGCACGTGTATTCACACAACACTCAGATGTTCAAAAGAAATGTAGGTTATTTCTAATAGCTGATTTAATCTTCCTTACGAGTCTCCCACCCCAGTGTGTTGCAGGTAAAAATAGCTTTACTTTAAACTTTCCAGTCCAACATATCTCAGAGTTTATGAATTTAAATAGTTTTGTTTTGAACTCAGCCTAGAGGGGGTAAACTTTTAGGATTTGATTTCCTCCCCAGCTCTTCTT
The DNA here is from genome assembly GCF_000327345.1 of Myotis davidii. Classification (NCBI taxonomy): domain Eukaryota; kingdom Metazoa; phylum Chordata; class Mammalia; order Chiroptera; family Vespertilionidae; genus Myotis; species Myotis davidii. The sequence continues at coordinate 3,426,418 of NW_006300036.1, read as the reverse complement.
CCAGATGGCACCTGGGTAGCTTAAGTGACCTTGTGGGCATGGGCTGCTGGCGGGTCGGGGGTTGGGTGGGCATGTGGACTCTGCAATCTTATGCTAGTCCTTGGGCTGGTCTCCACTGTGGTGGTGGTGGTGGTGGTGGGTGCTCGATTCATTGAGTGTGCCGTGGTGCTGTCAGCTGTGGTGTAGTGGTCCTAGTCCCACCCTCTGCTGTTGGCCACACTAATGTTTATGGCTGATGCAACTCAATGTCCAGTCTCCTTCAGAGTTAAACCTTTCTGAGAGCTCAGTTACTTCCTTTGCCAAGTTGGACCCACTTTGTTCCATCCTGGTTCTGTGGACCTTGTAAGATTTAGCTCTGACTCCCATTGGGTCTCAGTTTCAGAGGTTCCCTCTGTACCCTTTGACCACAGGGTCACTGTATATCTTTTGCTCAATCCCCACTGACATTTTCTGCTAAGTTCTAGATTCCCTATTGTGGAAACTGAAGAAACTTCCGATTAAGAGCATGGACTCTGGGTCTGATGTCCAACACTACCACTTACCAGTTGTGTGACCTCAGACAAGCTACTTCATTTGCTCATCTATAAAATCGGGTTAAAAATTATGCCTGTCTTCTAGGTAGGATCCTTGTGAGGGTTATGTGAGTTGATATATGTAAAGTGCTTAGCATTGTGATTGGTAAGCACAGTGTACATGGTTGGTAAAGTATTAGCTAGTAGAAAACTAGAAAATAGGATGTGGCAAGTTATTTAAACTCTCTCTGGTTAAGTATTCCCATATGTGAAACAAAGAGCGGAATAACTCCGTCATAGGTTTCTTGTCAAAATTGAATGATTTAATATGTAAAGGAATAAGAATACAGTTTGGCAAAAAATAGATCCTTATCACAGTCATTGTTTGTTTTGTTGTTCCCAGGCCACAGGAGAGTCCAGGCAGCCAGAGTGTCAACTCAGATTCATTCTCTGCCTACCATGTGGCAGTTGTCCTAGTGGGTGGCTGGGGCAGTTTTTGGGAATGGGGCAAAAGTCCCTCCTCTGCCTGAATTTAGCTTCCCCCACAATCTAGTGTAATGCCACTCCTCTCCCAAATGCCAGCCTTCAGTCATGCCTTTCCCATGGCTAGCTTCTACTTCCGGTCTCCTATTCCCTTCAACCCTGCCCAAAGGGGATAATCTCCCTTCTTCAATTTCTGGAAGGTACTTCCCTTGAGTAAAACTCTTATCAAGTTGCTTATGTCTGATTTTGTTTGTATGTTAATGAAAACTTAATAAAATCAGGATTCTTTTTTCTCTCCATATAAATTTGATTCTCAAGTCCACTTCTAGCCTATTGACTCAAAACATAAATCAGTTTTGAAATGATGACCCTCGAGTGGGTAAGTATTAATTTAATGAGGGGGATTCACAAAATAATGGGGTATATGGGAGATGAAAATATTATATGAGAGTATTTTTTAAAATATCTTGGTGCAATTAACAATGATGTCATTTAAGAATTCCTCTGACACCTTCTTTTTAGCTGCTAGATCACCACTGTGCCCTAGAGTCGCTGACCAAGGAGAATGATGAGTTTTATTATCACAAAACATCTGGGTTCAGGATTTATTTCCTGTGTCTGCAGTAAAGAAATGGAAAATAATATTAAGTGAGTACCTTGTCAATGCTATGCACTATACTTGGGATTTATGTATATTCATTCAGTCAGGATCACTCATTGAGCCTCTTATATATCTCATGTGGTACCAGGGATATAGTGGTGAAAAGGCCATTCTCATAGAACTCACAATAGCTCTATGTGGTGGTATTATTGTTATATTTATTTATAGAAGGAAAGAATGAGGTGTTGGAAGATTTAAACACCTTAGTTGATTTCATGGAGTCAGTAAGCTGTAGATCTGGGACTCTTAACTCCAAGGTCCATGCTCTTTCCACCTGGTTTAGTGGTGAACCTAACTATTGCAGTGGGTGGACAGAGATTCCAGTGATGTCTGTTCTGGAATCTATGAGAGGAAGAATATAAAGAACACTCTGCAATTTAATGCAAAATTATGCTTGTGTGTGGATATGTGCATCTTTTTCCTGGAGAGGATCTGTAGCTTTCATCAGATCCTCATAAAAGCCCTGTCAGTAAAGAGCTGTTTTTCCCTTGAGTGTTTGCAGATAACTTCATCTTGCAGATAACTTACCATTGCTCCAAATATGTATTTTCCAGGTCCACTGGAGGGCACAATTTTAAGCAAACAAGATTGCTGAGTAGTAATGGAGAAACACAAAAGGTGGGGAGAAAGTGGCTCTAAAACTTGATGCTCAAATAAGTAGAGTCATTTGTATAGACCAACTCTAACCACCCAAAGGGTAGGATCACCATCTGTCTCCCATATGCCACCTGCCTGAATACCACCCTCGATGCTCATTGTAGCCTGGTCTTGCTACATAAAAAAGTGTGGATGTGTGTGTTAATGTGCAATGATAGTGAAAAGAACAACAATATGATTCATGTCCTGTTCAGGATGCCTCGGGCCTACATCCTAGCAACTTAATGATATGCATGAATGAGACTCATTGGAAAAAGAAAGAGCCTATGTCTGGGGCAAAAGACCAAGCACTGCTGGTCCTCCTTATGTTGCCAAGAGCTGCCTACTCAGCATCTGAAAGTGATTGACCACACCGTCTTAAATAGTGTTCTGTCTGTAGACTGGGCATCAGGGGCTAATCAGAGATGTGAAGGGAGCAATAATTTCTACTTGGAAGTGCAGAGACCATGTCTGTAAACTTCCAAATGAAAAGACAAAACCAGAACACATTGTTTAGCCTGAGGTCTCCTGAAGGGTACCTCCACGTAACTTGTTTATTATTATTGATATTCTTTATATCTTCTATTCCTTCCTTCCCCAGCATAGGGCTAAATATTTATGGATAATCCTCACATATCACCAATTCACTTGAGACATTATCTATCATATTCTTTAACCCCAAATATTATATCACTTGAGTGTTGAATATTATAGTTTGAATGGATAACTTTTAAAAACAGTATTATTATAGTATTCACTAAGCACTTCTAAATATAGAGAATAGCAACAACAAAACCTTCAGCTCTTTTATTCTTGGAAATATGATTTAACCAAGCCAATGTTTATTGTAGCATAAGATCTAGAAACAATTAGAAATGTCAGGTATATTTGCATTTTTGATGACATTTGCAATGTAAATGACAGAATAATGGAAGCCTGTGGGAGAGACATTTGTTCCCCTCCATGCCTCATGTACTTCTTCCCACTGAGGACACTGATTTAAGGAAAGCAGCTCCAAAAGCATAATAGATGGTAGAAGTGAGAATGTTCTTTTTCTTTTCACTTTTCTTTTATTGGATGAGGGAAGAAAGCCTAGAATAAATGGAACCAAATTATAGGTTTTGAATGATTTGTGCAGCTATCTAAACATGTCAGTAGTGGAGGGGTGTGTCCTTGGTAGTGTGTTCATGTCTTGAGGTATCTGTGGTTGTTTTGCATGTGTCTTTGGATGCATGTCTGTGTCTGTCCTGTGATAGGAGGTTGGCTGTGGGTGAGGTCTAGAATAATTTTTTTCTAGAATATCAGTGTGCATCTGTGGTGGTGGTAGTTTATGTATACTAGTATGTATTTGTTTTCTATGGGTCTATGAGTGGGTGTTAATCAGGAACAAAGACTTAATATCATAATCTCTTATAACTAGAGACGGCTTTACAGGTCACTGAATGTAATCTCCAAAATGGAAATCTTTTGTTTGTTGGGAGAGTGAAAGACTAAGCTGGAATAAATAACAAAAAGGTGAGCACTGGCCAGTGAACGGATATTTGATAAGCACCAACAATATATCAGACACAATTCTTGGCAAGGGACATACGTGATAAAGAATGAAGTAGTCCCGGTCCTCAGGAAGGTTTATAGCATAGGGAAGAACTCAGTTATTCAACAACAACATAAAAACATTTTTTTAAATTATGTGTATAAAGTGCAATGGAGAAAAACAACAGTATTCTAAGGAAGCATATAACAAGAGACACAACTTGAACAGTGGGATTAGGGAAGGCTGGCAAAAAAAAAAAAAAAGTGGCATTTAGGCTCTGGCTAGGTAGCTCAGTTGCTTAGAGCATTATCCTGATAAGTCAAGGCTGCAGATTTGATCCCCAGTCAGGGCACATATAAGAATCAACTAATGAAGGCATAAATAAGTGGAACAAAAAATCAATGTTTCTCCTCTTTCTCTCTCTCTGCCTTCCTCTCTTTCTCTAAAACAAAAACCACCCGATAAATTTTTTAAAAAGCAACATTTAAATTGAGAAAGCTCTAGTTATCCTGCATGAGAGTGGTGATCCATGCCACACTACTCCCACTGTACGATAGTGGGAATTAATGAATTAATGTCACCAACCCCAGCCTCCCGTCTGCATTATGGTAAAAGTGTTCCGTGCAAAGTTCTTAGAAATCTTCTGCCCTACAAGCCCTTGTAGCCTACTTATGTTGGTAATTCCAGTGAAGAGCTTATGTGATTTAGGGAAAGCCAACTGCCAAAGCAAACAGCAAGTTAAAATTTCACAATAGAGAGTGATTTCTTGTTTATGCAAGCATAACCCATGGACACAGGCAATAGTGCAGTGAAGGCCTGAGGAGGGGGCAGGAGTAGGGTGGAGGGGGTCAATGGAGGAAAAACGGGGACATATGTAATACTTTCAACAATAAAAAATAAATTTAAACAAATAAAATGTAAATAAAAATAGGTGCTCTTGGTTTGATGCTCTCCTGAACTTGTTTAGTTTCTGCAGTGACTGGGGCCCAGGCTCCTTCCATATTGAGCCTCTGCTTTACATCTAGGTAGAAGACAAGGAAAGGGAATGGGGCATGCCCTGTGGAGGGTTTTATGGGCTGGACCTTGCAGAGAAGCACATTGTGCTGCTCGCATCTCTTTGGTTAGCATTCAGTCACATGCCCTTAGCAACTTCAGGGAAGGCTGAGAGAATCATCTCTCTTCCTGACCAGGAGGAAGCATTTTTTTAGCAACCGCTTGGCAGTCTTCACCGAACTATGGCTGTCTCTTAACAATGCCCAAGGGAGATTGTAGCAGTGACTGCAGTCTGAAACGCAGGACCGAGTGCACACCTTGTAGCTGGGGAAGTGATTGACACAAGAAATCACAGATGGATAAAATGACTTTGATGCACTAAGACCTGAACTAATTGTTATCATGGTACAGATGTTATCTCAACTTCCAGAGGACTTCTATTCTGTCTTGCATCTTGTAGACAATAAAATCTTTGGAGAGGCAAAACAATAATTTGTATTTCAAAATTGTGAGCATCTGTGAATCTGCTGGGAAGACATTTACTGTGCATAAAGGTATCACACAAATATTGTACTAGTTATGTTGTAAATCCTATTGCCAATCCACATCCTGCACATCTCTCTTCTCTCTTTGTCAGGATTATTGGCATACAGACTAACTGTTCCTGCATGCTTCTTGTTTAAAAGCATTTCAAAGGGATATTGAAAAGTTGATAGATAGCCATGATCCTCAGAAGAAAGATGCCTTGTTATAATAAGCAACAGAATTTCCATGCATTCAGCTATTAGTTGGCATAGTATTTGTAACTTATTTTTTAAAATGATAATAATTCTATTACTAAGAGGGAAAACAAGTTTCTCCAGTCCAGCATTCATTCTGCAAGAATGCGCTCATTATCTCCTTGTCAGACCTTCTCTGTCTCACGTGAGCCAAGCTGAGCATTCCCTCCTTGTGCCCTTGTGCCCACATTGTTCCCAGAACACACTGAATCATAATAATTTATTTTTGTGTCCATTTTCTGCAATAAGCATGTGCTCTCTCTGATAATGAGAAAAGTGTCCTTATTTCCCCTTTACTATTTCAAACTCCTCTTTTGAGAAATGTTCCCCTTTCAAATGTCTGGTGTAGTAGGGGTTCGGGAAAATTTTAATGAATGAATGAGTGGGCTGATGAGTGAAATAGAATGGTTTACGGGCAGTTTTAACTGGAGAAAATAAACATGCCTCAAATGTGCAGCGCTGTGTCTGCCATTTCCCAATTCCCTCCTTCCTGGGATAAGAGGATCCATGGTTTCCTGAGCCAGCAGCCAGGCCTGCATCCCCTGGCCTGCCTCACCTGTGCAAACAAACACGCTTGCAGTGGCTCCACATACATTTACACTGCCCCATCTGGCAAACTGTGTTCAAGAGATTTGGTTTCACAAAGCAGGATGCAACAGATAAAAATAAAATAAAATACAACAAAATAAAAATGCATGGCCTCTGTTCTGGAGAATTTTTTCTTTCAAGATGGTGTGAGGTCTTGCCAGATTTGAATGACCTCCACCATAAAAATAGTAACCCCAACATAGGGTTGTTATGAGAATTAATACATATGAAAGGTTTAGCATAAAACTTGGCATTCAGTCAATGCTGGCCGTGCTTCTTCGGAGGCTGTCACCACTGCTTGTTTTATTATTTTAACGCAGGCTTTATGCCAGAACCCTTTCTCATCAGCACACTCTGATTCTGGAGAATGGGAAGAATAACGTCAGGACCTTCTACTGTGTTAAATCAAATTTCGTGAGCCTTAGTGGTTGCTCACAATGATGTTTGTTAATTACTGCAGTGAAATCCTCTCAATAACAGGCTGGAAAATCTCAAAGTTCTGAGAGGCACTGGTTGGGCATCCCAATTCAACATTCTGAAACAAGAAGTTGGACATTCAAAATTCCACCAAACAGTTGTCCCTGGGTAATCTGCGATTGTGTTGAAATATAGAAATTTTAGCTAGACCCAAAGTTAATAAAATTGTGTGACACGTAAAGCTCGATGATGGATGGCAACCAATAGTCCAATGCTGTTTTATTCTCTCTAATATACTGTTTCTCTGCAAAGGCCAAGAAATTAAAGAACGGTTTTATTCTTCCCTTCCAGACTGTGCAGGGTAATTATGTATTATTAATAATGCAGCAGCACAAATGATATTAAATGAACTACATTTGTTAATGCAGATCTTATCTAACTGCTTTTTCCATCAGTGGACTGTTTCTCATCAGGGGGTACTAATTAGCTGTAATATGTAGAAAGATGGGACAGAAATCCAATCAGATAAATGGGATCTATTTGGAGAGATCCAGGAAGGAGGAAGAAAGGCATTCATGATTCTGCGAAAATGACTACAAGTAGAAAAGAGGAAAATTTCTGCTGCTTCAACTCCATTTACATTTTGTGGCCACAGAAGTGAAAATGCAGTACCACTGGATTGCCTGGGCTGGGAAGGCCTGCAAATAATTTTATTTATCATGACCATAGCAATGTTGTCTTTTGCAGTAATAAAAGTGCATATGGCTTAATAAAAATATTGAATGGTTTGTATGGCCTTAGCAAACATTAAACATAACGTATGAGTAAAAACGGGTGTTCTCCAGCTTTCCCCAACTTACGTGGACTTGCAGGAAACATTTGTGCTCTAAACTTTAGTTTTAGAGAAGAAATCACCTGAAGCCTTCAGATGCTATATTCTTGATAAAACCCAGGTTACCTATAAACATAGCTGCCAGATTCTCACCCTTCATAAATCTCCCGAGAAAGTCTCCATGATGAAGAATTGATCAGGTAGACTATTTTTATTTATTTATTTATTGTTAATCCTCACCCAAGGATATTTTTCCATTGATTTTTAGAGAGAGTGAAAGGGAAGGGGAGAGAGAGAGAGAGGAAGAGAGAAAGAGAGAGAGAGAGAGAGAGAGAGAGAGATTCATTGGTTGCCTCCTGCATGCAGCAATCAAAACTGGCCTCGGATTGAGCCTGCAACCAAGGTGCATGACCTTGACCGGAATTGAACCCATGGCCCTTCTGTCCTTGGGCTGATGCTCTATCCACTGCACCAAACTGGCTAGGGTTAAATCCCTTTTAAATTTCCCATCACCAAATATTAGAGCCACACTGTCCACTCTGCCTGCCCACCTAAGCAAGTCCACACTCACCAATGTCAGGGACCCAACAGTGATCCATCTACAAATGAGATGCCTTGCTAACCCAACAGACAACATAGCTTCCACTGCTCTTGTGGGATTGTGGTCTCTTTAGGCCATCCCGAGTGATCCTGAGTGAGCCAGGGACTCCAAGGGTAAGGGCTCAGATTCTCATGGTGAATACAGATATGAAAATCAATGATTACATTTTGGCTAGCTCAATGCCTCAAATTAGAAGAGAGCTTATTACTCACTACTCAAAAGCTTGCTAAGAGGTAGGCTGATCATTGAAGTTAATTTTAGACTAAGCCTTTTTTTTTTTCTTGCCCTGCCTCTTTAGATCCCCCGTTGACACCATTTATTCTTGTCTAAATCCTAACCCAATAGGCACCCAAACATCTGACTTTCATCTACATGTTAGAAAAACATATTTCTGGGAACTACTATCTCATCATGGGAGCATGCTGATCAAAGCCATAGCATGCACGATCAATGCCTGAGACTCCCAGACAGCAGTGTTACTTCAAACCTTAGAGTATTTGTACTTGCTTTATGAATCCTAATGATTATCAATTGAAAACATTTATTTTTTTCAGTTCTCCGTAGCTCTGCAAAATGGCACACCAACTTATTACTGAAAAAATCGGTCTCATATTTTAACTGCATTTAAAAGGTGACATCATCATTAATTGGAACAAATTTTGGATGGACACAGAGGATTTTACTAGCCGAGAACCCGCTGAACACTGGAAACGAATGAAACGTGACCTGGTCAGATAGAATGAGACCTGTTGCCTCAGCAATCTGCAAATATTCAACACCTTTTTAGCAAAGTAATCATACAAATTCAAGAGACATCATTGTAATGTAAAATCATCCAGGCATCCAGGGAAATATATTTGTATACCTCATGGAAAAAGTTGAGTGGAAACTCAGGAGTACTATTTACATTTATATATACTTATATCATGTAATTAAAGCCAACAGATAAACACATCAATATGTTAAAACAGATGTAAAAATATATAGACAGACATATTGCACTGAAACCTTGATATTGCATCCAAATGAAATCCTGTATTCCAAATATGCCCCGTAGGAGTTTTGCTCAAGGCTGTGCTTAGGTATACTCAAAAATTCCCGATAGCAAGTCACCGGGGAAAACATGTTCTCTTACAGATAATTGCTACTGGCAGCCGGAGACCTAGAGAATTTGATGTGCAGTAATGTGACCTGACTATGTATTAAACTTTTTTGAAGGACATGTGTAAAGTAATTTTTATGTCTCTCACATACCATGGATTTTTTTCCCTACTTGTTAGCCCATTTTAAAACAACTTTCCTATTTTAATATATCTGTTAGGTTTAAAAATATTTTTTTTTACCATAAAAGATATTGGTATTGTTTTCTTAAAAAAAAAAAAGAAGTAATCTACAGACAAAGAAAAACTCCATTTCAGTTATAAGGAATATGTAAACAAAGCAAAGTTATATTGTTGGTAACGAACTTCCAGAAAAATGTGAGAAATAGTAGTTGCTTATTCATAGACAAGAAATCAGAGATTAACTGAATTCTCTAAGGTTGGGAGGCATCTCTGCTGCTATTTGAGGCAATAATCACAAGCTTTTTATTAAATCTAAGGACGGTTAGGAGATGGTTCCTGAGGTATTTTAAAGATACTGCTTCAGAAGCTATAATTAATAACTTGAAAAAATTATAAACTGGTAAGGATACATATGTGCAATGATACAATTCAGTGAACAAGTATCATCACTGCTAATTACCTTGGTTCTATCTTTTTTGCGTGTTATTATGCCATCCTCATTGTATTGTTCAATATTAACATGTAAACCTTAATTAAGCATAATGTCAGAAGGTTCTAGGAATACTATTAAAGATTTCAAAAGGTAGTTCAGAGACTTGTTTGGAAAGAATCCCTGGATCAACTAGGGAGTCTAATCTATAAATAATGTGCTTTTGTGTTGAGAGTTACATGAATCATTATGAACTGACATTGGAAATTGGCTTTTAAGAACAGAAAACCAGAGGGGAAAATTGAACTCCAAACAGCATGTAGTACAAAAATCAGGTGTGGGAACAGCCTGCAAAACCCAGGAACGTCACATCAGTTTCTTGAACGACAGGCAGCAGTTCAGAGATTTACATGCTCGTATTCTGGTGCCAGAAAGATGAAAATCCAAAATGACAACTTATCAGGAAAATGACATATTCCTAGTTTCCATTAAGATCATTAAAAGCCACATTCTCTTTTCATATATGCTAATGGGTTTTCTGTGGAAACCATGAACGAGGGTAAGATTTGGCCTGTGTTCACTTAAGAACTGTGAGAAAGCACCAATGGAAAATTGTAGATGCTTCATGGACCGCCCAGGCCACATCTCTGTACCACTGTGTCTTGTGTTTTAGTTATTTTGGGGTTATTTGTACTAATACAAAGGAAAACGGGGTGAAACGAAGGTGAATAATTTTCTTATGTAGTAATTTTTGGTAAAAGATGGAATGGGATAAAATCAAAGGGAGAAAGCAACATTTTGGAGAGATAGTTCCTCAAATTCCAGGTGGACTTTAAAAGTTAGCAGACAAAACCAGGATGGAGCTGTTGCCGCGAATTGTCTATTTCATGGCAATGATGGTGAGGCACAGAGTTAAAAACTAGCCTTTGCAGCCAGGACGCTTGATTAGGGCTCCTTACACGGTCATTAGCTGTGTGACCTTGGACAGTTTACCCAACCTCTCTATGCCTCTCTATTTCCCCATCTGTGACATAAGCATAAATAGTGTCCCTGCATCATAGGATTTCTTTGGGTGTTATATGAACTCTCATATGCAAAGCATTTAGCAGTACATAGTAAGTGCTATATAAATACTCACATATTAGTCTTTTTCAAATCCTGGAAAGTATCTTTTGGAGCTTCACAAATCTGTGATTTGTGTCAACGGAGTTGAATCCTTAGCAGTGAAGCCATAGTATTCCTTTTGGTTCAACTTTGTTATAAAAATCACTTCCCCAAATATACACAAAACATGATGAAAATATAATCTATACCAGACTCCTTTCTTCTTTTTAAAACTTAAAACTTGGTCTATTAAAATTCTATAAACAGAGGAAGTTTAACTTTGCCAGTTTTTGTTCATTAGAGGTATGTTCTCCTTGAGGGCAGGGGGTATATTAATTTATAACTTCTTGTACAAACTAGGAGCACTTCATAAATGTTAAATTATCTCAAAATAGATTGAGCTTGTTGGATGGAAAGGCAGTGTATAAAGGTAAGAAACCAGACCTTATAAAGAAAAAAGTAAAGCAGTCTTTGAAAATGGAAAGCAACTTTTCAAAACAAAGGATGAACTAAGTTTATTAAAAATAGCATGTCTAACTTTTATATAAACTGCTTCTAGTGGCCCAGTGTCATGTCAAATATCTTGAAAAGAAACTAAAGAATAATATATTCCTCATTTTCAGTGTATCAGGGTGGTAGAAAACCAAAAATCTCGTGTCGTCTTTAACCAAGTTCTAGAACAGCTATGTCGAATAGAATTGTAGCAGGAGCCATATAATTTTAAATTCTCTGTTATCCGTGTTGTAAAAAGTAAAAAGAAACTAGTGAAATTAATTTTAGGTAACACATTCTATTTAACTCAATATATCCAAAATGTTTTCATTTCACATGTAATCAATGTAAAAGAATGATCAATTAGATAGTTCGCATTCATCTTTTTTCCACCGCAAGTCTTCAAATCCTGGGCTGTTTTTCACAATGAGGGCACATCTAAACTTGGACTGTCCACATTCAAGGGCTCCATAACCTCACGTAGCTAGGGCTACCAGATCTCAGGCACAATGTTATAACAAGCTGCGCTTTTAGAAGGCGGCAGGATGGCATCTGCTGGCCTCAATAAGAGACGTGCTTCATGCCCCTACTTAAAAAGAGATGTTACTACAGCCTTTGGCTCTCCGTGTCATTGGTGTTGGGCACATCACCATTTCTGCTGGTTAATTTTTCTTTTAAGTGTGTAGAGAGCGCTCATGTGCCTGTCGGACGCCTTGCAGTGAGGTCTGTTCTCTCTTAAAACAAATGGAAATCGACTTTGGAATTCATGTGCCTGGAGAAAACTCGACTCAACAGCTGCTGGGGCAGATTCTGAGCTCACACGCGAAGTGGAAGAGGGCCCCCTGGGATTGTTTTCAATACTGGGGGTGGAATGCGGAGATGCCGGAATGCCTTCTTACCCTGCCAGAGGAGACAAACAGGTGGCGCTTGGAAGGAACAAATAGAGGATGAAGGGAAGAGCAGCAGGTTAAGGCCTCAGGCAGAGCAAATACAAGCTTCCGCTGCTGCAGGTTCAAGCCTGAGGCAGGATAATAGAGCTGACTGCAGCAGAGAGAAAATCAGACCTGTCTACAGTGCGGTTCACCCAAGAGTGTGCACGGGCAGGATACTGTAGGCAGGGCCTCTCAGCCTCCCTGTGCAGCCTCAGCCACCTCAGAAAGGGGCTCGGACCCCTCCGTTATCAATCTGATGAGACCTTTGAACTTGACCTTGTGATAGGGAACCCGGAAGCTTCCTGTTGTTTAAATATTCCCTGTCTAACTTTGCACACTGCAGGGATATAGACAGGCAGCCGGCCCCCAACGCGAGCAAATACCTTGTAACTGGGGAAAAAATATGAAGAGAAGTAAAAACGTTTCTAAAAATATTTTTCTGTAAGGGGCCCTACATGTAAATGAGGAAAAACCAATAACCTCCCTCTTCTGCACAAATAAACCATCACAGAGCCAACCCCAATGCCTTCTGAAAAGAAGCCTGACACTAAAAATTGCAAGTCCCTAAGACACAGAGAATATGTGCAAAACCGCTCAGAGATCAGGGAGAAAAGCAGGCTTTTCTTTTTCTTCCAGAACTTACTTCCCCAACATCCTCACACACTCAGGGATCTGGGAACATAACCTGCAGAGACAGATGCTGTGGCGAGAAAGCCCTGGTAGGAAGGGCTTGTGAGAGCTTCAGGTCTTGCCTCCCCCCTCCCTCCCCCCCAAGGAGATCCAACAACGTGCAGTTACAGCGATGCTGGTGCATTGCCCTCACCAAATTTCACGGCCAAGCACTTCTTCAAAAGGCCCAAAGATAACATATGCTTGGAATAAGACTTAGAGAAATCACCTGGTTTCAAAGCAAAGAAAGAGTAGTACTGAGTTTTGGAATGAATCCAAAAATCCTGCTTGGAATTAGTTATGTTCTCCTGGCTGTTTCTTTTAAACAAAAGTGGAGAGAGAGAGACTGGCTAACTAGCTGAACGTCCTACACTCTGTTCTATCTTCTTTTCTCTGAGTTATTCCCTTGCAAGAAGCATCTGTGAAGAGGTCCTTTAATTCACTCATGAGCCCCATTGAACAGGATTTCAGTCTTAGAAGTCTTCTCATAACCACTGGAAACTGCAAACAGCCTTGCAGGAGGAGAGGCCTCTTTACCTACCTACAGTGCAGGAGTGGGTGAGTGGAGGCCGAGCCTCTCGGACAGGATGGAGAAAACTGGAGCACAAAGCCCTCATTCTGTACCTCGGGTGAGGGGGGCCAATACACTGCTGACATCCATCTGCCAGTGTCAGTGTCCAGCAATCGCCAGCTGGCTTCACTCCCTAGCTCTCCTCCTTTAGGGTAATTGGGTGCCTCTCACACCCTTTTCCTAGAATCCTCATATTTTAGTGGAAGTCTGGTGCTTCAGGATAAAGATTTCCATTTCAGAGGTAAGAAAACTGAGGCCTGAGGGATGTGCATGGACTGGAGTCAAGTTCCCCTGAGGCTAGTTTCACAACCAGGAACCAGATTACAGGGCCTCAGTGTTTCCCAAGGCCCCTTCAAAGGACACAGAGAGGCTTCCGAGTGCCTGAGCCCGACACCCAGCTGTGGGTAGAGGTGGGGAGTTATGTCAACTATGAAAGAAGAAAGATTAGGTGGAGGCTAATAAGACCCTCGGTGGACAGAAGAATAGCCTGCAAAGATGCGTCCACTCTAATCCTAGGAACCTGTGAGTACGTTGCCTTACCTGGCAAAGGGTTTTGCAGATGTGGTTAAGGTTAAGGACCCTGAGCTGAGATTATCCTGGATCCTGGGATCCTGTAAATCTTTACAGAGAACCTTTTCTGGCTGCAGGGAATCAGAGAAATGGCAGCGTGACAGAGGGATCCCACTTCGCTGGCTTTGAAAATGGAGGACGGGAGCAGCTTCTAGAAGATGCAAAGGGCAAGGAAATAATCCGCCCCTAGAGCCCCCAGAAGGAACACAGGCTGTTTGGTCCTTGATTTTAGCCCAGGGAGTCCTAGGCCCAAGGTCCGTTCCGAGGGCCGTAAGAAACAAGACCCAGAAACATCCAAAGGATACGAGACAAGAGGACACCTCTTTCCGAAGGAGTTACTGGCGTGCTCAGAGAGTGCCTCATCCCCTGAGAGTCCGGACATGACACCGGAAGGCAGGTTGGGGCTGAACGCAAGTCCATTTGGGGAAACAGCACTAACGTGTTACTGTCTTGAAAATGTGATGAGCAAAATGCATTGAGAAAAGTAATTAAAACAACATGAAGGAACCAGTTTCCCTTGGTTAATTTATTCCAAGCAAAGAGAAAAATCTCGGGGCTAAATTTAGTGCTGGAACATTTTAAGTCGGTTTGCCTTTCCTGAACTGGAGCTAATTTGCAGTTTGGATTGTCCTGAAATTTCTCTTTGTCATCAGTGACTTAAAAATACTGCTACTGGGCAAAAGGAATCAATGAGCTCTACATTGCAGGCTGAGTAATTACATAATAATGATCTGCATTAATGAAAAGACAAGTTGGTCCAGATCCAGATGTGACAGTGACCACAGTTCCCTGCGACGTCTGAGCGGAATGCTGAGGCCAGGGAAATTCCAGCGTCCGTGGTGAGACCAAATGACTGGTTTGAAAGTCTTTCCTCATCAACATCACTTAATGGCTCTTTAATGACTGACTCATCATTTTTCTCCGAGTAAAAGTACATTTAAATTTCAAAATAAAGCAAATTTTACTTATATCTGTGGCACAGAAGCAGATGTTTCCCTGACATGTGCACACAAGCTGTTGACTGTGACCTTGCAGGATGAAGCAGTTTTGAAAATGAGCTTTTGTCTCCCAATCTGGGGAAAACAATGCTGCAGTGAAGATTTAAAAGTCATAGCTCCTCACAGAAGCTTATTTCAGCAAAGTAAACTATTAATTAAAATAACAAATGTCAGCTGTTTCCGAGGCTGACAGTTAACACAACACAGCATTTGCTTACCTTGATGTACAGGATGCGCGGGACACTGGATGGATCCATAATTCATTCTGGGGAATGGCTCTCTCCTGCTCTACTACAGTGATAACAGAGTGATAAATTAGCTCCCGTTCAGCAGTTTTGTTAGCAAAAGTACGTGGGGACTTGGGGAAAAGCCACCTAGGGAGGGCCGTTTGGCAGACTGAAGGAATACACACTTGAACAGCTTGAGTGAAAGTTTCATGGAATTCTTGGAAAACTTGAGTACCAAGAAAAACAGGTGGCGAAAATATAAAACTCGGTGAGAGAGAGAATAAGAGAGACAGCGTGCCAGTGCGCCACAATCTGCTTTTCGCCACGGAGGGGAAAATTATTAAGTAGAGGAAGGACCGATATCACTCCCCAGAGAACAGGAAAACAGTGAGGTTAGGGGGAAAAAAGAAAGGGTCCGATTTCAGAGACCCATCTGGGATTAGGCAGGCAGGAAAGGAAGGGAAATTGACAAACATCTTCCAGGGTCTCTAAAGTCAATGATTTAAAGGGGGGTTGGGGCCCTTCCAGGAGGAGTACATCACTAGGGAGATGGGTTCTAAGCAGTTTCCTAATGATGCAGAGGTGAGAAAAATACTTGTAAAAAGTGACACCAGCTCTGTGAGGCCTGTTGGTAGGGAACTCTGTTTTAGAGCTTTTCTATTCAGAGCTCAGTCATGCATCTATTAGATAATTAAGAGGGGAAAGAAGCCCTCTGAGTCAGGGTGCACTGGAAAATTGTGAATTGGAAGGCTGATGAGGTGGGAAGTGGAAATGGGAAGGTGACCTGGAGGAAACGTCTGGGCAGAGCAGATGGGGGATGCGGAGGGGGTGGGGGTGGGGTTTGAAGACCTGCTGGGTGCTGTTCAGGGACAAGCAGTTTACTGTCAAGATGGCTGCACTTAGGGAAATGCACTCCTCTTCACGGAAAACTCGGTCTGCTACTTCCATCAGTGCTACAGAGGCAGAACAAAAGCATACATTCCACAGTTCAGGTATTCTGTGTTTCTTTTTAAAAGAAAAAAATAAAGAGAGGAAACATTTAAATTAGGAGCTGGATGCATGAGGTACCAGCTACTCATTTTCTCTTTTATAAAATCCATAATGGGTCAATGAGGTTTTTTTCGTTTGCTTGCTTTTTTTTTTTCCATTCCTAGGACTGTTTTAATATGTTGTCACGGTGGAGGCATCTACATTTCTTAACTCACTTATTATCATGTCTACGGGAGTCAGACTTAGTGCCTCACTGAGCCTGGTCCAGCTCACTAGTCCAAAATGAGCCAACAACAATTAGAGTCCCGAGCACCTCCCGTGCTTTTTTCCCCTTCCTTGTTATTCTCTCTCTCCTCATTGGCTAGGAGACTTCAGCGAAGGCATGGTTGTAGATGAAAGATATTTGGTGTTCATAAAAATGAAGAACATCAGAGGCACATAAAAAAGTCTTTTGGTCATGGACGGGGGCTTCAATCAAGCTAAAAGCCTGCTCCAAATTAATGACAAAAGTCAACGTGCCAGGCAGAAAGGAAGGTTGAGCCAGTTTGGTTGAAATTCTTTTTGACCTTTTATTAAAAATATAAAACAAGCAGGCTCTTTTTACATAATCAGAGAGAGTCAGCAACCTTCAACCTAGAAATTTCTTATTGGGAGCCGGAATACTCAGGTACTGGTACTGGGTCTTTGTAAGTGTGGTAGAGCAGGGTGCTGAGTGGAAGCAACAGAGACCTGTCCCCTCAGCGGAGACCGTCCCTGGGTGCCAATTACCTGCAGGGTCTGTAGGGCCACCTGCTAGGCTTGAGTCCCCCAAGCAGTGAGATACACTTTTGGATGCAGTGTGAATCTGGCATGGGCCTCACCCACACCTTCATATCCCGTGTAAGCATGAGGTACAAGCATGAGGTACCATGCTTACACCCCCTTCCATACACAGTCCTCAGTTTTGCACTTGCATACTGCTAAGACACCATGAGTGTTTTCAGGATAGTTGGGTCTGCACGTGTTACTATAAGCTCCCTGAGCATCAGAGAGAATCCTCATCCTCATAGGAATCCACCTAAATCAAGGTATTGGATGATTTCTGCTTTCTCTCCCCCCCCCCTCCCGCAAATTCTTCTGTGACACTAAGTTGTCCCATTTGATGGGCCATTCGCTTGTGTGCTGTGCTTCCATGAGCACTTGTCTCCAACAGGCTTCTTCTCTCTCAAGGGGCTTTTCCACCAGAGTTCAAATCTATGGCAACGTGCTGGCTGCAACTCTGAGTTTAATGCTCCTGTGAGATATGCAAAAAGAGAAAAACAAAACAAAAGGCGAAATGCCATTGAAAAAGTAGGACATGGCTATCTTTGCATGGAATTTATTTAGGAAGGAAAACTGGATTCTGTCACTGTGCCGGTTTGTGGATGCTTTACTTCTGTGTAATCGCCAAGGAATTTGTGTGATTTAATAGTCACAACAATAAATATAGCCTTGACAGGGTGATTATCCTATAAGACTAAAATCATGATATAGCATAAATCAATACTAGCTCTAAGTATGTCTCTGAAAGGTGTGGTATATATTTCTACTTTCACTGCTAGATGTTGAACTAATTTTGGAATTAGAAGCTGTATGAAATGCAAAAGCTATTTTTCTAAGTGAAAAATTACAGAATATGTATGACGATCACTCAGAATATATATTGCTCATAAAATGAGTAGAAGGAGTGAGAGCAGTCAAACTTTTAAAGGTAGTTCAAGGCTCTCTGCTCCTTGGAGCATGCTTCTTTCCACTCCAAACCAGTCCAGCCCAGCCGAGCCCCCTGAAGGTCCTGCCTCTGCCCCATCTGTGGACCGTCTTACAGGGATGAGAGACCCTTCTTATAGGGATGAGACCTTTTAGCTCCTCTGCTAACGTAAGCCAATTGATTCCCCTGCTTGAGTGAACGCTACCTAGTGCAAAGCCCTCGTAGAGTCTCCGTGGCTGGAGTTGCGTCCTACAGAAAAAGGGGGTATCGATCAGGAACAATCTGTCTGGGTCTGTGGAGGTTTCCCCGTGGACATAGGCACTTCTCCATTGTGAAGGTCAATATTAGTGACTCTCTTGGCTGTTCTCTAAGGTAGTCCCATTTGAGCTGTATTTTTCTGGAAGCCTGTTTCTGTGCCTCTCAGCCACCCCTGTCCTTCAGGGAAGCAGGTGGGAGCTTATTTGGAGGCAAACTGCTTCTCAGTCTTAACTGTGAGTCTTGTTCAGATGCTTGGGACTCTCCGGCTGCCACTGCTCTGCCTCTGCCTGAATAACACTGGTGGATGCCAGACCCCAGAGACGCTCTTGCTCACTGAAGAGGGCCCTAAAAAACTATTTAAAGCCTTAATATATGAAGTGCCTTCTCTCAGAGCTGAGTTTCCCACTGCCAGATAACTGCCGCCTTAACTGCATTTTTGTGAAGTAGCTGCAGAGGCACTTGATAGCTGATTATGTTAATCCATCAGGGATATTCAAGAAAATATCGGCAGTTTCTTCCCATAGGAGAGGAATCAGGATTTGGTTCAGGTCTCCACCACCCGACAGGCCTTCTAACTTGCACGTTCTCAGTGTGTCACACATTGTATTTTTACTTTTCAATATTGTACATCTTCCCTTTCTGCTTCCTCCTCTCGCACTGCACACAGAGATTCCCTGAGTCACAAAGGATTAAATAATTCACCTATGAAGGATCCTTTTAATGTATCCTTGCCTGTCTTGAAAATTCCTTCCCCTCCTTTTTGAACAGAACAAAGAAACGTGTTAATCTTTTGATAATTGACTCTATTTTTACTGGAGTTTCTCTTGTAATTATTTAGTACATCTCCAGTCAATTTCAAACAGTATCCGTTTTCAGCATCCGTCTCTAACCAGAGACAGGTTGTCCAAGCAGGGGGACCAGGGAGGGCTGGTTTGGCGGAGACAAAACCCGAAGGCAATCATGAATGCAGTCCAAGGGTACGGCTTGCAAATGAAATTGGCATTACTTATTTAGACAGAGAGACAAATGTACTTGCAGATTCATTTACTACACAGAGCTCTTACAGAGAGTCTGCAAGGGGAGCGAGAACTTCCTGCTCTGATGGGCATATCAGTAGGGACATTTCATTTGTGCCTTCCTGTAAATGCGGAGCGCTCGGCTATTGATGGCTTTAATTCTACGGGCACCGGTGGTTTGCATTTAGCCTGAGAAATAACATTAAGCGAGCTTACGTGACGGGCCCCAGAAAGGTTTAGCGTGCTTTCGATGGATCGGGGTACAATGTGACTACATGGTCTTTCTGGAAACTCTCCCACTGCCCCCCACACACACACACACATACATACACACACACACACACACACATACCTCTGCCTTTTTTTTTTTCTTTTTCACAAGAGAATTTAAGAATATGCTACTTCCTCCATTATTCATGCTAATGCCATCGATTAGGTCAGTGCTGTGGAGGTTGTGACAATCTGTATTAACATGTGGGTTAAATGGGAAAATATTTATTGAATGCTTCTGTTAACTCACCTCCTGCTCCTGACCCTGGTGCCAAAACACACAGGAGCAGGAGGGGCCCCGGCCGGGCTCTGTCTGGCTCCTTCCCGGGTTAATCACATTTCACAGGTCCCCACTGCTGTCAGCCGGCACCTGACCTCCCCTTTGTCCCTCTCGGATGAAAGTGTGAGGCTCCGCGATTTCCCTCGGGCACAAGGACAGTTTGCTTTCCCGCTGGAGGTGAAACTGACGCTGAGAAATCACCGCTGGGCTTTTATCTGCCCCTCAGCCAGTACACAGGGCTGATCCCTCTCACTTTGCATGAAAATAAGGCTGAGGCTCCAGCAGCTTCACTGGGCTGTTTGCAGAGTGGGGGGCAAGGGTGGGGGTGGAAAGAACCTGGGGGCTTGATGCCAGAGCAGGAGTCAGGCTGGGAGTCCCGCGGCTCCTAGGGAGGGAGGTGGCGAGTGCTCCCACAGGGCCCTCGCTGTGTCGCTCAGCAAGGGCAGCAAATGAAACGTGCTTTGCGGGAGCGAAAGTGTTGGCACAGCTGGGAGAGCTTCAGAAACGGCCCTGAGGGTAAGAGGTGGAAGGGACAGGTCTGCGCTGCGAGCTCGCAGAGCACACAGGTCAGGAGCTCAGGTACAAGGGCACCGCACGCCCGGATCCCGGAGGCATTTCTCTCCCTTCTTCTTACTTTTAAAGACTCCCGAGCTGGCCGGCCCTTGCTCTCCATGGGTTGGCCAGCTGCGAAGTCAGTAGCCCGTTCTCCGTGGGCCTGAAGTCAGCAGATCCATTAGGCTGACAAATGGGGCTGAAGGATCTGTGGCCATTGGGTTAAGGTGACTTTTATGTTTGGACACCCTATGATTCTGGGCGGACTCTTTGTTGTTTGGCAAATGTTCTGGGAGCAGGAGCTGTGAAGCGCCTCCCTGGGAGGGTGGCAGGGGTGAGGGGTGAACCACGGCAGGGAGCGAGCCCAAGTGGCAGCTCTCCATGGGAGACTGTGCGGAGTGGCAGCCGCTGGCAGGCTCCTGGCAGTGGAGAGCCATGTCCTAAGGTATTCTGCCGACATCCACCAGAGCAGCTGGCGCCTGGTGGAAGGCAGATGGTGTTGGATCCCCCAAGTGTTGCTGTCTAGCAAGATGCCATGTCCACTGATTAAAAATAATTAAACATTCCTTCCTCCAGTGGAGGAGAATGGCACGCGCGCTAGGCAGGGAGGTTGACAATGGTATTACTCAGCAAGACATGGCAGCAGCAGTGAGCGCCCAGGGTAGCAGGTGCGCCTGGCTTGGGAAGGTGGAGTGGGAGTGGGGCACTTGGTTTAGCAGAAACAGCAGGAAGAGTTTAGTGAGGATGCATATGTATGAGGGATGCATGAATGGAATCATATTGGATGACTTTCTACTGCTCAGTCTAGTTTATAGAGAACATTTTCTGATTTCTGAGTGGAAATGACAAATTTTATGTTCATGAAGTGATCAATATGCACCGGTCCCCTGGTATGTATATGTCTCTAGGGGAAGGGCTATGGGCAGATTATTTTAATAGATGATAGAGTCCATTTGTTCATTGTCCTTACCTCAGTTGCATTTACACACTTTTATTTCTCTATATGCATGTTGTTTCCTTTGCACTAAGAGAGGCCTGGAAAGTTTGACAAAGGGTTGAACATACTGATATTTCTCAGTTGTCTTGTCATGTTTAATGATTCAGTTGTGTTGTCCTAAATGAGACCATTTTCCAAAACTTCCCAGGCTCTCATATTCCTAACCTCCGCCTGCCCCACATCTCATTCTCATCTCCATAAAAAGCTCTTTCTCTTTCACAGAAGAGTTCCTAAATGTTCTCAGGAACCTACTGAAAAGGCAGGCCAGTTTACTGTATATTTGTCGAGTGTTTCAATTTGTCAATAGCTAACCTGTTACCCCAAATTTCTAAAACATAGTAAAGATTTCCATTTGGACTGAATAAATTTGATGTACAGACAATGGAAATGTTCTAATTTCCTGTAAACTCTGAAAGGAAGTTTCCTCTTCCTCTTACTTACTTGCATTTGAAATCATCATTGTTTACTTGATAAATATCTATTGTAAGAGAACTACACATCACTTTATTGTGAGAGTGGGGCTACAAGAACAATGTAACATGTATATGAAAAAAGAGTAAATTCTTGTAAACCCAATATCACTTACTAAGGGGGAAGATTGAGGAGTTTTGGATTAAAGGAATGATCACAATATAATATTTCTTGAAATCTGGTGTTGCACACATATTTGTGGTAAAGAATAGTCATTTTCCAAGAATGGAAGAAAGATTTCAGCAAAGGCATGAAGAAAGAAGTGACTGAACCAGAAGTTTAACTTGGCTAATGAAGGGAACCCACATTTGTTAGAAGGAGACCAAGAAGAGAGTACTTCTCTGAATGTTACCCAAATAAGGACAACTGATTACCTAATGAGGCATGTCACAGTGCCCTCTAAAGAACGAATGAGAGATAACTGGAATGTTGAAATCTCAGAACTCCCTTGGGGTGGACTCCGCATGGGCTCTTTGAGTACCCATTTGAAATTGTTTCCTAATTTGATTCTTAAATCACAGAGACTTGGAAAACTAAAACTTACATGTCCCCAAATCCTTGGTAGCTAAGGTTTTACTAACTACTGCTGAATGCACTCTTGTGAGACTTGGAAGTGGAGATGAGCTCCATGAAGCAGCAGATGCCAGAGATGAGACCCAATCACCAGGAAAGACCAATGACAAAAGTATCTGGTTTTTTAGGAAAGCCAGTGTAGAATTTCTAGTTATTATCAAGTGGCACCAAGCAGCAGATTCGGCAACAGTGGTGATTCTCCAGAATAGTCCTCAGTGATTGAATATTTTTCATTGGCTATTTTTCCAAGCTGTTCTGATCCTGATGATAAATCATCTAAGCATGGTTTTCTGGTTCTACCTGATAATTTTTTAAGGATAGTTTATTGATTTTTTTCAGAGAGAGAAGGAGAGAGAGAAAGAGAGAGGGAGAGAGAGAGAGAGAAGAAACATTGGCGTGAGAGCATAACATCAGTCAGCCGTCTCCTGCATGCCTACTATGGGGGATCCAAGAGAGAGAGAGAGAGAGAGAAGAAACATTGATGCGAGAGCATAACATCAGTCAGCCGTCTCCTGCATACCTCCTATGGGGGATCCACCTGCACCCTGGGCATGTGCCCCGACCGGGAATCAGCCAGCAACCTTTTGGTGCACCAGGCAATGCCCAACCAACTGAACCACAATGGCCAGGGCTCTACTAAAACATTTTTTTAAAACCTTAAATTAGATAGATCTTGTTGCCCATGAATAAAAACTATTATTATAGTTCCTTTATGAGTGTTCCTTCTACAGGATTCCAGTTAAAGAAAACATCTTAAGGTATAAATATGTGATGATGTTGTGTCCACCCCACTTTGGACACAACTGATTGCATCAGCAGAGGACACCTGACCCAAAGGGAAAATTGATTGGTTGACTAGTAACCTAAGGAGTGGCCTTAAAAGAGACATTTATGAAATAGGACCAATAATTGCAAATTGAACCAAAAAGACACTTTTTATCAAGAGTTTGATATGGAAAACATTAGCTGAGAGACAGGAAAGAAATTATGAGAGACTTTCAGAAAAGAAAACACACAATAAGACCAGCAAGACAGTAGTAGCCATGTGCAACAAGAATCTGAAGACATATACCAGATACACTGATCTTTGGTTAATAGTAGCAGGATTAGCAGAAACATATTAATGGATTTAAGGGGATTCAACATGTGCCTGCTATATCCAACTTCCCCTTCTAGATGACTCTACATCATCCCCAGGTGGAGTCATGCTTCGGGAAGCAGGGCTGGTCCATTCTTTGTTCAGAGAAAGTCACAGAATTGGACCAAGGACCCCATCTGCAGGGTAGCAGGTAATTCATGGATTATGGTCTGAAGATCTCACCATAATAACCAATAATAACATTGCCAAACCAATCAGGCAGTTTATTTTGGGTTGTGTTGGCAGGTCAGCAATGAGAGGAGAATAGAACAGACATGAAGAAAAAGCAGAGATTCATGAGAAAGAGAACAAGCAAAGCTGAGTCCTGAGCAGCCTTGCTCTGGCCTGTCTTTTCCATCCAGTCCACATGTATCTCTTGGGTAGACAGTCCCTCTGTGCCCCTTTGCTATAGTGGGATGAGGGAGCCTGCTCTTCCAGCCTGAGGAATGTTCTTAGCACCTGAACATCACCAGGAGGAGGCCTGAAGAGATGACCAATTTGTAGAGTGGCACTGGATCCTGAGGAACCATCCAATCTCCAGACTTGCCTGGCTCAGCAAGAACAGCACCATATGCTTTCTCTTCTGGCAACCTGCTTGTTCAACTTTCTATGATCTATTTTTTATTTTTTTGAGACCTGACTACCCACTGAGTCTCTTGCCCTATTATCATGAAAACACCTATGATTCCGTTCCTACCTCACCCACGGCACTTAAGACACCTTGAGCTTTTGCTTCTAGCGTCCTAATGAGTCCAGGTAGCAAAGTACATTGAACTTATAAAAGAAATAGACCATCTATCCTCTGCCTTGCTCTCCTGGAAATTTCAGAAATACAAAAAAGAATAAGGACAAACATCCTTGATTTGAATTTAGAAAAATCTGAAATGGTTTGACTTTAGTTCTTTAGTATTTAAATTCAGGTGAATGATCCTTATAAACAAAGTGTTGCTGATATGAGAATCACTATTAAAATACCCCTTTAAATGTAATACTTGATTACCACACCTACTGAATAAGATTTCACAACTCACATTGTCATGAATAGAAGCCACACGAACAGATCTTGACACAGGGTGGTAATATACCCTTAAATTAAGCTATTTTGGCCTTTTAAAAAGTCAACCATTATTAGTAAGTGCTTTCTGAAGCCTCATTTTTATTTTGACGTACTAATTTATACACACTAGTATATAATGCATTCTGACTTACTGTACTCTGAAACTTATATTTCAAACGATTTTACCCACCTGGAGAGAAGCATAGCAGCTAGACTGCAGAACTCAGCAATGCCTTGGGCCTGGCAATGAACAGAGAAAATGGCTGTACATATGCCACTCACAACAGAAAGGTGGGACATTCTTTCAAAAGGGAGTTTGACTTTACAGGTGGGTCCAGCTATCTGGGAGACTTGTACTTGTTTGTCCCCCCCTATCATTCATCCTGACCTAGTTAGATGCAGAAAGACACCCATTAGTGATTTTCAGCTTTCGAACATTAGAATCTCCCGGGGAACTTTAAAAATCATCTCTGCTCAGGTCTCACCCAGACCAATGGACACTATCTCTGCAGGTGATGCCTGGCGGAAGTGTTTTAACCTTTGCAGATCTCTTACTGGACCACTGAATTTGAGAACCACTTACTTCCAACACTGATTTTCAAATGCTGGTTTCCATCATAATCACTGAAGAAGATTCTAGCCCTGCCTACTGCGTCAGGTGGTTCTGATGTAAAACAATATCTGCAAACCCCAGGTTTACACAGAAAGAACTTGGTTATTTCTGCTTCTCCCTATCTCCTCCAATATCCTGCTCCTGTCTTGGCAATAGCTATCAATATATATTCTAATTAAAATGCAATGATGCTAATTGGAGTAATAACATATCAAACTAATCAGCCATTATGAAAGTGTTCTCAACTGAGAGGAGAGCCCCGAAGGAATGGACATAGAATGAGTAAATTTCGTAGATAATAAGAGAATCCTAATTTTCTCTGTCTTCATCAGATTTATAACATGTCCAGCAATCACTGTCCTCCACAACATTGTGTCATGGCTCTTCATCTCATCTGCTCATCACAACAACCTCCTGGTGACAGAGTTTCTTTTATTAACCCTGTTTTGTAGGTCAAGAAACTGTGTCTCAGAAATTAAAGAACTTGGCAAAGATCATGGTACCCACACTGATGACTATAGCAGTGGAACCAGATGAAGTGTGAAAGAGAAAAAGTGTTCAATCTAAGCTCCTCAGATCATTCAAGATAGGAGTTCAGAATTACTTCTAAAGCCTTCGTTCCTGACCACTAAGCTGGAAATTTCTGACAAGAGGATTGTCGAATTGTGAGTTGAACTACT
Organism: Myotis davidii; assembly: GCF_000327345.1. Taxonomy (NCBI): domain Eukaryota; kingdom Metazoa; phylum Chordata; class Mammalia; order Chiroptera; family Vespertilionidae; genus Myotis; species Myotis davidii. The sequence continues at coordinate 3,400,485 of NW_006300036.1, read as the reverse complement.
TTGTGAAATCACGAGCTTCCTGACAGTCGCTGAACATACCTGAGAGAAGATGAATGGCTATTAGGCATTCCGGCTTTACTTCCTTGCTGACTTCTTCAGGCTATTAACTTTGTAGGCGACTGGACCGAGAGTGGGTTTCTTCTCCAGAAATTCAGAATTCATACTGAGAGTGAGTTAATCTCTGTGAAACGTGTGATTTTAGTTGCTGTGAGTATTTTCTTCAATTCCCAGCTAAGTTGAGTATTCCTGTAGTAGATTCTCTTTTTAGATCTAACTAGCTGAAAAAGATTTCTGTTTGACCTATCCATAGGAGTATGGATATCATGAAATACAGAACATAAAACTAAATGTAAAAATATGCTTAAATCGGAATTGCTGCTAGCTCACAATAGTGTCAGTGTTATCTAACACTGACAAGCCCCACTGCCTTAAACATTGAGATCATTCATAGTAATTTAACCCTCCTGGGTGCCCTTCCTACTTTCCAAATTGACACCTGAGGGCTTTCTTCCCAGGCTGCTAAATCCTTTTTACACTAAACTGTTGGGTCTTAATTTTCTTGACACTTTTACAAATAAAATTTTTCTTTATGATTCAGGTTCCCCCCATACTGGCCAAAAGAAGTTCTATTGCTTCAACAGTAATTTGTGGCCTGATGGAGTCATTTCAATCATAGAGGGTCCAGCAGCATTTGGGAAATTCTACAGGTAGAGCATTCCAGCAAAGGTTACCTTCATTCATGCTCACATTGGGATGGGCAGCACCATTCTGTGAACTGAGAAGCAGGCATAATAGGGAAGTTCATGGTGGTATCTAAGAGACATAACATGTTTATGCCCTCCTCTCTTGTCTTATGATTGGTTTCCACCATTTTGCCACAGATGCTTCTAATCTGTTCACTCAGGGCTTTTCAAACTTCCCCATGAGAGTACACCTAAAAGCAAAGGAGAAAGTGCTTACCTTCAGTAGCTGCCTCAGAGTTTTCCCCCCAAACCCAGTGATTTATTTCAAAAATTCTTATAAATTGACATGTATATGTGTATGTATGCATATGTATATGTATATATATTTCACTATGAAAAGAATGTTTTATGCTATTTTGAGTAAAATGTATCTGTCATTGTCTATGTTTACTTTGTTATGAGTGTACCTCTCACAGGCCAAGCTTAACTTGAAGATAGCAGGGCTACTGTTTAAGATCCTGTGTCTCACTGAATATCCTGTTAAAATGTCACATTTCTGGGAGAGATGCTCTAGTAAACCCTTAACACCTTAGCCTAAACCTGCTTTTGGTTTCTAAAGCATTTTGTGTATTTATTGAAATAATACATATATATATCATTAAAAATATCAAATACTAAGAAAATTCTCAGCCCCTCTATGCTGTGAGTTTTCACAATCCTGTTAGGATTCTACTAAATAATAAGCTCTTGAAAATATTTCCCTTTAACAAGGGTGACTACACATCCTGAGCAGACCTGATTTATATCTTATCAAAATAGTATTATTTTGATAATACTAAATAGTATTATTTCAAATACTATTGTACAAAATAGAACAAAATAGTATTATTTCACTCCAAAGTGTCTTGATTTAAATGTCAAATTACATGGTACCTGTACCAACCTAGAGGCTGAGACTTCTGTGTTTGTTTTCTAACAATCATTTCCATGTGTTTAAATTTATGGTTATGCCCATGTTTCTGATACTCTATCTAATTTAGACATTTTCATTGTCTTCCTGCTCACATTTATCCCCATTTCTTTTCCTTGCTTCCTGTGAATAAATACATTGCTCTTTAGTTCTCTGCTGATTACCTTTGCAGCTCGATTTCTTGCTCCATTAATTATAGATAATTTCTCAAATTCCTAGTTTATAAAGGAAAAATATTAGTGCCCCCACACTTTCCTTTACTTGTCTTCTACCTTTTACCAAAATCTTGCTTTTTACTTTTTTAAAAAATATATTTTTATTGATTTCAGAGAGGAAGTAAGAGGGAGAGAGAGAGATAGAAACATCCATGATGAGAGAGAATCATGGATCAGCTGCCTCCTGCAAGTCGCCCACTGGGGATTGAGCCCACAACCCAGGCATGTGCCCTTGACTGGAATCGAACCTGGGACCTTTCAGTTTGCAGGCGGATGCTCTATCCACTGAGCCAAATCGGCAAGGGCATTTTTTACTTTTACATTGTAAAAGTTGATAACATATATATTCTGTCCTATAACCAAAAATTAATCTTCCCTTTATAGGATAACTCTGTGTATTGAAGACCAATTGGTAGCATGTGCTATTATAGTCATGCACCACAAAATAACATTTTGGTCAGCAATTGACTACATGTACAACAGTGGTTCCAGAAGATTATAATGAGCTGAACAATTCCTATTGCCTAGTGATGTAGCCATCATAATGTTGTAGCACAATGCATTCCTCACATGTTTGTGGTGATGCTGGTGTAAATAGACCTACTACACTGCTAGTCCTATAAAAGTACAGCACACACAATTACAGTAGGCTATACCATCTAGGTTTGTGGAAGTACACTCCATAGAGTTTGCACAGTGACCAGATTGCCCAATGACACATTTCTCAGAATGTATTCTCATCATTAAGCGGAGCATGACTGTAAGTCCATGTGTTTATTTACTGCTAAATAATTCAACAGAGACCATATTTCAGTCTTTCTTAATAGACTTTTTGTCCCTTTCAGAATATTCCCTCTTGCATTCTCTGCCTTTATCGTACTTCTAAGGTCTTCCAATGTCTCTGATGTACTACAATGCATTGTATGAAGTCATCCATTTCCTCAGTGTCCTCCCTTCTAGAACCATCCCTCCCTCTGCTCCAGTCTGGGCATCATGCTTGCCAGGTCTGTCTCCATGATCATTTCAGAGCACCAAGGTGTGGAGAGGATTTATCTAACACAAAGAGGTCTGGCCTTTGCCTTCGGCTATGGACGGTTATCTCTAGGCTGCTGAAATGCTCTGCCTCACAGGAGTGTTTGTTGGTCCAGGGCCTTTGGCCACCAGATAGTCTAACAGTGTGATTTGTGACTTATGATGAGGGCTTTGGATCATGTGGCATTCGTTTCAACCTCTGAAGGAATAGGACATCTGCCTGACTCCTGCAGGGCTTGTAGACTACCGGTCAACCCTGTAAGCAGAATACTAACAGCAAAAAGAATACTAACCGTCAAGCAACCCATAAAATAGGAGTGGAGATCGGAGGAGTAAAATGCATTGGTATATGTTCTTCAAACTGCACTGAACATATACTTACTTAGCTTGCATTTTTTATTCAGGAGACATTAGGACTTCTGCCTTCTCTCAGCTTGCTCTCCAGGACTGTTTGAGGTCGTCCTGTGCTCATTTATCTTTCTGCGTATGTCTAGGGCAATGGGTCTCATTTCTAGTTGCAGTGACTTAAATGAGATCAGACTGTGTTGACTCTAGGGCGATGTTGCTGCCATTTTCAACTTTATACTTGATGTGGATTATGGCACAAGGGGGAATTGTGATGAGATTGTTGAAGAAGCTATATGTGTCATTTGTGGCAGCATCCAGTTCCACTGCCATAAACCGCACTGAACACAATTTCTATGTGATTGACCTTTAATCTGAGTATGGAGATGAAGCCATGTTGACACTATGCTTTGTCAGCCTTCCTCCCAAAGGACATACTGGCCTATTGATACAATTTTCTTCGATGTAAAACATAATCTGTCATTGTTTACTCAAGGAAGTGGGAGCAGTAGCAATTTCAATTCTCCGTTCCTAACAGCGATATTGGGTTTCTTTTGTGCTAAATGGTACATAATGTTAGTTTCTTAGATAATTAGGCCCTGGCTCTTCACAGGGTCTTCAAGCTGGTTTAGAATTTACCAGTAGTGTTGATGGCTTCAGAACATTACAGAACACTGTAATAAACTAAGTTCTTCTACATTTGGATTCCTTTATTCATCAAACATTTATCAGGAATCATCTCTGTCAAGGAAAATACGCACTTCTGATATTCTGAAACTTACTTTTAACTGTGATGTTCTCATGCTATGAAGCTGAAAAAATATTACAACACGCAACTAATTATAACATTAGCTCTTTGGTAGTTTGCTATATAGTAATACTAATATATTGTATGTAAGTCTATATCTATATGTAAGTGTATGCACACATATATGTATGTATGTATGTACCATTAATACCAGTATCTCAAAGAAATATATGGTATTTTTATTTTTTTATTAGTAAAGTACTTTAGCATATTTTAAAAACTAAACTGATCGTCAGTAACTCAGGGATGTTGAGATATGCATGATATTGAAATATGAAACCTAAAATAGGTTTCAGAGCAGATAAGTAAATTGTCTAAGGGTACAGCACTGTAAGTGACAGAGATAGGCTAGGTTGGTTCTTAACGTAGTCTTCTTTTCACATGAGGCTTTTGCCCTCAAAGAGTTTATGATTTAGATGTTATTTAAGATCTGCATGCACACACTAATCTCTTCCACATTGCTTCACAGTGTGTAATTATGCACCCATTGTAAAATGAATGTGACATTTTCAAAAATAAGATAAAATAGCACTGGCTGGAATGTTGGAAGAGCTTCATGGAAAAGTGGTAGATCTTGAAGAAGAGATATGCTCTGGGATGAGGAGATAAAGTTGGATAAATCTGGTGAGAAGAGAAAGTGCACAGTCTTGAAAATCAGACTGACAACTATAAAGCTTTATTTTGTAATCAGCAGTAACAGGTTAAAGGTACATGAGTGGATAAGTAGCTTGTCACAATAGGCAGTTTCTCTGTGACAATTGTAGAAAGGATTAGGGTAAGAAGACTCTGGAGATTTTGAGTTTTATTGTGTTGGGGAGGAGTGACAATATTGTGCTGGCTGATTCCTAACCTTTTCTGTCTTCTCTTTATCCCCAATTGGGGCCATTCGGGGCCTGTTCTGTCTGCTGAGCCCTGCCTGGCTCCGGCGAAAGGCTGTGCTTTGGGTCTCCGCCTTTTGAGTGTATCCATTCCCAGACAGTGAACCAGCGTGAACCTGTCTCTGCTTGAAGTATGACTGTGGCGTGGACTTTGTCTAGAAATGCCAAGACAGCACCAAGTCTCAGGGTCTTGATGAGCTGCTCAGAGCTTCCAGGCTAATTTACTAGCTAATAGAGTCTAAATTTATCAGTACTGACAAATAGGACAAATACACAAGCTTGAACACATTTTTGCTAGGTCTTGATTAAAATGAATCTTAGCAGGATCTTTTTAAAATTAACACTACAGGATTTTCTTCAATATTACTTCAGTTAGCTTAATTTTCTTTTTTCTTCTTAGGGATAGCAATCTAATATTATCAAATACTGGTGGCATTAGTGCTGTACCCATTGGCTAAAGAACAATATTAGCTCATATTTAAGTCAACCCACTCAGTTTTTCTTGTAAGGCTCAGTTGGCAGAGATCATTCATGCCACATGGACATGTGACAAGGAGAGGGGCACTCAAGTAAACAATATTACAATCCCAGGTGATGAGTGTTGAACTTGATTCATGTAGGGCTTGTATAGGGGCTTCAGAAAAAGGAATGATGTTTAGTGTACCTGTGGAGGTGATAGAGGACCACTGGCAGGTACTTTATGGGCAATGGTGCTATCAGATTGGGTTTTAGAAATCACTCTGGTTGTATGGATGATAGAGTAGATGGGAGAAGTGGGGAAGGAGGCCTGGAGATAAGAGAGCAGTTCGCAGCTATATTACTCAGGGTTCTGCAGAGAAATAGGATTATAATGACTGTGTGTGTGTGTGTGTGTGTGTGTGTGTTTGTGTGTGTGTGTGTGTGAAAGGTAGGCTGGCAGACTGGAGACCCAAGTAAGAATTGATGTTGTAGTTCAAGTCCAAATGCAGTCTGGAGGCAGAATTCTATTTTCCTTGGGGGACCTTAGTTTTTTTTTCTCTTGAGGCCTTTAACTGATCAGATGAGGTCTCTTCACATTATAGAGATTAATCTGCTTTACTCAAAGTCTAATGTTTTAAATGCTAATTTCATTGTAAAAATACCTTCACAATATTTAGATTGATATTTAACCAAATGACTGAGTACCACAGCTTTGCCATGCTGGCACAAAAATGTTAAGTATCACAGGAGTCAATGAACTTTTATAGGTAAAAGAAGAAGAATTATACCAGAATTTAATTGTGTGGACTCGTCAAGCAGTTGGATGAAAGTTGTGAGAGAATGCAATCTCAACATCTGGGCATGGATCCTTAAAACAGACATTTTCCTGTCAATTTGTCCATAGAGAAGATATAGCAGCCTCTCCCCCTTCCTCCTTAGTTCAATTATTCTTTCCATCTATTGAGCAAAAAGTTCTTGATTCTCTCCTAGAAATGGAAGACACAGAAGTTGCAAAAACACATGGTTTACCTTATAGGATCTCAGAGTCTATTCATAGCTCTGCATTACAGCTTTGCTAATGAGACTAATGGCCACTTCATACATTTAATCTCCTCATTATGTTACTCAGGACTTTCTTAGAAGTGAGGGAGGGCATGTCTTCATGGCAAAAACGAATCAAACAAAAAGAAGCAACTTAAAGAAAAACTTTTCAACCTTGCTTACAATACTTCCGGTACCTGTCCATATTTCTAGTGAGATGGGGCCAGTTTTGCTCTGCTCTAGCACTGTGCTTGAAAGCTACTCACAAACTCATTCGTCCTTCACAGAAGCTTAGGGTGATGTCTGCCCCACCATGGACTCTCTACTCCCGAGGAACAAATAGGCTTGCTCACTTAAACAAGGGTCACAGTGCAGGATTCTACACATTTCCTGTAAAAATAGAATCTCCATGAACTCTTTTGTCCTGGTCCCTAAGAGGTTCACATAATTTGCAAGGAGAATGACAAGAATAGGAGCTGGGGGAAAAAAGCTTCTTTGGGAAAAGATATACTTTCAAACGTTTAGTATAATGTTTTATGGGAATCCACATCTGGTTTTCCTGCATTTATCATGCCAATAAAACATGCACCTGTTAGTTTTTCATCACAAGCCATATTTCTCATCTGTCTAGCTTGCCCTTGTCACAAGGCATTTCCCTTTTGGCACCCACTTGTATTTTTGTACTGAGTGGAAGTTGGAAGTGATTGCAAAGGAAGGTGATTCCTTTTGACATTTTATGTATGACCCACCTATCTCCTTATGGAATATAAGGAAAAAATTGGAGGGGAGCCCTAGACAATGAGAAATTTTCTAGAAGTATACAGGACTCCAGTTTTATCTTAGGTTTGTCTTGGGATTTTAACCAAATAATGTGGTATAATTATGTGTGTGTTTGGATCTGGAGATTTGGTATGCCTTGGGGAGGGACAGAGTGAGATGCAAGCCATTTCCTAGATTCCCAAGTACTGGGTTTTAAAATTTTGTTATTCTTATTATGGAAAAATTTCAAAATATTGGAAAGTAGAGAAAACAGTATAATGAATCCACGTGTATCCATCACCCAGTTTCAACAATCACCAACAAAGGGACAAACTGGTTTCATCTATACCCTTATTATTCCCAAACCCTACTGCATTTAGAAGGACACCCTGGATATCATTTCATCTGACAATTCATATAGGTAAGTGCTCTTTTTATAATTTAGCTAAACACCATTATTACACCTAAAACACATTTCTCAATACCATTAATAGCCAAACAATACTCACATTTCCTTGATCATATCATTTGATCAAATCAGAATCTTAACAAGATCCAAACATTGGTATAACTGCTATTTCTTAAGTTTCCTAACCCTTTGCTTTTTTAACCTCGCAATTTATATGTTAAAGGAACTAGATAATTTGTCCTGCAGAGCTTTTCATGTTCTTGATGTTCTGATTGAATCCTATAATATAACATAACTAGGTGCCCAGTGCACAAATTTGTGCACCTTGAAAGGAATTGTGGGCCACGGGGCTGTGGTGGGCACAGGGGCAGGTCTTGACTCATCCTCCGCACCCCCTGGTCCCCTGTCTGCCAGCAACCCCACTCCTACACACTGATGGCGTCACCCCTACTCACACCCGCTGACAGTGTGGAGCAATTGGGGCCAGCACCAGCAGTAGGTGTGAGTGGAGGCTGTTGCCCTGATTGCCCCTCAGGAGCAGAGGGAAGTGGAGAAGCCCTCAGGGGTGATCGGGGCCAGCAGCCTCTGCACGCACCCGCTGACAGCACTGAGCGATCTGGGCTGGCATCAGGCACCTATAGTGGGTGCGGGTGGTGGCTCCAGCGCCGGCAGCAGGTGTGAGTGGAGCTGGAGCTGGCAGTAGGTGTGAGTGCCCTATGGGACCACAGCACATGGGAACAAAAAATTTTTAGTAACCACCAGAGGCTTGCCCCAATGACAGCGACCAGTGCCCCGCCATGGTCTGGTGCCCCACCTTGGTCTGGCATACCCACTCACCTGCTCCACCATCCCACTGCAGCTGATGCCCACCATGTTCCGTGCACACCCCTGGTCAGTGCATGTCATAGCAACTAGTTGTTCAGTGGTTATGCCATTCGGTCTATTTGCATATTAGGGTTTTATATATATAGATATGTATCTCTGCCTTCCCTATTTATAACCTATATTTCCTATAAACTATTGATCTAGAAGCTTCATCAGATCAGGTTTGATTTTTTGGCAGAAATATTTCATAGGTGGTGTAGAACATCCTATTTATTGTATTACATCAGGAGGCACATATTGTCTCCTGCCTCTCTTTGGTAAACTTGATGAATGGATTTACTTGTCAGGCTGATCCATTATTATTAAATTCCCTATTTAGCTCCCATCAATGACCATGATCTAGTTGTATTATTATTATTATTGTTGTTGTTGTTGTTGTTTTATTATTACTAGAGATTCTAAATCTAAAATCCATAGCCTATCATTCTTTCTTTGGTCAGTAGGAGACTCTGGGTTGATTCAAAGTCTTTTTGACATGGCCAGAGTTTTTAACTTAAAAACAAATGGTTAAATTTTTGTAAAAGATGTGGGCATTTTTTAAAAATATATTTTTATTGATTTCAGAGAGGAAGGGAGAGGGAAAGAAATAGAGACCTCAATGATGAGAGAGAATCATTGACTGGCTGCCTCCTGCACCCCCACACTGGGGATCAAGCCCACAACCCATGCATGTGCCCTCACTGGGAATTGAACTGTGACCTCCTGGTTCCTAGGTCACTGCTCAACCACTGAGCCACGCTGGCCTGGCAAAGAGCTGGGCATTTTTATCATTGCCACACTGAAAGAAAAATCCAAAAGCATTGATAGTTTCTTAAAGCAATGGTTTGACTTGCCAGGACTTGAGGGGAAATTCTAATAGATGAATGTTTAACTTCACAAATAACACTAAGAATAAAAGAAATGGCAAGGGGAATTACATGGCCATTGATAGGAATAACACCGGAACAGTAATACTACAGCAAGATGCCAAGGAAAGTGCCACTGACTTAAAAAAAGACAACTCCGAATGTTCGAATGTCTAACTGTGGTAACTTGATTCCAAGGTGTGAGGCAAAATTAGAAAGATGAACGTAAAACTGTATTTGCTGTTTTTCTTTTGACTCACTAGAGCTTATGAGTAGACCAGAAGCCTGGTGCACGAAATTCGTGCATGGGGCAGGGGGTCCTTCAGCCTGGCCTGCACCCTCTCGCATTCTGGGACCCCTCTGGAGATGTTGGGCCTAAACCAGCAGTTGGACATCCCTCTCACAATCCAGGACACTGCATGCACCAGTGACCATACTTTTCATACAGGTGAAAGGCATCTTGCTGTTGTATGGGCAGCAACATTTTTTTGCCCTGATTATAAAAAGTAGTACGAAAGATGATCCTTCTGAGGCAGTAGTATCATTTTCCCCATCTTATGGGTGGAAAAACTGAAGCAGAGAGAAGTTAAGTAATTGGCTTTGTCACACAGTTATAAGTGTCAGAATCAGGGCTGACCACAAAATGTGCAAGCCAGAGTCCATGCATGTCATTGCAGCATCATCCTGTTTTTTCAGTGGTAGAGTAGCCTTGCCAGGTTTTAATTTGTAAATCTAAGAGACTGTTCCCAATATATGTGATAGGGTTCATAGGCCTGGCTGGCAATCAGGGCCATTTGTGGGGCCACCAGTGAGCAGGGCTCACCCACTGGCTGTCCACGCCCCCCCCATTGCCACCACTGGTTGCCTCCCTCATGGGAGGCAGACACTCAATGCAGGTCTGGGGTAGCTCCTGCATTGAGCATCTACCTCCTGGTGGTCAGTGCACATCATAGCGATTGGTCATTCTGCTGTTGGGTCGATTTGCAAATTAGGGTTTTATTATATAGGATAACTCAAAGGCAAAATTTATTCTAGTTTAAAAAAATTTGAGGGCTGACATGCATACATTGAAGTGGTGAAATGTGTCATATATATGGTTTACTTTTTGCCTTTCTGAGTGATTTTAATAATTGTACCTCATAGACATTTAATACTTTAGAGTGATTTCCTACAGTTCATTTTCCTGATCTTATAATTTGTTTTTTACTATGACAGCTATTTATAAGTTCTGTCTATGTCAACTTTTGCTAACATTGAGCCAAACCTTATATGAATACTCTTCTTATCACCTGCAACTTATCAGATATAGGACAGCAATGTAAATTTCTGTTCAACACATTGGGCACTAGTGCTCACATCTATGGTATTAGGGAACTTGACTTGCTCACTCTAATACTGTGTAAGTTATGAAAAATGTGTTGGGAGGTGGGAAAGAAAGTGAAAGGCAGAAAAATCATTCAGCACCTTTAAGATCCATGCATGTGGCACATTTTAATTCATTTAATTTTCCCATATTTGAGTTGTTTGGGGGATACACATGTTTAGCTTTTTATAAATACCACCAGGCTTCCACTCTTGCTAGATTCTTTTACCTAGGCTAGGTTTTTAAACTCATCCATGGTAAATATTTTTATAGCCATTTTGGAGTCCAGGAAATAAACTCAGAGCATAAGCTGTAAGTTCAAACAGCTAACAAGGAACAGAGACAGAATTTGAACCCATTCCTCTATCCAACTAACAGGCTGGCTTCTCCCCTTACCTCCCCTGCCTGCTAGCCATGTCAAACGAGCTCATCTTTCAGAAAATGTGCTCCATCATTCATTTAATATATATTTTACAATGACTGGATGTCAGCATATGCTATTTTTCTTCTCAAATAATTCACTGTTTAGGAGACAGGGTATTACAGGAAGGTGCACATTGCTCGAGTTGTCCCCTCATTGGAAATATTATAGAATGTAGAATTGTATAATGTAGGGTAACCTGGTATGGTGCTAGGTGAAATGGAATTCTGTAAGCTCTGGCCCAAGTAGAAAGTCAATACACTAAGAACCAGAAATCACTAAGGAGTGATGTGCTTGGAAACTCAATACAGCAATAAGTAACCCAGTACTGTGTCCATGAAAGGTCCCTTAGTGTCCACCAAAAAATGTTAATGCACTCCCCCTGGTGTCAGTTAGTCCTGCATTTTAAAATAAACACATAAAAGAAATCAATGAAAGGATTTTTTTCTTCCTTGAAGTTTGCTACGCAGTCTCAATGATATTATCAAGGCAAAACTCTATGGGACTATTTAACAACCCTGGACATTTTTGTTGTAAAAATAAAATTAAATTGAGTACATTCAGAAAATGCATTTTTGTGTGAGGCTTATAATCACATACATATAATTAAAAATTACATTAAAAAACACTGGCTCTTTCTATGCAGAATACTTTGTCTCTGTTACCAAGTGTATGTGGCAATTATGAACACAGCCAACGATAGATGCTCCACATTTCATAGCTTTGTATAGACAGGCATCAGCCTAACTGAATCAAGACTCTTGAAAACAGCATGTGTTTACAGAGTGCCTACTATGTACTAAGCTTTTGCTAAGCTGTGAGGAAAGAATGAAGAATAAGACAAATTGCTTCCTTGTCTCAGATCACACATTATAGGTGAAGACAGACAAATGAACAATAAATTATAATACTGTGTAATAAGTGTTTTGACATTTTCAGAAACATATAACAAAGCCATCAAATATAACCTGTGGCTGGGGTGAAATAGGGGTGTAGGAGAAAGTGACATTAAGCTGAGAGAAGGATAGCTTGGGGTGAGTCAGACCACAGGTTGCAAATTGAAAGAAGTAGGGTGAGGGGAGGAGGCATGCATGTTCCAGACAAAGTGAATAGCATCTGGGAAGGTCTAGAGACTAGATAGAGCTTGGGGTATGTAACAAACTCAAGGACTGTCAGGAGGGTAGGAGTGAGGATGGTGGAAAATATGAAGGGATGAGCGGAGGCTGGAAAAATCATGAAAAGCCTTGTAGACCACATTCAGATGACTGGACTTGACTCTTAGGACTATTGAAGGGAAGTAAGGAAGAAAGTGACATGGTCCAATTTCTCTTTTAGAAGAACCTGCTGGCTTCTGGGGAGAATGGATGGGAGCAGGTAGAACCAACTGGCAGACTTTGCAGCAATCCAGGTGAAAGATGATAGTGGCCCCACCTGGAGGATGAGTAATGGCAAAGAGGATAGACAGCAATGGACAGGTCTGATAGCTGACATGGCATGGTGATCATTTTGATGAGGGTAGTGAGAGGGAGAGTAGAATCCAGGATGATGCCTGACTCTGGCTTGGGCAACTAACTGAGCCAGTTGCTGATAAAGACAATAGAAGGAGGATCTGGTTTGTGCGGGGGAAAACGATGAATTCATTTCTGGACATGCTGGATTTGAAGTACTAGGAGTAAACTTTCTTCATTTTTTAGTGTTTTCCAAAGTGCATTGTCCTTGTGAAATAACTAAGATAGACAAACTCACCTAAGTGTCTACCTGGATGCAATGGGATTAAAAAGTGATAAAAATTTGGCTTTCTCTTTTATACTGATAATAGAGACCTATGTTGGCTCTCAGCATTTATGAGGAATACATTCAGATGGTCCCTGTGAGAATATATGTGGCTAAGCATAATAAAAATAGACAAGCTGGGATGGCAGTGACAGATAAAGGCATCATTCCCCAAACCCCCATACCCCTTTCTCTCTCTCTCTTATATATATATATATAATATCCCTCATCAGATAATTATTTTTATTAAAGGTGGTAGTGGGGAGAGAAACATCAATCAGTTGCACCCAGTCCTGGAATCAAAATTAAACCCTCAACTTTACAGTGTGTGGGATGAAGCTCCAACCAACTGAGCCACAATGACCAGAGCCCCTTTCTTTTCTTTTCCAGGGAAAATCAGGACTTCGTTGGGAAAGACCTGGAGCTGCACTCGGCTAGTTGTGACTCACTCTCTAGTACTAGTATAGGGGAGGCTGTGGGAGCTCCCTGAAGACGGTGATTGTTGGTTTTATTTATTTTGTAAAGGTAGCTTTATTAAGATTTAATTTGTATGCCATTCAATTCATACATTTAAAGTATACAAGTCAACGGTGTTTACTTTATACGAAGATGTGTGCAAGAATCACTGCAGTTCATTTCAGAATGTGTTCGTTACCTGAAGAAGAAACCCCTTATTCTTTAGCTATCGCCTCCCTGTCCCCACTCCCCTCCAATGCTAAGCAACCACTCATCTATCCTCTGTCTCTATAGATTCCCTTTCTGAACTTCATATGAATGGAACATGTGCAGTCTTTTGTAACTGGCTTCTTTCACTGAGCGCAATGTTTCCAAGGTTTATCCATATTGTGGTATACTAGCATATCATCAGTACTTTGGTCCTTTTTTATGGTTAAATAATACTTCACTGTGTGACTATGCCACATTTGTTTATCCATTTGTTTGTTGATATACATTTGGATTGTTTTCACCCTTTGGCTATTATGAATCACGCTGCTATAAATAGCTGTGTTTATAGTAATTGCTTTTTATTAGTCTGTGCACCTCCAAGGCTACCACAGGTTAGGCCTCACCCTTCTGCCACTGATACCAGCTCAGAGCTCAGTGGCTCCCAGGCATCCTCTAGGATCCTAAGCATAATTGTGAAGCAGGGACATTTATTCTTGTTGCTCTATTCCTGCATGCATGTACCCTTTTCTTATTTCCCCCTTGTTTCAGTACCTGAAATATCAGAGGGAGTCTTATCCCTTTCACAAAATGCTCTCTAGACTGCTGAAATTTTTACTACTCCTTCCTGCTTTAATCCAAGTGCCATTCTTTTTTTCTTTTTTTAAAAATTTATCTTCATTGTTTAAAGTATGACAGATGTCCCCCTTTGTTGCCCCATCAGCCCCTTCCTCTTCACTCCCACTCCCTCCCCAGGCCTTCACTACACTCTTGTCTGTCCATAAGTTATGCACTTAAGCATATAAATTCTCTGGTTAATCTCTTCCTGCCTCCTCCTCCCTCCTTCCCTCTGAGATCTGTCAGCCTGTTGCAAGCTACAATGCCTCTGGATCTATTTTCTTCATCAGTGTATTTTGTTATTAGATTCTACATATAGGTGAGATCATGTGATACGTGTCTTTTTCTGATTGGTTTATTTTGCTTAGCATAATACTCTCTAGGCCCTTCCATACTGTCTCAAAAGGTGAGAATGCAACTGAAAGGAATTTTAGGGATAAAATAGGCAGGTTTAGGGAGTCTTAGGAAAAAAGAGGGTCCAAGGGGAAGGACTGCATTGGAGCCACCAGAAGGCAGACATTCACAGAGAATAAGGAAAAGTCACAGAGTGTGGGGAAGAAGGAAACATACTTTCACAGAGGATAGAGAAGCTGGGAGGAGGGAAACATATGTTCACAGGAGATAAAGGAATGTTGCAAGATGAGGGGAAAGAGAGAGGGGGCACCATGTGGGTTTTGGACTTTGAAGCTGATATTCGTAAAAAGACTGACCAATTAGAAAAGCACAGAGTCATAAAATGGGGGAGGGGTCCAATTAGAAGAGAGCAGGAAGAGAC
>NW_006300036.1:3370255-3384135 GCF_000327345.1 Myotis davidii | reverse complement strand
GCACTTAAGCATATAAATTCTCTGGTTAATCTCTTCCTGCCTCCTCCTCCCTCCTTCCCTCTGAGATCTGTCAGCCTGTTGCAAGCTACAATGCCTCTGGATCTATTTTCTTCATCAGTGTATTTTGTTATTAGATTCTACATATAGGTGAGATCATGTGATACGTGTCTTTTTCTGATTGGTTTATTTTGCTTAGCATAATACTCTCTAGGCCCTTCCATACTGTCTCAAAAGGTGAGTATCTCAGAAAGCTGATAAATGCACATGAAGGTGTGAATGAGGCCTCAAGTAGACATTCCCTTACCTTTTCAAAGAGGGGAGTAGGTCCAAATGGATCTCATTGTAAGTGGGGGGGGTCCTCTAAAATGTGGGCTTGGGAAGCTGCTAAGGTGTCCAGACTGCTTTCAGAAATGTTCTTATCCCATCTCTCCTAAACTTCCTTCTGATCTTCACAGTCAGCCTGAGACTGAAACCTGGAGGCATTACTTGGCATGAATGCCTCTGTACATTTTACAACAAAAGTAAATACTCAAGAGCCACAGTTCATGAATCTGGGAATGCAACTGAAAGGAATTTTAGGGATAAAATAGGCAGGTTTAGGGAGTCTTAGGAAAAAAGAGGGTCCAAGGGGAAGGACTGCATTGGAGCCACCAGAAGGCAGACATTCACAGAGAATAAGGAAAAGTCACAGAGTGTGGGGAAGAAGGAAACATACTTTCACAGAGGATAGAGAAGCTGGGAGGAGGGAAACATATGTTCACAGGAGATAAAGGAATGTTGCAAGATGAGGGGAAAGAGAGAGGGGGCACCATGTGGGTTTTGGACTTTGAAGCTGATATTCGTAAAAAGACTGACCAATTAGAAAAGCACAGAGTCATAAAATGGGGGAGGGGTCCAATTAGAAGAGAGCAAGAAGAGACAAAGAATGACAGCCTTTATAAACCTTAGAAAAGAGGAGCTTAGTGGGTTACCCACTTGGGAACCTCTCCCTATGTGGGAGTCTGTAATTGCTTCCAATAAATTTCTACCCTTTTACTAATAAGTCCTTTTAGTCTGCAAATTTTATTCTTCAAATTTCGTGAGACAAGAACCTGCAAGGGGGAGATCCGCTCCCCGCACCCCACGCTTCACAACCAAAGTATTTTACTATTTCAAATAATCAATACAATTGAAATGGGATAACCAAGAACCTTGTGTTTGTGTGTTTGCCATGATGAAAGTTATGATCTACATACCCTGGAAAATACTCATTTATAGATGCACCTAACTCTAAAAATCCGAGTAGCTCTGCCCGAATGTGGAGGAAGATTTAGCAGGATTCTTTAAAGTGTAATCTATCTTCCAACTATATCCAGAATCACTTTGTGTGCCAATTTCAGGGGTCCCATTTTAGCTAGTAAAAGAAAATCTTTTAGGTGAATGTGGCCCAGGGACCAACCTTTCAGCAAGCTTCCCAGATGACTCTTAGGCACATTCATTCATGCATTAGGGTCATTCAAAAATATCAGGGCTTTAATTGTATGCATGCTACATAAGTAGGGAGGACCATAACATTTTTCATTCAAACTCTGGAGAGGGAAAGTAGGTGCTATTAATAATTACCCTGATAGCACTCTTATCAATCAGGAGTATACTGGCAAACCAGAGCACAAGGTCACCTTGCAAATAACTACCAGCCTGTCTGAGTGAGAACTTATTTTGCCATCTTCCTCTGACTCTGTAACTCATCAAAGCCACATTCTCAAAGCCTGACTATCTTATGAGTACTACTTATCTATGGGTATGAGTTTCCTACTTTTGTTGATTGCAGTCAGCTGTGGCTGTCACTAGTGCTGTCTTTATTCCCTGGTCTTTCTCTCTTTTGACATAGAAGAGGCTGTGGTTGGGTGAGGTCGTGGTTCTGGGCCAACCAATGGAAGGAATATTGAGTTGCCATGGGAGACCTCACACTTACAGTGCCCAAGAACTATGGATATGAGGAATATTTTTTTCAGTTCTGCAAACCTGCTATATTACTGCACCTTACTTAATATTTAGTGTTCAGTGATACTCAGATATGATTTTGAATTTGTTGTCATAGAGATTAAATGTAGTATCTAGTAGTACAAGCAGGTGTCAGAATTATACCTGTTTCCCCCCAGGTGTCTTCCTCTTCCCCCATATCTTATAATTTACAAAAAAAAAACAACCTTTCAGATACTTTGTCATTTTGCATTTGGGTTAGTTCCCTGTGGCTACTGTAAAAAAATTACCAACAACTTGATGGCTTAAAAACAACAGAGATGTGTTCTGTCACAGTTTTGGAGGCTATAAGTCTGACATCAGTATTGCTAGACTGAAATCAAGGTGTCAGCAGGGCCACACTCCTTCCGAAGACTATAGGGGAGAATTTGTTTCTTGCCTCTTCCAGCTTCTAGTGTCTGTCAGCATCCCTTGGCTTGTGGCTGCATCACTTTAGTTTTTAAGGCCAACATCTTCCAATCCTCTGTCTTTGTCTTCATATCATCCACTCTTCTGTATGGGTGTCTAATCACTTTCTGTCTTGCTCTTATAAGGATACATGTGATTGCATTCAGGGCGGACCTGGATAATCTAGGATAAACTCTAACAAGATCCTTTCCTTAACCACATCTGCAGAGATCCTTTTTCCAAATGAGGTATATACAGGTTCCATGAATCAGGAGTTGATCTCTTTGGGGCCATTATCAGCTGACCACAACATTTAGTAAATCTTTGGGATGGTGAGAGCAGACATGCATCATCAGCCAACAGTCAAGGAAATTGAAGTTTTGAGAATATAAGTTACTTGTACAAGGTGATGAGCCATCCAGTGTCAGACAAGGGACTAGGAATACTGTGCAATTCCCTTTAAGCTGTACGGGGACAGAGGACAGACATCACCTGGTCGATCTCCTTGCCTTCCTGTGCACCACTGGATAGTGTGCTTCAAAAGCACAGCATAAAATATTACTGCTGGGACTGACATGGTGATGGGAATCTTAGCCTTTGTAGGACTTCTTGGTACCATTAGAACCAGGGACATCCTGATGTAGAAATCTGGATCCAGCGAGTTGTGTGAGCTTAGGTAATTTTCTATGACTTTCTGCTCCTCAGATTTATCTTGTTTATGATAAGAGGATTGGACCAGAAAATAATATGATGAAATCCACATACCATTTATTGAATGCCCACAGTGTGCTAAGAATCGCTACATAGACTAAGTACTTGGATTACATTATTTTATGCACTCCCAATAAGAGAGGTATAGTTATTATACCTATTTTACTGACAACACTTCTTAGAGAGATTGGGCAATTTGTTCAAAACCACACTGTAAGCAAGTAGTGGACTCAAATATAATTCATCTGTTTGACCCCAAAGTCCTTCCCTGACCTTTAACCCCCGATTCTCTTTATATTCTCCATTCCTATGACTGTGATGCCATGATTGGACCATGGCTTAGGGACATGAGCCATATAATGGTCTTATAGCTACTATAAGCAAACTTTCACATGACTTGGCCGATTTGTCTCTACTATTTTCAAAGGAGCTAGCTGATGTAAGATAGTCCTTGATTCGGGATATTGTGTGAGAAACATGTGGTCCTAAGCAGCTGGGAAATCCTAGGGAATATTCCCTCATGGGAATATCACAGTAAGTAGAACTGTGTCAAATAAAAACTAACAGTGCTTACTTTATTTTTTTTATTAAACAGCTTTACTCAGCATTTGTTTCTGCTTTGGTCTAAAATCCTAGGTTCTTTGTCTCTGTGGCTTTTGAGGCAGCGTTGTGGAATCATTGCCTATTGGGGCTGGGAGAAGCCTAGAGACAGAATAGTTTCACTTCTACATTTTGTATTTGAAGGAATGGAAGCATAATTAAGTGAAATTTATTTATCCAGCAAACATATCATAAGAGCCTATATTTAAGATATAGTGCTAAGCACCAGGATTCAGAAATGAAGCAACATGATCACTGTTCCAGGGTCTCTGTGCTTACTGGGCAAGGCAAGCTCATAAACATATAATTTCAATAAATATGGTGAACATAGTGATTGTGCTTAGAATTCTACGGGAGCCTCAGGGAGTCAGCAGAGAGTGATGTTGAACTAAAAGAAGAAAGAGGGAAAAGACAAACCAGGGACAGGAAACAGGATCTTGGATGGGTCAAGTATGTTCAGAGAAGAGCAGTTGTGGTGGCTGGAACCTGAGATGGTGTGAGAGGAGATCACTGAGACTGGTGTGAAACTTGCCCAAAGTGAAATAACTTCTGGCTTGTTGAAATTCAAGTGTTTCAGCCTATACCCTCAAATGTGCCATTTTTTCTTCCCTGGTCCTGTTTTGTAAACTTGGTTTTACTGTGCTAGACTTGGCATTCTTCACCCAGGACAAGGGATCGCTTTCACATGCTGCGGAATATCTTAGGGCAGCCAGCATGTCTGCTGACCGCATGGAATGATTTTGTGATGTGTGTGAACCAACTCAGGCTCTTGTACATTATTTTGTTTCTGTTTCTAGGCTGCAGCAAAGCCAGCCTCGCCCAGCATGGAGGCCTCAGGTTACATTGTGATTCTGAGGATACCTGGTCCATCTGTGTATGCACATTACTGAGAATTCCTTCTAAGTAAAGTCATTGTTTTTCAATCACCAGAGAAGAATAAGTAGAAATGCAGAGATTGGGGATGTTTTGTCTTCTATGAAGCAGAGAAGAAGAAAGATGTGTTGCTTCCTTTCTTGATTTTAACATTAATCTACTGGCCTTTTATCCAGGTTCCAGGTTTTCCTTCAGAATTCTTTGACCACAAGTTGTTGTCCCCATCCCCATGGTGCCTATATATATTTGATGTATTTTTACTGGCTGGGCTGAATAGTATGATGGTAATGAAGGTGAAGATTCATGCTACTAGTGGTCCCATGGCATTCCTTTGTCCCTTAAAATTGGCAGATCTTGCCAAATTCCTTTCCATTAATTATAATAATAATAATAACAAAAAATTCTTTAAGGGTGTTCTCTCTACCTTCATAATGCAGTTTTTTCTCTCCTATATTCCCCCTGGGATATTTTCTACTTAATGAGATACAGGGATACACATTTTTCCTTGCTGTTTTTCTTGGGATGAGTGTTTTTTTTTGTGTCTACAAAAACCCTTCGGTTTTGGTTCTGAGTGCTAAAAAAGAATCCTCAAAGAAGAAGGAAATACACGTCTGAGGTTGAAATTGTGAACTTGAAAAATCCTATTTTCTTCTGTTAGCACTTTTAGATGGCCTACTATGTGTTGCTATATTTTGAGGGTATAAAGATAAATCAATTCTATGTTCACAAGGAAGTGAGTTGAGTGCAGACGACCAAGCACACAGAGACAGAAAGGATGGGCATCCCCAAAGGGTTGTGGGAATGTGGGAGAAGGGCCGTTTAGCATGCTTGGAGGGTGGGAGAACAGCGAGGATACACTTCCAGAGATAGGCTGAGTTGATTCTTAAAGTAGACAATTAAATAAGTATTGGGTGAAAATTACGAAAGAAGAGGAGGAGAAAGAATGGAAGGGGAAGAGATGACACTAAGGATGGTGAATTTGTTGCCAGTGGAAATGGGGTCCTTTTACTGAGTCGAGAGAAAAGCAATTCTGGTGACTTGTGCATGGGAGGATTAGGTGTAGTGGTAAGATTTATTGGGGTTAAAGTAAATGACTGCCCCCAGGATCCTGGTGTCTCATTTCTGTGGGCCCCATTGTGGAAAGAGTCCAGCTTGTCTTCATCACGCCCATAAGGCAGACCAGCATTCAAAACTTCTGTGCCATGCCAAAGGGTAATCTAGTTAAGCCTCTGTCCCTGTCTGGCTAGTGTAATCTGTGTTCCTGGCTCATGCTGCATTGTCCTATCCAGGCTCATGGTTGCAGCCTGCACTTGGGTCCATGCAGCTGCCAACCCCAGGCAGTTGCTAGGTCCTCATGGCCTGTCTCCCTCATGGAGAGAGAACCCGTGAGCGCACCAACAAATGTCTGATGGAGTGTGTGTTACCCAGTGAGAGGCCTTTGTTAGGCTTGGGTTATTTTATCTCAGACTTGGGAAGGACCAGCAGCTCTTTAAACTAACTAATCAACTTTTCAATCCTTCGTAGGTTCGTGTTGGACCCTCTCCCTAATCAATCTCTGTCCAAGATCTTCTGGGATTTTGTGTCCCTTATCCAATCTGATCCTTTTCCCAGGCTAAGTACCTCCCATTTTGGTTACCTTCTTAGTTCCTACTGCATTTACCTCATAGAAGGACCTCACCCTGCACCATCTTGGCTTCTGCAGGGCATGAGCCCCACAGAGGAATTTTCCCTTTATTATTTATTCCTTCCTCCCGTAGTCTGGGCAAGTAAATTGGCTGTACCCTGAGAGATTGGAAAGCCAGTCCTTCCTCCCTACACAGGGGAGAGAAGGGTGTTCATCCTCTTGGCAGGGCAATGCTATGGTTCCCTGGGAAGCTATGGATGCTGTAACTTCCTAGTGAAGCAAGCTTAGTGTCTAATTCAGCTCCCTAGTTTATTAGGCTTGATCTCTGATTCCCTTTGCTCCCTTCCTTTATTAACACTAACTAGCTACCTACGCTAACAGACTAGAGTGACCATTATTTACAAAGAAATGAGGTCAGAGATTGGCATAGAAGAGCACATGAAAAATAATGTGTTAAGGAGAGGATAAAGATTTTAAATAATACTCTTTGTATACCATTATCTCACAAATATTGTTTAGATAAATGACTATTATTATTGTGTCTATATGGCCAGCAATTTTCAACTTTTTTCATCTCATGGCACATAAGCTCATTATTAAAATTCTGTGGTACACCAAAAAATATATTTTTGGCTGACCTGACCAAAAAAAAAAAAAAAAGAGGTGTAATTTCAATTCAGTCATACCAGATGACTTTTGTTGTGTTGGCTGCTATCATTTTTTAAATTTGGCAATCCAAAGAGAAAGAGGTCAGTGCCCCTGACTAAATAATCAGGTATTACATGTTTTAAAAATTCTTGTTGCACATTGCTTGAAAATAGCTGCTCTAGGCCAAGGACATTACATCATTTTTCTAAGTTCTTGCAGCCACCTAATAAGCGAGAGAGTTGGGATTTGATTCCACTCCTCTGGCTGTTGGTTTGGACAATTCACAGCTAACTTACATGTTAGGCATCCTTTCTCAAAAGGAAGGCCCACTAGCACTATATGAATTAGCAATCACATTCTCCAGGACTTTGAAAAAACAAAAAACAAAACCATATAATGTGTGTCAGTATAAGTAAAAAGTCAAGAAAGAAAAAAAAAGCAATTCTTTGAAGGAGGGCACTGGATGAGCTCAAAAGAGAAACCAAGGATGAAGGTTAAGCAACGATGAAGAAAAGGAGAAAAGTAATTAGAGTTCAGTGAGCTATAGTGGAATTTGAAGACATTTCAGGAGCCAAGGTGGGACTGGAAGAGATTCGATTGCAAGGTTCCTAAGGGCTGATGAAAGCTGTAGAGTAAATCAAATGACTGTTACCAATTCAATAGAATTTTATATTGTGCTAGGAAATCGAGTAACAGTCCATTAGCTACAAAGTTCAGGATCAAGAAGAGAGCTAAAAGACAGGGCAAGTTCTGGAAGCCTGCTAGAAGTGTCTCAGAGAGCATCTCCTATGACCTCCTCACTTGGCAGCTGAGAAAGCCAAGGCCAGAGAGATGATGTTAATTCTACATGTGATTGAGCCTACTGCTAAGCAGAAGCGTGACACTAAGCTTCCAACATTCAATTTAGTGCTCATTGCAAGAATGTGAATTTCATATCAAGGTATGGATTTTCAAAAGTTGTTAGAACACCAGTTCTCTATCCATAGGCCAACCACAGAACATGGGCTATGAAATCAGGAATCTGAATTGCGAAGAACAATGGGAAGAAAAAGAATAGTATGACCTCAAAAAGCAAACACTAGGAGGAACTATTATAATACAAGATTGGGACACAAAGAAAGATCTAGTGGTTGTAAGGAAGAGGATGGAGAAACAGAGGCAGGAGGAAGGTCTAGAATATTGTCAATTGATATACTAGTATTAGAAAAACTCTAGTTTTATGGAGAGTAAATCCTTACTTGTATTTCTGTTAAAATATTTTTAAAATATTAAAACCAGGACATGCAGCATAGCATAGCTGGGAGGCTGTAGGTGGGCTTTGACCTCTGCATCCTGACGAAATCCTGATTGACTCTGTGTCAGGGTTCAATCAAGAAAACATGAACCACAAAGTTATTTTAATAGGGATAATTTACTTTAGGGAAGCTGTTAAATATTATTGAAATGTGGAAAAGCCTAACATGGAACACTGGGACTCTGGGGAGCAGCTGTAGCCCCTGGGGTAGAACAAAGGCAAGAGGCTGGGGTTTTACTAGTAGAACTTAGAAGCTTGAAGGAGAGGCCCTCACGGAGGCTTCTTTAGAGGGTTCTGGTGAGTTGTTGCCCATCCTGGTGCCCAGCAGAGCTAAGACTCAGACCACAGAAGAGGGAGTGCCACATTCATGGTTCTGATATTGATGAGGGGATGGAATTATGCTGATTTTAGGAGTGAAGAGAAAACATATTCATTCAAACCAATTACTGCTATTGGGAGCCATTAGTGCCATAACGAGGAAGCATTGGTGAGGAGGTGCTGATGGGAACAGTAGGAAACAGGAAGGAGTATGAACCCGTTCTTCTCCTCCAGTCTTCCAGACTGATTCTAGAGGCCCCTAAAGGCAGAACTGAACAAAGAGTCATCAGAAATGGAAAATTATGGTATGCAGAGTCTCAGTCCCCAAATTTTAAAATGCAGATTATAGAAGCATGGGTTGGGGACGAAAGGGCTATAGCTTAAAACCCACAAAGACTCTCGTTAGCTCTGTAATCCCCATCTGCATCCATCTCTGATCTTAGAAACAAATCAACCCTCACTCTAGGTGTTATAAAACATCCCAGGTTCTGATCTGTTTAGCCTGTTCTCCTTTATGGCAAAACTCCTCAAAATGACTGTCTGGCTTCAGTGTCCCTACTTTCTCACCTCCCATTTCCTCTGGAACATTTCTCAGTCAGGTTCTAATCCCCAACACTCATGGGAACCAACCTGTTTTCCATCCAAAACAGCCACCCTCCTCTGGTTGTGCTCTAAGTTTTACAGGTGGGTGGTTTTAGAGGGGCATTATTTTTTTAATAATTTTTTTCCTTTATTGAATAAGATATTACAAATGTGTCCTTATCCCCCCAATGTCCTCTCATCCCCCCATCCTGCCTTCACCCCCTGTTGTCCACATCCATCAGTTATGCTTATACGCATGCATACAAGTCCTTTGGTTGATCTTTCCCCCTCATAGCAGGACATTCTTTTAAAAGCTCATCACTCTCTAAAGAAAAGCTGTTGTGGTCAGAAATATGACCTGACCAGAATACCTTATGGAGGAAAAAATGGAAAGATAAGGCAACCCTTTTCTTATTTCAAACCACGTGTTTAAGTTGGCAAAAAGTAAATGTTTTGTATAGATAGAAAGTTTTCAGTTATTCAGAATATTATTTTGAGGAGAATGTTAGCGCCAACTCTGGCTTTTCAAATGACTCGTTTTAGAAGCTGATTTGGAGCTCAAGGAAGTGGATTAAAAATCTGACATGCTTTTTGTAGGGCAAATCTTGATGATGAAACCTCTTCTTTGTTTTCTTCACAGCCTGTGAAAATACTCACCACCAACTCCTAGCTCTCCAAGTCATCAATGCATTTGAGGAGCCATTCTGATCTCATGAATAACTGCTGTTAGGGGTAAATTCTACAGTTTCAGTCTCTTGTCCACAAAATCCTTTTGATTTGAGCAGCTTTGAAGCTACTTTTAATCCACAAATCACGCTAATCTAAGCCTTATATTTATGGGGAGAACACACAGGCACCCTGGAACTGTATATTCTATGAAACAGCTTGAATATGAGCATTGAGAAGATGAGAAAATTTTCTTTTGAAGGAAGCCTTACAAACACCTTGTCTTCTAGAATGAACCTCACTCACCTGCATCCTCTTAAACCTTTCTTTAAAGCATCTCTTTAACATCCTGTTCCTATGTTCTTGATTTATTATTATAGCTCAGATTATTTGACTCAGGTCTTAGAAAGTGTATCTTGATCATCACCGTCTGTAAAATGGGATAACAAATGAGATTTAATGTGACAAGATCATATTGTGATATGGAAGTTTCCTAAGTGTCCATCAATGGATGCATGGATAAAGAAAATATGGTATGTAAACAATGGAATACTATCCTCTATAATAAAAGCCTAATTTGCAAATTGATTGAACAGCAGGATGACTGGTTGCTATGATGCGCACTGATCACCAGGGGGCAGATGCTCAATTCAGGAGCTGATTCCTGGTGGTCAGTGCACTCCCACAAGGGGAGCACTGCTCAGCCAGAAGCTGGGCTCATGGCTGGCGAGCACAGCAGCCATGGCAGGAGCCTCCTGCCTCTGCAACAGCGCTAAGGAGAAGTGAGCCAAGCTGTAAAGAACAGCAAGCAGATAGGCGGTAAAGACTGAGGGGTCCTGGATGACAAGAGGGGACAGGCCGGGCTGAGAGACCCTCTCGAGTGCACGAATTTCATGTTCTGGGCCTCTAGTTCACTCATAAAAGAAGGAAAGCTTGCCATTTGCAAAAACATGGATGGACCTTGAGGGCCTTATGCTAAGTAAAATGAACCAGACAAAGAAAGACAAATAACCATCTGTGGAATGTAAAAACAAAACAACCCCCCCCCCCCAAAAAAAAAAAAATTACCACCCAATACATATATAATTCAGAGATACAGAAAACAGATTAGTGATTGCCAGGATTGAGGGTTGTGAGTGGGCAAAATGGGTGAAAGCAGTCAAAAGCTAAAAACATTTAGTTATAAAATAAATTAGTCATGGGATGTAATGTATAGCATGGTGACTATAGTTAATAATATGGTATTGCATATTTGAAAGTTTAAGAGAGTAGATATTAAAAGTTATCACCATAAAAATAATTGTAATTATGTATGGTGATGAATGTTAAGTAGACTTATTGTGAGAATCATTTCTCAATACATACAATATTGAATAATTATGTTGTACACCTGAAACTGATATAATCTTATATATGCCAATTAAATCTCAATAAAAAATATAATTTTGTGGGGAAAAAAACCTGGTTCATTGGAAACACTTAGTAAATGTTTGTTTACTTAGCTATGAAGACACCACAAATGCATTTCAGGAGTCTGTGCATTTCTTTTCTCCCCCGTCATCTTTAAGAGGGCCATTGGGCTTTGCAGGACAGCCTCAGATGACTGTCTGAGGGCAGCCTGGCCTGCTCTGCATATCCCGGAAGTTCTAGCCTCTTTAGGGAAATATGCTATTAGACTAGGGCAGTGGTCAGCAAACTGCGGCTTGGCAAACTGCGAAACCACGGCTTGCAAACCACATGCTTCTCTTTGGCCCCTTCAGTGTGGCTCTTCCATAAAATACCGGCTCTTCCACAAAATACCTACTTCTGCGCATGGGCCACGAAGTTTCAATCGCACTGTACGTGCGCGCCTGTACGTGGTATTTTGTGGAAGAGCCACACTCAAGGGGCCAAAGAGCCGCATGTGGCTTTTGAGCCGCTGTTTGCTGACCACGGGTTAGGGCATCATCCAGTCCTTTCTGTTTCAATTCAAGGCATGAGGTAAGGTACCAAAAGGCTCTTTACACTTCAGTGGACTTTCAGACTTCTAAACAAACAGGCCTAAAATTGATTAAGAAAATGAGGACATTTGCAGAGGTTCTGATGTCCTCTTGGAGGTAGTTATGGTAAGATGAGACAATGGTGCAGAAAAAGAGAATTCGTTTATTCCTTGACATGGCTATAGATCACAGACTTTTAAAATAGAGCTAAATTCTGGCTTGTGAACCATAAACAGAGCAATGCCAACCAGTTAGTATTAAGAAATATATAACACCCAGTGACTTTTACTAGTAATTACTCCACTTTAAAAATCACCCTAAACCATACAAAGTCATCAATTCTATCTCTTAATAATTTTGTATCTCAAACACTTCTATTGTACTGCACAGGCAATGAATAAGAGAAATAATTTAATTGATATTTCAATTACCACACTCATTTGGGTAGATGGAAATGTAACTTCTATAAGTCTTTTGAAATAAGAGTCTAGGATTAACTATAGTTATTCTGAAAGCCCTCTTGGGTAATTTTCTTCGATTGCATCCCACATCCACAGATATTTTAATATTGTCATTCTGCTCAAGGCCCAAGAGTGTTTCCCTCTTGGTCCTTAAATTCAATACTAGTGTCTTCACCTACTGCCAACTGCTCAGCCCATCTTTTCAATATAATTTTTATTATAACTCAACATTAATACTCTAGATTGTCAAATTAATTTCCTTTTTACTTCTGAAAAAGCCAATTACAAAATTACAGAGTGTTTTTGGAAAGATCATCTAATTCACTCCCTTTTTAAAAGATAAATGCAGGCTGAGATGGGCTGAATCAGATGGCTAGTTACTAACAGAACTGGACTTAGGCCCAGGTCAACTTATCCTCCACTTAGTTATCTTTTCCCCAGAGTGTGTGCTTCCTGACTTTCATTTTTGTCTTTGTGAACAATCAAAAATTGTGCTGCTTCAAAACTCAGCTCCTCTAGAACCTTTGCCCTTTAACCCCAGGTGACTCTCACCTGCCTTCATCTCATGCCAAAATCTCTCCCCAGATCCCAGCAACCCTTCCTCCTGCTTGCACACATGAGCTAATTCAAGTCAAATTAACATTACTTTGGGTTTATTTCACTCCCTAATAGTATTATGTGCATTTTGGTTCTCTAATCATGAACTCCTTAATAGAGTTTTTCTCATCATTACCCTTCCCACCCCCAACATCTTTTATCCTTATGCTAAACATAGATGATCTTTACACAGAGAGTAGTTCAATATCTATTGACAGAACAGAAGAAAAGGTGAGAGCAGGCTGCCTGATCATGTTTATATCCTACTAGAGGCCTGGTGCATGGATTTGTGCACCAGTGGGTCCCTCAGCATGGCTGTGGGGATTGGACCAAAATCAGCTCACTGACATCCCCCAAGGGGTCCAGAATTGCAAGGGGGCAGTTCTCGAGTGATGCATCCCAGAATTGGGCTCTCTACTCACTGGTTCTCACCCAAGAACCACAGCTGCTAAGTCATCACAGCTCGGCATCTCCTGCGTTGAGCGTCTACCCCTGGTGGTCAGTGCTCATCATAGCTATTGGTTGGATGGTCTAACAGTCACTTAGGCTTTTATATATATAGATTCTTCTTGGCCTTGGAGAGGTGACCTGGTTGAAATGTATATTGCAAGTAAATTGTTACTAATAGTAGTTATAATACTGACATTTGGGAAAGATTTACATTTTTTAAGTGGAGAAAATTCAAATTTATTCCTGTAATACCACCCTTACCACTTATGTTCTTGAATGGTTAGAAAGGAGTGGAGTTACAGCTTGAGAATAGCCACTATTTTTTAAGTAATCTTGTATAGCTCTACTCAGCTATATCGTACATTAATTTCTAGTCTATCTTTTTTTTTTTTTTCAAATTTTATTTTTTATTACAAAGGGTATTACATATGTGTCCATTTTTTTCCCCGCCCTAGACAGTCCCCTAGCCTCCCCTATTCCCCAGTGTCTTATGTCCATTGGTTAGGTTTATATGCATGCATACAAGTCCTTTGGTTGATCTCTCTCCCTTACCCCTACCCTACCCTCCCTTCCCTCTGAGGTTTGACGGTCTGATCCATGCAAAGCATTTCTTATGTAATAAAATTTAGACTATGTAAATAGGACACAAAAATAGACATTTTTACCAA
>NW_006300036.1:3357585-3365659 GCF_000327345.1 Myotis davidii | reverse complement strand
GGGGAAGCTTTCCTGCCCAAATCCCTGGGTTCCTTTTACCTTTCCAGGGGAGTTCTGCTCTTCCCGGCTGCAAACCGTCTCACCAGCTGAGCCCTTTCGCCAACTCGGGGTGGGTGCTATTAGTTTCAGCTGCTCACTCCATTTGCTCCGGGACACGACCTGGGACGCGTCTGCCTATATCGCCGCCATCTTCTCTCCCTCTCGCCGCCATCTTCTCTAGTCTATCTTACTTCTCATAGTTCTCCCTTCTCAAGGAGGTGTAGTATGTCAAGAACAGTGCCAGTCCTGAGATTCTACCCTGTTTGCAAGCTACCAACTTAGCCTGCCTCAGTTTCATAGAAACTAGTAGAAAACACGAGATCCCTGGGTCAAAGACAAAGAACAGTTTATTGCTTACAGCCATAGCAGTAGCCTGAACTATTAGCATTTGTCCCACTTCCCAAGGTCCATTTTCCACAGTGTGATGTAACAAGAGCTAACTGACACCTGTAGGGTACGTTTGTTGCTAGCATAGACCAAGAACCCCACCCTGACCAAACTTTGCCTCAAGGGAGACATTATCAGTACAAAAACAACCTTGAAAAGGTAGTTCAAACAAAAGGTCATTAATACCTCTACTCATAAGACACTAGACACGAAGAAACAGGACAGAACCATGGAGCATCATCTGTTAACAGAGCTCATTGTGATATTTGTACAAAATACACGACTCCTACTCATATATCAGAACCATGAAAATGACTCTGATACTCTAAAAAGGTCACAAGGAAGGTGGTGTGGCCATATAAAGAACAGGACGCTGGATAAATCTTTGCAACTAGAAGGAAGGAGGCAAGTGATATCTTGCTCAGCTAAAAGGCAAAAGAAAGACAAGTGGGGATATATTGATATGAATAAAGTACTTTTTGACCATTCAGATGAACATCATTCATCTGATGATGAACAGAACTGTGCTTCATAGGGAATAAGTGTTATACTGAAAAGAAATTATGTATTAGCTAGATAGGAACCAAAAGAGCTGTGAAGAGAAATGAGGAAACATTGAAAGTGAAGAAGTGAAGAAGCAAAAGAGATGATAGTAAAGGATAAAATGTTGATAGTTGACAGTGGGAAAGCAAAATTCATTGGTTCTTATTTTGCTTCCACCTGTCTCAATGAGAATGATATTTACAGTGGAATTGAATATATCAGGGGTCAGCCAACTGAGTCCTGTTTTCGAAATCTTTTATGTTGTCTGTTATTATAAATAAAGTTTTATTGGAACACAGGCAATACCCCTGCCCCCCCCTTTTACATATTGTATCTGGCTGCTTTTGTATTACCAGGGCAGAACTGAGTTGTTGCTACAGAGACAGTATGACCTCAAAGCCTAAAGTGTTTACTATCTGTCTTATTACAGTAAAATTTGATGACTCTTGGTTAGTTATAATATTGGTGGTTGAATTGAAGTTGGGGTGAATAGTAAATAGGTTAAAATTTACAACTATCTTTGTGATTTTAATAATAAACAAAATTTAATAAGATGAATGTAAAGTTCTGTACATGAGTTTCAAGGCCCAAGGTTATTAAGTAGCAAGACAGATTTCAAATTAACAAGGAAAAGAATTTTCTAGTAATTAGAGCCATTATCCAAAAATAAAACTGAGTATTCTGGAAGATAATGTATTGTCCTCACTGGAGCTTTCAAGGCAAGGATGGGAATTCCATGGGTGCAGGCTAGAGGAGGGGACCTGCTGACCCAGGTGGTCCATGGCTCAAGGGTGATGGACAAGGATGATGAGAGTGGTGTGGACATGCTCAGGCCAGGGGTCAAAGAAGAGCTGGATTCCCAATAAGCAGGAGAGCGGGCTCTGAATACCAGCAAGGTAGGGGACTCTAATGACAGGAGAAAATATTTCTGGAAGCATTTGATAGAAAATAGTTCCCAAAAGAGATTCCTGATTAATCCTTATGGGAAAAATTAAAACACCACGGCACCTCATTAGCCTTGGCTTTCTGTTTTATTTTGAATGACAGATGTGGCTGTCACCACAATCTTTTTAGAGTTTATTAGACTCTGTGATGACCTTAATCTGACCCTGATTAGGACATACAGGTTCTGATCCTGGTTTTGTCTTTGATTCACTATGTGCTTTAGGCTGCAGTTTCTTTTTCTAAAAAATTCTGAGCTTGAATAGATAATCACTCAGATGCTGTGATGGCCTAAGTTGTTTCCTTTCTCCATCACCCAGCTGAGGAGCAGGCAGCCCTTCATCCCCATGGAGTGCCAGCAGCCTTTAGGCCTGGGCCAGATGCCTCCAGCCTGTGGTAAGAAGAAGCAGGCTTGCCTGGTTCTGCCAAACCTTTAGGCCACATTAAACATTTTAGTTTAGATTAAAAAATAAATCTGGAGCTGTTTAACATTCCCAAGCTGGTTGTGTGTGTGTGTGTGTGTGTGTGTGTGTGTTTGTATGTGTGCGTGCTCACATGTGTGCATGTGTTTATGTGTGTGTGTGCAAACATGCAAAACTTGAAAGCAGAGAGTTTCAGCTGGCCCAGAACCTGCCATTTGTATCCAGCTGTTGGCCTTGTGCCTCACAACAGACTTACAGCCCATACTAATAGCTCCCCTGAAATATGCCCTATTCTTTTACCCAGGCAACAAGATTCCCAGCAGCTGTGGGGGACGTCTTTCGACCCAACAACAGACAAATAAGAATCTTCATCTGGGAGGGAGTGGGGCCAGAGTGTGTGAAACAGCACTGAGATCCTCTCAGAGAATCCATGTCACTTGGTTAAGTACCAGAAAAAAATAAGATTCTGCCATGATTCTATGGGAAATACAAAACTTTATCTTGTATGTTTCATCCCGCAGCCATGACATTCCTTTCTTGTGAAAGTCACAGATTTATTCAAATCACGACTGAAAGGAAAGGACGCCAGGATGACAACACAGCACTTCTCAGCTTCCAGGGTGTCATCTTAGGGAAACAAGCAATATTTTAGGCAGGACTGCTGTTACCGAGCTTTCCGTTCAAAATGATTAATAAGAGGACGAGGGAGGCAGGAGAGAGAGGTGTAGTTTTTGTCTCTGCGATTGTTCTGCTGTTGTCTCCGCAACGTCAGGAAAGACACTTAATCAGTCGGGCCCTTGTTTATCTGCTCGCCCAAGACAGACCCTGAGATTTATTTTGTCGATGAGCCTTGTTCTCTTTCAGCAGCCTCCTTTCCAAAGAGGAACATTTACTGCTTGGCTCTTTGAACAATGTCCGATAGCTAAATAGCAGCTTGTAGCTTTTTATCCATATCCACGTTTTCTATCTCACCCACATATTTGAAGATTGAGCTGAGTGAAATGTTTGCACTTGCTGAAGCTCTGAACTCAAACAAGGCATCAGGATTTTCTGACTGATACCAGAGACTGTCAAGCTAATTTGATCAGGTGCTGTTCAAAAAATCGAAATACATCTGTACAGGTATTTTTAGATCTTCATAAAAGACCTCTCTCCTTTCTCATCAAGGATCTTCATTCGATTAAAAAATAAAAACAAAACTCCACCTGGCTCCTCCTCTGTCAAAATCAGACTTATTGTTACTCTAAAATGTTATAGTACTAACCGGTTTTTCTTTGGTTTTCAAGCTGTTTCGCACCTGAGCAAAAAAATCCATTCATTGTTCTGACCCAAATAACCTCTTTATATTTTGAAGACTCAAAGGCAACCTAATTAGCTTATCTACTTTTACTCTTAACTTAATTGCATATCAATTTTTATCACTTTCAAAACAATGTCACAGTGAATCTGGAATGATCTTATCAGGAGTTTGTTATTTGGATTCCCATGCTATAATTCAGTAATTATGCAAATTAATGAAGTAAGACAATCTTATTTAGAAGCAATTCACATGATAAATGGAAAATAAAACAAGAACATAGTTTAACTCAATTATCATTTTTATAAACTGTGTCTTATATTACTGGACTGAAACACAGTTAGACTTTCAGTGTGAAATGCTGTATTTGTAACAAGTAAGATCCTTATTAAAGTTAAACATTAAAGGATATATTATTTGCTCTTTCTTTATGCAGCTTGAGAGTATAATGTGTTCCTCAAATTGCTACCATATTGTTTTGAAATGCTTATCAATGTGAAGTGTCATTCAATTTCATGGGGTCCTCTGTTCCGATTCCCTCAATTGTAAACCAAACAAGAAAACAGATGTGTGATTGGAGCTCTTTAGAATATTAACATTCAAGATGTGCATTTTCCTCAAATTCCAAATCTATTTTTTAAACTACCCTCTTTGTTTTTTAGCTGCTTTCGATGACTAAGAGAGGCAGTAGTCAAAATGGTGCCACGAAAATTCATCTTCAACACTACCAGTCTTCTTAGGCCTTTTGGAGACTTGTTTCCATCTTCAGGAGCTCCATGCTGTCTCCTGCGCTCTTCCACCTGGTGAAGCCAGGGCCTAGGAAAGAAACTTATGTCACTCATTCCCTAGTGCAATTCACATTCATGGTTCCAAGAGCATTTGCATTTTCTGTGTGGGAATTAGAAATTCTACCTTGGAAGGGATCCTAGCAGCCTGATTATGCCACTTTGTTTTTGTAACTTCAAAGATAAACAATCCCCACTATTTCCTCACTATTGTTAATCAGGTCTGTGCATTTTTATATACTAGAGGCCCGATGCACGAAATTCATGCACTGCGGGAGGGGGGGTCCCTCAGCCCAGCCTGCACCCTCTCGCAGTCTGGGACCCCTCAGGGGATGTCCACCTGCTGACTTATGGGAACGGGCCTAAGCCAACAGTTGGAAATCCACCTTGCAGTCTGGGACCTCTCGCTTCTTACTGCCCACCTGCTCGCTGCTCCTTACCACTTGGCTTGCTGCTCCTTAGCGCAGCCATGGAAGCAGGAGAGGCTCCTGCCACCATCACTGCACTCGGCAGCCATGAGCCCTATCTTTCTGTGTAGTTGTCTGTGGGCCAACTGCTCTCTTCCTTCTCACTTAGGGCGAGCAGCATGTGAGGGCAGACCGTGCTGTCATGGAATGCAGGGGACTGCCCAAAGCTGAGGGGAGTGGCCGGGCCCACAGGATGAGAGGTGGACCCAGAGGACGCTATCTCACCCAATTGTGGGGCGGGCTGGCTGGCCTTCATCTGCCTGACCCACCCGGGGAGGGACTGAGCAGGGTTCTGCCTCTCCATTCTCCATCCTTCCATCTGTGACATCTGTCACCCTTACCAGGCCTCCCCCAAAGTGAGTTCAGCTGAATCCCTGAATGTAAAAGGGCATGGGGTGGGGGGGGTCCTCTACTCCAGTGCCCCCTGATTCCCTGCGACAGGACCTGGTCTCAGAACGGTGGCCACAGCTGTAGAACATAGATCTGTTTCAAAGAAAAGTTGGGAATGCAGACTTTCTTATGAGCCCCTATTCCAAAAGGTAGAAGTTTATTCACATTGTGGCAAAGACACCTTCAAGAGTAACATAAGTGGGTAAAGTCAGGGCCAACCTGAGCCATTTCCTCATCCAATCTCTCTGAGGCTCGTGGACAGAACCAAGTCTCAGCTCTTCGCAGGACCCGGGTTTTTTTAAGCCTAAAGGACAGTAGTCTGTCTCCATTCTTATTCTTTGGGATTTTTTCATCATCAGATAAAAGGATAAGTACATTGGGGCAATCCTTTTGAGATACAATATTCCAGTTGCACCCATGTGGCGACAACAGCGACCCTATGAGGGAGGGAGCCAACAGATGGGGAGCAGGGAATTCTGAAAACCAAAGCAAAGGTTCAGAACATGGAAGAAGTCTGCATTCTGCTGAGAAACTCGGGCTCCTTCCTCTGTGGTCACACAACTGTCACATGCCAGACAGTCACTCAGAAATATCTTGGCATTGGCCAACTTATGGAATTCTCCCTTCTCTCCGTTCTCCTGAGCCGGACTCTGGACACGTTGACTGTGGCATTCTCTTGGTCATAGTTTTTTTTTGTTTGTTTGTTTGTTTTTTTCAAAACATTACAAAATTTATATGAATATAACATACAAAGATGCAGCCTCCTTTGTAGGAACAGGGAAGGAAGGGGTGGTTAAGTAAGGCACATGGAACTGCAGCAAGCACCAGCTGTGGGGAGGGCCAAGAGGAAGAGGGGTTTGGTACTGGGGCTGAGGCCCAGAGCCATTGCTGGAGAAGTAGAGATCCCCTCTGAGGGCCACGTCCTGAGGCTGAATTAATTAGCCAAGCTGAGGCAGAGCTGGGTGGCCATATCAGCCATCTTTGATACTGTTTACCCTTTCCCACCCTAGCTCTGTTGTAAAACCCCAGAGCCCTGAATTCCAAAGGCCCCATCCAGAGCTCTGGAGTAGGTCAAGTTTGAAAGCCGATATGCCTGTGTGCTGAGGGATGGCCGGAGACAGTGGTGAGGTAGCAGGGAAAGGGCTCTCACACATACCCTTCTGTGGGGGCCACAGGTGAAGGCGGCCAGGGGCGTAGGGTAGGGATGGGGCACCATGGCCCCAGCCTCTTAGGCACCCCTGTCTGTCCTCTGCAGTGAACATGGAGGAAAGGGCTGCCTCTGAGGAGGGGCCGGGCCAGGCCAGGTGACCATCTTGAGTTCTGGCTGAGGTGATGGTCCTCACCCTGAGATGCCTTCTAACTGGTGATGGACCCAGGCTTGACTCCCACCACTGTGGACATCCGGGACCCAGGTCTGACTGACTGCCTCTGGGCTGAGGTCGCCCGGGACCCAGGCCAGACTCCTGCCACTGTGGGCACCTGGGACCCAGGCCTAACTGACTGACTGTCACTGCACTGTGGCCACCTAGGACCCAGGCCTGACTCTCGCCGCTGCGGCACCCAGGACACAGGCCTAACTCCCATGTGGCGGGTGCTTGGGCACAGAAAGCTATATATATATATATATATGAATGTTCTTTCTTTTGTTGAGGTAAAATCTACTTTTTAATTATTGACTTTAATTTTCCTCTGGGTTGATATAGAACAAATCTAACTACCTTTTCTACTTGACAGCTATTTAAATATCTAAAGAGAGTAATCAGGTCTTTCCTTCATCTTCTTTTAGTCAAGTTAATCATTCCCAGTTCTTTTATTTGTTCCTCATTTGCCATGGTTTTCAGATTTGTCAATCATTTTCTATCTCAACTGCCCATCTTGATCACCAGCAGTGAACTAATTCTAATTTCTCAGTGCTCTAAAATATACAAAGACTGAACATGACACTCCAAGTTCTCTAATAGACAGGGGAACAGCACATGACCTATAGTTTGGTATATACACTTCTCCTAATGAAGTCTCCTGACCATCCCAACTTTCTTTCACTTAACATTGTTTAGATCTAGTGAGGCATGGCACTGGAAAGACAATAATTAACCAGAACCAGTCCTTGCCCTTGAAGAACCTATACTAGTAATAGAGATCCAGTTACGTAAACAAACAAGTGAAATGTGGAGTGAACACTCAGTGCCAGGCCAATGTTTAAGGTACGGGAGTGAGAGGTAAGAGTGATGGACTATGGAGTTGCAGATGAAGTAGTACCAAGCAGAGATTTGATTGCTGACAACCCAGGTGTTACCTACTGGTAGTAGATTTTCAAACGTGCATTTTCTCTGGCAGCTGTCAAATGACAGGCTTTGTTCATTGTCAAAGGAATTTCAGGGCTTCCTCTTCAGTGAGTTCTGAAATTTCAACTCCACCCTCTCAGTGGTGAGACCAGCACAGCCAGTGGGCTTGGAATTCTCCAGGCAACAGACACGATCTGGTAGTAGGTATCATTTTGTTACTTAAAATATCTAGAACTTACAATTGAAATGATCTTTTTGGCCAATACTGGTAGTCTTATTTCTCCCAAAGGACATAGCCAATATTTAAATCCACAAATTCAATCATGTTCTTAAGAGAGATACACATTCAGGTGACACTTTGGAAAAAAAATGCACACATGGATTTATAGCTAATAGTTTGCCACCAAATGTTGGCCTGGTTTATCCTTTGAATTAGGTGGCTGTTAACAATTCTCTGCTTTCTTGTCTAAGGCTAACAGCAGAGATCAAGAGATGATCCTAGCTTTCCTTTATTATG
>NW_006300036.1:3354656-3356257 GCF_000327345.1 Myotis davidii | reverse complement strand
TGTCCGAATGCGTTACTCTTTCCTCCTAGTTGTAGGACTTCCACTCAGCCAGCGTTCCTGTGGGTCTGGGTGATGTCCCTTCCGTCTTTTAGTTTCACTTTTGAAATGGTTGTTCGAGGCGGCAAACTCCGGCGTTAACCTATGCCGCCATCTTGGTTCCGGGTCTCAATCATGTTCTTAAGAGAGACACACATTCAGGTGACACTTTGGAAAAAAAATGCACACATGGATTTATAGCTAATAGTTTGCCACCAAATGTTGGCCTGGCTTATCCTTTGAATTAGGTGGCTGTTAACAATTCTCTGCTTTCTTGTCTAAGGCTAACAGCAGAGATCAAGAGATGATCCTAGCTTTCCTTTATTATGGATCTTTCTTGGAAAACTGGCATTAGTTCCTTAAGTATCTTATCACATCTCCCCTTTGTTCTTCCCATTACATTTCCAGCCCCTTATATACTGGTCCATTTTGTTCTCAGCCTGTATCATGGTGTGGGTGCAGAGGGAGGGTTGATGAGAGCTGGAGTAAAAAGGGAGTGGGTGGTGGGAAGATGGGGAGGTGTTGAGAGGCCTTAAAATATTCTTGAGGGTAAATATTGCATCTGAAATACTTTTGAGAGATGGCAGCACAGCTGATTTGCCAGGGAACAGGAAAAAACTTCCTATTCTGCTTGGCAAGGTCTCCAGCCTATGTGAGGTACCATGGGGGAAATCACTGGTTGCTTGGCTAGCTTTCCCATGAACGGTTTACTTTCCATTTTGCGTTTACTACTGTTGATAAAGTATAGATGACCATCTGGATCAAACTGGAGGATAAACAAAAACACCCAAGGAAATGCTTTATTTATGTTGCCATTATCTCTGTAATCATGGGCATACATCTTTTCTTGCATAGGGTTGAAATACAACTTTATCTTCTGCTGTTAATCTCTGAGAGATTGGAGTTTTATGACTCTGAGCTTTAATTCTTTAGTTTCAGAGGTGACCTTGACAGGGCCAACTTCTTTTTTGAGATAATGCCTTAAATTTGTGTAATACTTAACACAAATAAAATAAATTTCAATAAAATTCAATAAAATTGAACATTATGCTACTTTGAGTTAAATAGAAAGTTATTATCTCTATTTTACAGGAGAGGAAACTGAGGCTCAAAGAGGATCTGAGTCGTTTCAAGGTCACAGGCCATAAGTAGATTATGAAGTTGGTGGAATATGCAAGTCTTTTGATTCTGGCTTCAGAATTTTCTTCATGAAACAGCACTGCCTCTAATTGTGGTGGAGGTTAGAGTTGATCAGGTCCTAGTGCAGGTCTTATTGCAAGTGATCTTCACAATGGCCTTCTGGGGGAGGTTAGGCAGGCATTATAAGTAACTCATATTGTTTTCTTGGCTCAGCCAATTAATAAGCTAAACTATAAGAGACTCATGCTTAATCAAAAGCCAAAGAAACGATAGATAACATTGTTTTATGTGGCTTTTGAATTTCTAAGTCCCTATGACACCATCAGTCAAAGAGAAACTCTAAGACGGATGGGACATCATCCAGAACCACAAGAACGCTGGCTGAGTGGAAGTCCTACAACTAGGAGGAAAGAGTAACGCATTCG
>NW_006300036.1:3328396-3353104 GCF_000327345.1 Myotis davidii | reverse complement strand
AGGGGTGTGGGGGATGCGGGAAGAAATTGGACAAAAATTGTACACCTATGGATGAGGACAGTGGGTGGGGTGGGAACTGGGAGGAGGGGAATTATGGGGGGAAAAAGAGGAACAAATGTAATAATCTGAACAATAAAGATTTAATTAAAAAAAAAAGCCAAAGAAACCATTGATATCCACGTTTTATGTGGCTTTTGAATTTCTAAGTCCCTATGACACCATCAGTCATAGAGAATACCTACTAATATTTAAGGAAGTTCTTGTTGCTGAATGTAGGTCAGCAACTGTGGCTATTAAAAAGAAAGAGATGCTACTAAATTAGAATTGACGTTCTGTGGTCTCTGGGTATGACTCCTGGCTGAATGTTGCTGGCAAAGTGTAAAGTCACATTGTTAATCTTCTTTCTTTTCTTCATCTTTCATGTCTACACTCTTTTATCTCTAATAACATTTAGACTCAGTCACCACTAGCAGCTTGTGACTTGTCTACACTTTGAGACAGTCACTCATCAGAAGACCACACTGGTCACCCCTGCATTTTCCCATTGTGACGGCCTGTGGCCCCTGGCAGATAAAGCTCTCCACACATGGGCTTCACGAGTGTGTCATATGAGCAGTGGTACAGGACAGAGTCCTTAGAAGGAGCTCATGCTTGGTTGAATGCACTGCTGTCACCAACTTGAAATTTTTATTAATTTTTGTACCAGGGGCCCTGCATTTTCATTTTGTCTTTGGTGCCACCAATTATGTAGGTGGTCTTGGCCCTCCAACCAAACACACTGCAACACACAGAGGCTCACGTTCTTGTTCCTTTCACTTATCTCAGAGGGGTAGACCCCCTACCCAAGACACCAGAGCTAGTCTCTGACTACACTTTACTTGAAGCTGAAAACATTTTCTAAAATGCAGGGACTTCTGGCATATTTTATTTTTTATAAGAAAATGGAGCTATGCAGCTATTTTTAAAAAAGTTCTCACAATACAATTAGGGTTCCTATTTTATAAGAAAATGTATTAAATAGATGTCATTGTGACAGAGCATGAGAGAGAGAGTGAGAGAAATGTAGAGGAAGAGAGAAATAGAGGGGGAGAGAGAAAGGGAGAGAGAGAATGGAGTTGAGGGCTAAAGAGCTCAGAAACCTGGAAAAAATGGGGTATATTCTTTTTTTAATATATTTTTATTGATTTCAGAGAGGAAAGGAGAGGAAGAGAGTGATAGAAACATCAATGATGAGAGTGAATCATTGATCAGCTGCCTCCTGCAAGCCCCCTACTGGGGATCGAGCTCACAACCTGGGCATGTGCCCTTGACTGGAATCAAACCCAGGACCCTTCAGTCTGCAGGCTGACGCTCTATCCACTGAGCCAAACCTGGTAGGGCAGGGTATCCTATATTATAAGAGAAGAATATGCTAATTATCCATTAAGCCATAAAGTCACGACCAATCTACAAGTGGTGGAGAGTTACAGGAGGACAGGGCAGCGAGCTATGAGCAGTGAAGAGCTACCAGGGCAGTGGTAGCGGTGGGTGGTTGACTGAGGCAAGCGGCAACGAGCTACTTGCGGACCGATTCATGTGCAGGGCTACTAGTCTTCTTATATGATGAGAGGGAAATACTCATCTATCAAGTCAGTATTTGAAATTGTATATAGTTTTGAGTTTCAAATTCTATGGAGTGGATTTATGAGAGTGGGGGTTATTATGAGGTTAAGAAATGTGGAACTTTCTCTCATTGCTCCATCCCTTGTTCTGGTACTGACTTCTCAGTAATTGCTATAGATTGCATTTTTTTTCTTTCTATTTTCCAGTACTGCCTCAATTCCTTTTTTTCCCCTTTCCTAGCTTTTCTTCCCCCCCTTCCTTTCTTTCCCATTATGCATATTATTTTACTGACTATAAAGGCATGTCTTTGGTTCTTAATTTAAAAAGCAATTGAAATTTTTTCTTATTCCCATACTGTTTACTTTTATTAAAGCTTATTAAAGCACTAGGGACTAAAAACAAAAACAAAAAACTAAACTTAAATTAACATTGAAAAGAAATACTTAAAACTCTGATTAGTGGAAAAATCCATGATCCTCTTTGTTTCCTCTCTAGATAATTATCAAAAAGCTGAAATTATTAGTAGAATATTTTTGGTACAATTCTTAACATTTTTTCCTGTTTGTCATTTGCCCTTGATAAGTTATCAAGTTTTTCAACCCAAATTTATTTAATGATTGCACGGGTATATTTTTATTACATTATACCATCTTGTCATTAAAGGAATTTGATTATAGAATTAGCTTTAAAGTCTTAAACTGATGTCACTGTTATTGAGGTTCTCTACCCACCTTTTGTTCTGGAAGTTAATTCTTCCCTATCTTCTTAAGTGTACAGAGAGGCATTGGAGTGAGAAGATAAAAAGGCATGATCTCTCTCTCTAGAGGTTTACAGGGTTGTGCCAACTGTTCCAGGACATATGACACCTGATAGCTGGGAAGTGGAGCCACAGTGCAAGAACAGGGTTTTCAAAGGCATGAGAGTCACTGAAGGCCTGAGTGAGATAAGAGAAGGCTCTCAATCAGCACAACTTGTACACATAAGGGAGGGATTGGCATGCCTCTCACCATTTTCAAAGGTATGGAAAATAAGAAGAAACACCCATGCATTTGAGTTCTGATAACAATGCACTTTTCCTTTTGCTAGGAGTTTAGAGAGATTGGATAAGCACCAGTTACAAGACACTATTGGGAAAGAGAAGGACAGTCTCATGGCTGACTAGCTCTCTCCTTGAGTCAGCGACAAATGCTAGTAACTGAAATGACTTAGGGTAAGATACCCAACTTCTCTATGCTGTTATTTTCCTACCTATAAAAGGATATAAGGAGAGTATCTATCTTATGTAGTGTGATTGTGAGGATTGATAAAACTTACATCTTTAGCAGAGTATAAGCGTAGCAAATAATAACATTGTTATGGTTTTGAAGGTTTCAAATAAATGCCCGCATTTAAAGGGATTTCTTTCCTATGCAGGTCAAGCCAGATAGAGATTTTTCACCTGTGCATCTTTGAACACTGAGTGTCAGAGAGGCGAATTAGAGGACAGTTTCTTAATCAGTGGCATTGATTTTCACTTTCTTAACATGTCAGTGTTCATTTGTATCGAGACATAACAGTGAATGCTAAAAAAAAAAAAAAATGTCAACTACTAGCCTTGGTTACAGAGAGAGCCATGGAAAGAGGGAAGAGGGCCAATAATTGAAGAGATGCTGGGAATCACTGGGATGGTGACTTGGGCCACAAAAAGAGCATTTCCTCTGGCCGGCACATGACTGAGTAGGAGCACCCCACTGCTGTCTAGCTGTGTGGACTTGGGCAAGTCATTAAGTAGCTCTGAGCCTCTATGACTGCTCTGTTAATGGGAAATACAATTAAAAAATACAAGAAAGGAAAGAAAAAATAAAATCTACTCTGTTTTCTTCACAGGGTTATTTTGGGCTTTGAATGGAAAGGTGTATATAAAAGCAGTGTATAATTTGGCATTCAAATTGTAGCTTTTCTTTCTTTCATCAAGACTGAAGCTGTGCTTGAATAGTAAAATTATGTTTACCATTTTAATGTCAAGTGTTTGATTCTCCCTGTTTATTTCTTAGTAATGGATAATTTAGGTCAGTGTTCTGCTACCTGTAGCGTGTTAGAATCGCCTCAGGGGCTTTTCAAAAATACAGATGTGTGGGCACTACCCCTGGGCATCCTGATTTACCTGTTCTGAGTTCAGTTCAGTCATTGGCAATTACAGTACTGGACAAGGAATAAAACATATATTTGCAAACCATTTATGAGAGAGTCAGAGTTGGAAAATGGCTGTAACATTTGACTAAACAGAAATTAACAGTCCTGTCCTGCTTTAATTTTCTAAAGCATCTTTATGGAAGCATGATATACAGATTGAATTGGGTTGGTGTGGACAGTTACACAATTATAGTATTGCTTGGGCTTCTCTAGTTTCACTTTTTACAGCTGTACTGAGAAAGGGATTCGTTTCTCCTATGTACTTAATTTCCAAACATGGATTGAAGGAATCTTATATTATCTATTTGTTTTGCATGAAGTCTTTTTTATGTCTTATTATCTATTATTTGTTTTGACTTAAAATCTCTCCATCTTCTCCTTTATTACAGAAACTTTTGCGTTTCCTGGATGCCTTGATGAGCTTTTATTAACCTCCCTGAGGCAAAACCCTTTAGCATGTTCCACATTCTCTCTTCATTGCAATTTGCCATCTTCTTCCTTCCCACTATTCAGAGAGTGCAGACAGTGACATTTCTTCAGGGATAGGGATGGGCCAAGGTCAAGTATAGAGAGAACAAATGAGAGTTTTTATAAAGTCTCAATTCCGGCATCGGATGCCATCTTCCATTACAAGTATTTAGGGACCATTTTCCTCTGAGGGTCAGGGTTTCCTCAGGGTATAGGCAGACCCTCAGAAAGTGAGCAGTCAGAGATATATGTCTGGACTTGAATGCCCAGGAAATCTGAGAGGACTTCTTTGACCAACGTGATTTGTCATCTAGGGTAAAGGGTAGTTTTTATGGCCCTTGGTTCGCTGTGCTGAGAGGATGGCTAAAACTTTAAGGAAGAGCTAGTTTGTGGTCAAAAGCAGGTGATTTTTGAATTAGGAGAAAGAGGGACTGAGGAGAGAAGCAAACTACATTTGGAGAGGGGAAAAGATGCTTACAGTTATAAAAGTAGTCAATGTTAATTGCAAAAAATTTGGGAAATGAAGGACAGTATATAGAAATAATCCCCTGATTGTCCATCAGCAAAAAAAAAAAAAAAAAAAAAAAAAAAAAAAAAAATTTGTAGCACTTTGCTGCACTTAATAACCTGTCTTTTCTATGCATGTTGAATATTTCACAAAAGTAGGAAAATACCAAATATGCAGTTCTATATCTTATTTTCAACCTAACATTATCTTATTAGCATTTTCCACATAAATATTGACTCAAATTTTCTTTTGATGGCTGTATAATATTTCACTGCATGCATATTCCATAATCTATTCAATTAAACTTTACTTTTTGAATATTTTAGGATATTTTTGATTCAGTATAAATGCATCTGTATAAACAAATTTTCTATGATTTTCTCATTTAAATATATATATTTATTTCATAAAATGAGACTCCTGCAAAGAAGGATTCAAGCTTTATGCACTCCTCGTACATATTCCCAGATTCCATTGAAGTAAGATTGGCCAGTGGCACACCAGGGCACATGTTTAACTGACCTTTGCTGAGCAAGCATACCTCAATAAACCCCGTTTTTGGCTCCTTCCTCTATAATAAATTATCAAAAGCTGTGCAAAAACTACTATATTTTTGAAATTGAACACTTTATTAATTATAAGATGCACTATTATATACAACAAGAAAAAAAATTCCGCCAATTAAAATACGATGCATCATCAATCATAAGACATCCAATTTCAGTGTGAAAAAAATTTTGCAACTTTGAATAAAAGACATATATTTCATTTTATTCTCTTTGAGAGTACGTCCTTGGCTCTTTTGTAAGCAAGTCAAGATGGACATGACACTACATATAGGGAGGATGTCTGTCTTTCACCTGATGTACTGACAGCCCCTCCAACCTCTGTCCATCTCTCCCCGACCGCT
The DNA here is from genome assembly GCF_000327345.1 of Myotis davidii. NCBI lineage: Eukaryota > Metazoa > Chordata > Mammalia > Chiroptera > Vespertilionidae > Myotis > Myotis davidii. Next base: position 3,347,444 of record NW_006300036.1, on the reverse strand, counting down.
AGCCCCTCTCCAGGATTCCCCTACTGTACCCATCATTACAGCTTCTCTGATGGCCCACCTAACTTTTCTAGTGTCCCCATTATGCTTCAGAAACATCTTGCTGTAGCTAGTAGAGTCATCTAGATGTGGTGGGAGAGGTGTAGAATTTACATATTGAGTTCTCTTAAAATGTGGCTGACCCATCTCTTACAACATACTCTTACTACCCAATTATTTTAGATGACCATCCATGTTAATTAGGCCTTCCATTTTTAGCTTTATTCCTATTTTTCTAAAAATATATTCCCCAGTTTTGTAACCATCCTTTCCTATTTACTTAGAGAGAGAAATGCATATACACACATAATTTAGGATACCCTCTCTTCTTTTCTATGAGTTTGTGTATGTATCTAATATATATCTATCTCTATCTCTATTTCTATCTTTATCTATGTCTATGTCTACCTATTTATAACACACTTTATACTTCTTGGGAAAATGGGGCACTCATGTCCACATTGAGAAACATATACCCATGCTTTATTAATATATGCATTTCATTAAAAAACATAATATAGATATTTATTTATATTTAGTGCCATGGAGGAGATATATATTTTTTGTTTTGTTTTATAAGTGAGTCAATATATAATACCCTTCTTTTTCCTACTAGAGTTCTGAACCAGTTGATATCAACAAAACATAGGCAGATGGAGATCAAAATATTTTATTTCTGATAAAGGGTGGGTTGGAGAATGCTATATAGGAGGAAAGCATAATAAGTCCGCCAGCGCTGAGCCCAGGATTAGACGGACTCAGCCTTCAGCCACAGGCAGCACTGGGCCACTACAACCCTTCCTCTCCCCAAAGACGGACATGGTTAATCACAAAGGTTACTACTGCATGGCCCAAAGCAGACAAGAACATGTACTTTCTGCAAGCCTGCCAATTCCAAAACACAGTGAAGAGGAAGAAGCTGAGCTATTCATGTCTAGTTTTTCTGCCTAGCTCATCAATCACCCAAGTCATGCCACCACCTCGAGGGGTGGTGCAGGATATCAGGAGCACTTGAGGAAATAAAAACCTCTCCTCATGGAAACCCAATGAGTGAAAACCCCACATCATTGGCTTTTATTTTACAAAAAAACCCGAGACCAATGAAGTTTCATTCACTTTGCGAGAATCACACAGCTAATTAATGGCAGAGTCTTGTACTTTTCTTCTTCTGACTTTTACTGTGGTGATTTGTTTGTTTGTTTTTGTAGAGGAAAGAGAACCAATGGGCGGATTCAAACTAAAAAGTCTACTCATTCATTCATTTATTCATTCATTTATTCATTCAACAAAGATTTATTAAATAACCACCATGTGTCAGCCATTGTCTGGTCTCTGGAAATAATGCAGAACAATATAAAAAAGAGTATATGCCTTACTGAAATTACCTCTTAGTTGGGGAGACAGATAACAGCTAACTAGTTAGGAAGACAAAGACAAGTACAACAGAGTAAGGGACAGAGGCAACTCTTTCAAGGTTGTACCCAGAGAAGGCCTCCATGAACGAGTGAGACTTGGAGACAGAAGGAGCCAACCCTGGGATTTTTGGAGGAAAAACACTTCAGGCTGAGAGACTGGCCAGTGTAAATGCCCACCGAGTCCCAGTGTGTTCGGTTTTAAATATGTACTCTTGCTAATTCAAAGAGAGGAGCTAGGTCAGGGAGACTAACAAGCCAATGAGTAGATATTTTGGACTCCACACCAAAGATGACGACTTTCCCTTGTTCCTAAGGCTACACTTGCTGGAGGTTATCAGCAATTAAAATCTGGGGCAAAACATTCCTGGAAGACCTTGCCAACTCTCTGTTTTAATTCTCAGCTGAGCAGTGCTATTCTAGGTTACTCATCCGGAAGAATGCCTTAGCATGATCTTTATTGTCCTTTAGTTCTGCCATGCTAGTACGCAACACCCTCTCCAAGCAGGGAATGCCATACACATTAGGGGCGAAGAATGTCTAAAAGTCCTGGAGCCTGTTTTATTGCTTGTTCACTGTCATCCCTTATTAGTGAAGGTGTCACAGAACTGACTTCTACCCTGTTGGGCATTTGGCCTGTTTCTAGTGACTGCTTGTATTACATTGATTTTTGAATTGCCAATGATATTAAGGGAGTAAACAGCTTTAGAAGAAATCCTCTGAGCTTTTGGATATTAAGATGTTCTTCTACTCTATTTTTTGTTACAGCAGAGTCTCTGGTAATTTCCACAGGACTGTGTAGCCTGGCTCATCATTAGATTCAGGATCCATAAAACTTATGTTTCCAGCTAGCTACTATCTTCAATACAGTGTGCCAGGATAGGGACCTGCACTAGTATGAGATTTCAAGGAAACTGCATATTAAGAGACAAGTCATTCAATTCACCTGGAAGAAGAGTATTCAGGCAAGAAGTGGGAGAGCAGCAATGCCCAGGAACATTCACTTGCTCAGCACGGTGCTGAGCTAGTGTCTGCCAGGGGAGCTCCATAATTAAGGTTCGCAGACTTTCCTAACTTGGGGAGGGGAGGAGAAGGAAGGGAGGCTAGAGTAGATACGGAATAAATCTAGCTTTGTGTGTGCATCCATGTCTTTAAAAAGCACAGGTGAGGGTGCCTCTCAAAAGTCAGGAAAGGGATTTAAGGTGACTAGACACATTTCTCTCTACTTTTCCTGTCTCTTGGAAAACCCAGGGGTAGAAAAGATGGTGGGGGTCAGGGGAATAAAAGTGTACTGTGAACTAAAAGGGTATGGGATGTGTGTGTTGTGTCCCCATTGGACTCTCTCCTTCTTCCCACCCAACATTCCCTAACAGTGCCCAACACACAATAGGGGCTTCATTATCATTTGTTGAAAAAAATTAATAAATAATCAAATAAATGAATGAGTGGTGGGTCGGGTACCTTGAGTCAAAAAGCCCAGTGCTCTTTTCAGAACCAACCTGATGAATTGGCATTTATAAGTGAACTGTATAAAGAGACTATTCAAGTGACCTCCTTTCAAAGTCACATTGTATTTGATAGGATGACTTTGAATATCATCTCATGCTTTCAAAAATTTTAGAGAGGACTGTAGCCGTGAGGCAGAAGAATAAATATGAACCTTTCCCTAGACTTAATATAGCATGGAAATATTTATAAAAAGCCTTTTATTGTAAGGTTCATCATACTACTCAATTTAGTATGGGCAGCATTTAATGTTTATGCACACAATTCACCCCACTGGTTTTAGAGAAATTTCAAAAGTGCCTCAAAGATCTATGTGGGTTACACATGATTCTGAAAAAATGTAGGTTTTATCCTCAGTTTCTCTCTGGTCAGAATATTACTTAATCACACTAAATTGTATGAATATTTTTCCTTAGTCATTTATATCCATTCACCCATCAATCCATCTAGCCAACTCGTATTTATAAGCACACGCTATGTGCCAGACCATGTATATTGGGAAAACACTGCAAAGACATGGTACCTTGTCCAAGTAGGTCATAGTTGTTTTAGGTAGTAGCTACACTTTGAGCTGATACATCACCCTGTGGACACTTCTATTGTTGATATACTGGTCCACTTCCACCACTATGAAATTACAACCTCTTAATTATGTAGATGAGAAATCTCTGCATCAAAGAGGGGGTGTGATTTTCCCAAGTACTCCCAACTCTTGGTGAGTAGAAACTAAGACAGTGATGGCAAATCTATAACATGCGTGTCAGAGGTGACACGCGAACTCATTTTTTGTTCATTTTTCTTTTGTTAAATGGCATTTAAATATATAAAATAAATATCAAAAATATGTCTTTGTTTTACTAGGGTTGCAAATATCAAAAAAAATTCTATATGTGACATGGCACTAGAGTTAAGTTAGGGTTTTTCAAAATGCTGACATGTCGAGCTCAAAAGGTTCACTATCACTGAATTAAGGCACTGATGTTCTCTTACAATTCAGGGTTCTTTTTAATGTACATGTGAATTCTTCCTCTACTTGTGCTCTCAGGTGGTGTATATCTGGGATGAAGCTGTAGCGGGTGTCAGTTTCCTGAACAGAATGGAGAGCCTGTGGATAGTCTAAGTCCTGGGTTTAGCTATTATTCAGGAAGGCACTGTAAGTCTTGAGAACCTAGCAACTGAAGAGTCCTCAAGGAGCTAAAAGGAGATCAGTGCTACTCTGCCGGTAATTTCTCAAAGAATAGTTATGATATGCCATTACAGGCCTTCAAGCCTCCACAAAACACTGCATTTACAGATGACACCCACTTCAGTAAGAGCCTAAGGGGGGACTCATTAGCAGACACTTAGTTACTCAACTTGTTAAACATTAATTCCTCTTATGCCTCTGGTCTGCTTAGTGCAAGCATAAAAGGGGGGAAATAGAGCAAACGAGGGTTTGAACAAGTTACCCCATCTTGCCAGCAGTTCCACTTTTTTCATATATGTCTAAATATTCTTTGGTATATCTTTTATTTCCCTGGATGCTCATGGAGGAGGAAAGCTACTAAAGAGTGGGGCCAGTTTCCTCTAATTTTGTTTAAAGTTATGAATGGATGGTCTTTGCATACAAGTAACATGGCAGTCTCATGCTCCCACCACAGAAGGTAAGGTTCAGCTGACTTGGATACTAAAGTTTCCAAGGCAGTAAGTAGACATTTGTCACATGAGGCTGTGAGTGCCCACTGCCATGATGGGAAAAGAGAGGGTCTCCCACACTGTGGAAAAAGAGAGGATCCTCTCATGAGGATTTGGTAAAAGAAGTATGGGACAGAGAAACAGAACAGTCAGTGTAAATTCTAAATTCCCAGAATCTGGGAATCTTTGGGCAGAAGGAAAGTGAGAAATGTAGGGACAAGGAGAGAGGCAGAAAACTGGAATGGAAAGCTATGGAACCACATCTGGGCGTATCAGTGAGCAACAACACAGCTCCTCTGAAGTATGGTTCAAGGTGAGGCTGACACAAGCCAGATAAAGTGTTAGAGCTTGGGCTACATGGTACAGGTTTAAGGTAAGGCTTCAAAATCAGCAGTTCCATGACATCCAGAACATGGCTAAAGAGAAAGTCAGGAAGGGGGTAGGTAGAGAAAGACCACAACTTGCAGGACCTGTGCAAGTCCACACACATCCATGGGTCTATAACCGAGCAAAGATGCACTGGTCAGAAATGGTCCATGTGCTGGGTGGTAAGGACAATGAAAACCAGGGTATCTTGTCCCCTTATTCCCTGATCATATGAAAGAAGCCAACTGTTTTGGGACTGATAGATATTGATAAATAAAGAGAAGCAGAGCTAACAATTGAAGAAGGGGAGACAGCCTTCATGGTATCATTCGGATCATCCACCTGAAGTCTACTGTGCCGCTAGACTTTCTAATAAATGAATCAATCCATTATCTCTCATTCTGCTTAAGTGACTTTGGTTGATCTAGTATTTGCACCAGCAAGTGTCATGCACTAGTTAGTCTAGTTCTGTAGGTTAGGGCTCACCTTAAGCTAAATTTCAAGAAATAATTGCTGTCATTCTCTAGACACCTCCCACCCATGAGTCCAGGTCATACTCACAACTCACGGTAGAGACACGTTTTCTCATCTTACAAATGGGAACACCTAAACTCAGAAAGGCGGAGTCCTTGTCCAGAGCTGCAAACCTGGGAAAGCTGGAAACCTGATTTGGCTGACTCTCAAGTTCAGATGTTTCCTCTCTGCCATGTTGCCTCCAGTTGGTGAGGTTTGTCCCCACGTTCTCCTTGACCTTTCTTTAAGATAGTTTTTGTTGTCCTCTGCACCCCAAACTTCCTTTGCACATTGCTCCTTACAGCTCCACAAGCTTTCTTCCTTTCCCTTTCTCTAACCCATCAACACTTATGGGTCTCAGAATAGGCCCCAGAACCTTGCTCATGGCTGAACATGGCTAACTAGTAATTTGTTTATAACATGCTAATGAGCAAAGACACACATAACATATGTAGAAGCTGCTGCTCATGAGTGTTCATGATGCATCCTGGGAGGGGAACAGATTTTCCCTGCAGACATTTACTTAATCCAAAGAAGCAGTGGCAATGCAGGCCAGGCCAATAAAATTTGAAGAAGAACCCTCCACCCTGTCCCCCCCATCCACTCCCCGTCCAGCCTCTTCTTAGGTGGTTTTGCTGTGCCCTGCATGCCTGTCCACTAGCCTGCCAGGAGATCTTCCCTGTTAGTGCCAGCCTGCTGCTTTATGTGGCACTGTGTGACTGATTTGATGACCTGTGACCTGACTGTCCATCTGGCCACTCAAGAGTTCACCTGGTTGTTTATCTTGTTTTTGCTGTGACTGAATTTCTACTGCTTATCTCAGCATCTGACTTGCAAACCATTCTGCTCTGTCTGTTAAATGTATGAAAAGAGAGAGCGGCCTCCTGCTGCCAGTTCCACCCCGTGCCCTTCTTCAGTCAGAACACACCTGTGCCTCAGAGGCTCTGCTTTCTCCTGAACTTGCTGTTGCTGCCACGGTCGCCACCCAGCTTGCCATGTGTGCAGTGCTCTGCATTTCATTTTGTACTTGGCAGGCGCTGAGCTCAACTGGACAGTGAGACCCAGGAAATATGACACCATCTGTTTCCTGCCATGTTCTAGCTCCTGTGCTTGACGCCGGGGCATCAGCTGTTACCTGAGTGTGCTGGGTCCTGTGAAGTGAGCCATTCAGGAACCACCTTTGCTAACACTTTCCTCATAGCACAATTGATACTAGCCACACTGTATTGCTATGCATATATTTTTTTCTTCTTGACTCCCAAAGTAAAAATGCCTTCCTGCTTTCTAATTCTAAGTTTTCCAATTCTAAGTTTTCTAATTCTAAGTTTTCTAATGTTAGCTTATTTGTCCCTTCTTTTCTGTATGTGGATGTTTTCCTGCTAAAAAGTTAGCCTTGAACTGCATCAAGAGCTCTGTGTTTTGTTTGCTGCCATGTTCCAGGTGGGAGCAAGGTCCTTAACTAGTGCTTAAGTGAGGATTATTCATTTCTCCAAAGGGAGGATCAAGAAACAACAGTTAAAGAAACTAGGAAATACCAGTTGAGCTGCATGCTGGGAGTGCCTAATCCAGCAGGCAGCAGTTAGGGCCATAGGAGGAAACTGGAACTATTTCCCTCTTGCCCTGGCCCCTGAAATCTCAAATATTCCTCCCCTCTGACCTGCTGCTATCCAGTCCTGGAAGCTGCCAGGCAGATGGCGTGAAGGATGCATTGAAGACTGAGTCCTTTTCTGACTCTGAAGTTATAATCCCTTTGTGGACAGACAAATCAAGCCACCTGTGTGGAGTATTAAAAATGAAACAAAACACAAAAACAGCTCGCCAATCTATTAATGGATTTTCAGACTCAAAGTATGCCATCTGGACCAGAAATGATGGCTTCTGCAATCTGTATTGCTTCTTTCCTCTTTCTTATGATTTTGACATGGTTTTGGTTAGTCATTCCTATTTTTGATGCCTAAAGAGTGATATTATACAAAACCCGAATCTTAATGGAAAATGTACGCTTTTCTCATTGAAATTTGTTGGCTCTTTGAAGAATGATGGCATTGTAGAGTTTTGCTGATGCGGGTCCTAAGAAAATTCTTTTAGTCACCAGATTGTTTCCTAAATTAGTTGAAGCCTTTAAGTCCTGGCTCATAAGGAAGGTGAAAGAATTTGTCACAGTGTCAGAGTATGATGTTAGAGCAAAGGCTATGTTTGAATTGTAAAAGTGGCATTGGTTTTAGTGAAAGATTAAGATAATGGGTGAGCTGCTCATGCATGCATGCTCCTGGCAATATGGCTCAAACCATTACCATGACTTTAATAAGAGCCATGGCTCTACTTAGCCAGCCCTACAACAGAGGCAACTGGCCTTTGGTCTGGGAAGACTAATGAAATGCACATGTGAATACACATGTCCACAAGTATGCATGTGCATACACACACACACACACACACACACACACACACTATGGTCCATGCTATTGTTGTTACACCAGCTAGAACCTATGGACAGAATTGCTGTCCTCCCTCTGAGGTCAACTCAGATCCTCTTCTCAACTGCTCTCACTGCCAGGCTAAGCTCTCTGCTGTGGGGAGTGGTGAGCACAATAACCTAGACCCGTGGTCGGCAAACTGTGGCTCTCAAGCCACATGCAGCTCTTTGGCCCCTTGAGTGTGTCTCTTCCTAAGCCTTAGGAGTACCTTAATTAAGTTAATAACAATGTACCTACCTATATAGTTTAAGTTTTAAAAATTTGGCTCTCAAAAGAAATTTCAGTTGTTGTACTGTTGATATTTGGCTCTGTTGACTAATCACCTTGCAGATAACTGACCTAGACTGTGGACCTAGAGGTGGCATTAAAAACTTGCTTATGTTTTAACCTCAGTGCTTTTGCCACCTGAAGCAAAGGTTTTATAGGCAAGACCCTGTGCAGGAGTGGCCATTTTGTTGGCATTGAATGATAACGTTTTATCATCTTAGAGGATGCCTTTTTCTTTTCAAAGAGCTAACCACACAGAGAGTAAAGGACCAGAAGTCCCATAATGGAGAGCCACTAAAGGTTGAAGTGCTAATGATAAGTAGTGTTTTATGACAGCACCAGCAGGCTAGTCAAGTGAATAATTCTTTCCAGGGTTTGCTCTCTCTCTTCATAGGTAAAGGATTGGGATGGATTTATGACATTGGCTGAAACAAATCAGTGGATGAGTGATTATAGGATTTGAGTGTGGTTAAGCCAAGATTAATGCCACTAATTCCTGAGAATGAGGGCAATGACTGTCACCCAAGTAAGTGAACTTACTGTTCAAGATGTGTAGGCTTCTAGCCAGCAGTTACAATTCTCTCGGCACACACGCATGCACACATTACCCCAACCCCAACCCAGCATTCCCATGTCACTCTGTGAAGGATGGTAAGCAAACAATAATGCTAGGGGGCTTGAGATATGGTGCATAAAACACTCCATGTGAGTAAGCTGCTGCTCAGTAACATCCTCGGGTCACCAGGGTACCATTCAGGCTGAGTCCTTAACGAGGTCATTTACCTCTACCTACACCAGAACCATTACCTTAATTGCTACTCAGCCTTCATGAAAGGGTTTATGGGTAAACAGTTTCACCAAGGGAGTTATTAGCTACCCCCTGGATTACCATAGGATCAAGAATCATAAAAATAGAACAATTGTAGTCATAATTACCTATGTTGTGTAAGTTTCTGTTATAAATGTCTTAACGCCTCTCCCCCCACCACCACCCAGAACAGCTTTAGGGTGAAGCACAGAATAAGGATCAGAGCACTGGTGATTAAAATTCATGAATGAGTAAGAGGGTCCTTCTCATTCATTAAATCTGGAAAGCATAAAATAGCATACCTTAATCCACTTATCATTGATTTGGTTTTGCACTTGGATTGGGAAACTAGTGGTAGACATGTGAATTGTTCCCACCTTAATAGATGGTGAAAATATACTAACTGAATACATTTTGCATGCATGCCCAAGGTCAAGGTAGAGCCAGAGTTTTAGAAATACTGTCAGTTCCACTCTTATTGATGTATTCTATGGCTACATGACATCCAAATAACAAGTCAAAAGCAGATAAATCCATGCTCAAGAAATTTAACTAAAACAAATAGATTTAGGGGCTATTTAGCCACCCCATTTTGTGGACTGCTTCTTCAGTCCCTACCCATGTGCCCACCTAATAGGTTTGTTGCAGATCGAGAATCTTGGTTGAATGACCTAGAAATGACTCCCACATCAGTGGTTGGGTGTCCTAAATTGTTATTTTCTACCCATAAGGTCTAATAAAGTCCTTTCTGTTTCTGGACTATCATGACATACCTCTTGTTTGTCCTAGTTGTTTGTGTTACCTACAAAATAAAATTCAATCTGAGAGAGTTGCATTTCAGGAAGTCTGCCTTCAGACCCTTACTGGACTGTCTAGCTTTCTCTCACAACTTCTCTGCACGTGTAGCACTCTGGGTCAGTTATGTTCCATTCTTTATGTCTGCCCTGCCAGCAGAAAGCAAGATAATGTAGGTACAGTATTTCTTGGATTTGAACAATGAAGAGATCATCTTTAAATGAAACAAATTATTATGGATTTCCATACTGACTTGTTAGTTAAAGAAGTACAAATAGGAAACTAGGTACACACCTTTACAAAGATCCTATAGATTGAGTCTAATTCTCTTTCTAGGTCAGGAGGGAACAAAATTGTTCTTCTTCCAAAGGGGAGCCTTTGAAATATTTGAGAAAAGTAATCATAGATTCCCAAGTCTTTTCCACATCAGGGTAATATTTCATGTTTCTTCAGCTGTTACTTACAGGAAATGGTTTTAAAGTCCCTGTATTCAGCTGACTTCTCTGATGAGATCCAGTTGGTTAATGTCTTTCTTAAAGTATAAACAGTGCAGCACGCAGACACATCAGTCCCTTGATCTGGATCCTACACGTCCAGAGGTGTCACCTCAAATTGTTAAAAAAAAATCTCCTTTGCAGCTACATCTTATACGATTGATTCATGTTGAACTTGCTGTCAACTAAAAAGCCTACATCTTTTTAAACACATGCATAATTATTATGAAACCAACCCTCCTTCATTCTGTGTTTATGCAGCTGGTCTAGTGAGTGTAGGTGAAGGACTTCTCATTTATCCCTGTTAAAAACCATCTTGTTAATAAGCCCAACAATCCAGCTTCCCGAAGTCTTGATGAACCTGATTCAGTATTTCAATCTACTAACTAGTCCTCTCAGATGATTTGAACTACATACATTTTTTAAAAAATTGATTTCAGAGAGGAAAGGAGAGGGAGAGAGAGATAGAAACATCAATAATGAGAAAGAATCATTGATCAGATGCCTCCTGCACACCTCACACTGGGGATCGAGCCCACAGTCCGGGCATATGCCCTGACCAAGGAATCGAACCTTGACCTCCTGGTTCATAGATAGACACTCAACCATTGAGCCACACCGGCCAGGCTATGTGCCTTTTTTGTACTTGCTAAAATGTTTTGTCAATATCCTTAAACTCTAACCAAAAGAGACCTCCCTCAGACTAGGTTAGAGGGGGTGGTGGTGCCTCTGGTCAACTGGAGTGTGTCAACCTGTTTCAGTTTACATTAATTAAGAATATAAATAACTATAACGGCATGCTGACCCATAACACCAAGTGCACCTTGGCAAGTGGTGGATAGAAGCAGCTGTGTTGCATGGTGTTACACTTGGTGGTGTTTAAAGTGTGTGTAAGCTAAGACTAAACAGCCTCTGCTGCTTTTGACAACTCAAGCTATAACAATATGCAGTCTATTTTTTATCTTAAGATAGTGCTTACTATACAAACTAATCAACATAGGGCACAACAAAACCTTCCAACAAATCTCTCCTACAGGACACATCTCTGGTTCCTGCCCGCATGAAAGTCTGCTCTGCAACAACCAGGAGATGGCAAAGGAGACCTCCCACCCACCCCCTGTAGCCACAGCCAGAACTTCCTATCCTGCTGGCTGTAAGTGCAGCCCAGAGAAGGGGTGGAGCAATTTGCTTATGCATCACTAGCTTTGTCCAGACACATGAACAAAAGAATGATTGCTCAGGAAAACAATAAACGACCCACACTTTTTAAAACACTTCTCCCAAAACAAACACACACACACACACACACACACACAAGTCAATCTTTTGCAAATATGGAAAGTAGATATTTGAATGAATGAATGCGGAAAGATCCTATCCAAAGTAATCTGGGATAGCTCACTGCTCTTTTCCCAGGTAGTGAGGACGGACATCTTTGTTCAGAACAGATGCTATGAGATCATGTCTCCAAGAGATGAACCGAGAATGAATTCACTTAAATTATGGTGCTCACAGAGAGATTTTCAGTTTGAACATTTGTTCAGATGATTTATGGCACCCTCCATCCGGTGGAGTCAATGCAAAAAAAATGAAACTTAATTACAGCATGCAGTTTGCTTAAAAGAGAGCTAAAAGTTTGTGGGGATTAAAACAAAAAAGAGAGACAAGAAACGTATCTTAAAAGAAAAAAAAGCTTTATAAAATATTTGCAACTCATCAGAAGCAGTATGAGTCTAACCCTTAGTGTGGGGGGAGCGGAGGGTGCTGGTAGTGAGCCCACTTGGTCTCAAGCAAACTACCCCCAGTCCCAGGTCCCTACAGGACTCCTACCTCCTTCAATGCTAGGGTCTCCAGGATTCCCTTTTATCTTAGCCTTGCCTCTCTCTTTAGGGAAGAGAGTAGCATTATTGTCCTTTCTTCTTGGCAACACGGAGTCTGGAATTTGAAATTTATAGTGTAAGAACTGTTCTGGTGTTTATAAGGCTCAGAGGGTGTTATTATCAAATCCAATTAAAAACATTCCTTCTGCTAATAAAAAAGTCAGCACCTTCCCATTAAACTAGGACCCACCCTTAAGTAAATTAATGGCTATTAACACCTTCTTTACTTTCAAGGGTCTCGAGGGTACCGGGCTTCTGAGACAAAGCAGAGTCTAGTTGGTAGGTCAGTGGCTTTGTTTGCTGCACATCCTTGACCTTCCACATATTCTACATCTGCAGCTGAGTCTCTTAATCTCTTTATGCCTTGAGATCTCCTCCTGAGATCTCATCCAGAGGGGCCTGGTTAATGGTACTTATTTGGCAAACATTTTAAGATCTGCAGATGAACCTGGCTGATGAATAATACTAATGCTTAGGATACTTATTGAATGATAATTGGCCCTCTTTGGACCATTTAGGATTCAAATGCCTCCACCCAAATCATTAAGTGAAAGGCAGCCCACCTCTGAGGGTTAGATTTAGCTTTTTCCCTTAACTTTGCAAATTGGCACTACTTTCTTCAAGAAAGGAAATGCAACAATGAAATGATACACTATAACACTTGGATAGGATTTTGTATTTTCAGCATGCTTTCAGATAATGCATTATGAAACTCACAGGCAAAGAGCATTTTATCTTGATCAGGCATGCGGAGACAGCAGGATTCCTGAATTCTCAAAAACTCATCATGAGGACCTGTGAGACCGACTGTAGGGTCTATTTTCGATAGATTTTGCAGTTAAAAGGGTGATCGATGATTCTGTTTCCTCTCCAAGAGTCAAGTGAATTTATCAGCTCCTGATTCCTGCATTCACTTAAAATAAGGTGCTAGTCTGGGCACTAGAGCTCAGATACAGGAGGTGCCCACCCAATTCATCCTCTTTTCCTTATTACTCACCTACCAGTCCGTTTCCACCTCTGCTGTTGCTGTAGCTTTAATGGTGGGCAGCAGCACTGAACAGCAGCTCTAAGAATGAACTGTCCTCTGTTTTCACAGGAGAGAGGAACCTCTGTCACTGAAGCCTCACCTACAGACCATTTATCTAACAGATTCCACATCCTGCTTGCCATTTGCCAGTATTTATCTTGTGTGTGGGCCTCCATGGAGAATCGCCATAAGGATTGTTCTGATGTAACTTAGAGTCCTATGCGTCCATCTAAATAACGAAGAGGCTTCAGTTCTCATTCTCTTTTGTTTCCTACCGCCTGGAGTAAATGCCCATAATCAGAACGCTTCCTTAACATGAAGGTTGACACCTGTTTTTTTTTGCCTAGAAAGGGAACATCTCTGTATTTTCTTTGCTTAAAAAAGCAGCCTGTTAAATTTGACTTTCTTGCCTCCCTCCCTCTATTTCTCCCTCTCTTCCTCCCTCTCTAGTTTTCCCATCCTCCCTCTCGCTCCTTTCTTAGATATCAATTGCCAGCTTTTTCTATGTCAAATTGTCTTCCTTTAGACTAGAGATTAAAACATGTAAGAATGAAATTCCATTCATATAATCACTGGACAGGTAAACTGTGCTTTGTCTGACCAGGTTTTAAAATAACAGCAATCTAAATAGCATAGAAGACTCTTTCTCAGGAAAGTTTCTTTCTTTTTTATTTCTTTTTTTTTAATCCTCCAATTGCAAGCCATTCATTTTTACATTTCCATGTTAAAGATACGACACTAAAAGTGCATTACCTTAATAATCAATAACTCAGCGGGAGGTCCTAATGGGGAGAATTCACTGGAAGCTACATTCCAGTTGAAGTAGCAAAGGGCCACCATGGGCCTCCGGGCTATAATTAGACAACCATAAAACTAGGAGGTAAAGGGTGGCAGACTACATTAGCAGTAAAATGCTAACTTGCAAGTAATAAGTCTCGAATCTTTCATGTCTACTCGAGTGTCACTTATACTTGAACAAGGAAAATGTTATGTTAAAGAACAAATTTACATTTAGGGTCCCTAAAGCTTGAGGACTGGTGAAGGTTAGTGTGGCAATGAGCAAACAAATGAATACGAATCTGCACACTTCACCATTTTCACTCAGCGCTCCCCTTCCCTCTCCCTTTCTGCCCCACCCCACCCGTTTTGCATCCCCCTCCAGGGCTTGAGAAACATCACAGAATTTAAACACAGGAAACCAATATAAAAACCCTCTCATGCAAAGACACCGGGAGGCTGACTACATTGTTTCTATTCATGGCTCGCCAGTTTTACATTTTCTGATCAGTGACTGCCACGGAGACCAGGAAAGCGGTTTCTTTAAGAGCATCGGTCAACTGTCTGAAGGACTCACATTATTGATTTTCAGCTCGTAGATTCTAGTTGCTGTCAAGGCATGGGCCAGAAATACAAGATGGCAGTCAGTAAGCAAAAGCACGAGGGCCAAAACCGGTTTGGCTCAGTGGATAGAGCGTCGGCCTGCGGACTGAAAGGTCCCAGGTTCGATTCCGGTCAAGGGCATGTACCTGGGTTGCGGGCACATCCCCAGTAGGAGATGTGCAGGAGGCAGCTGATCGATGTCTCTCTCTCATCGATGTTTCTAGCTCTCTATCTCTCTCCCTTCCTCTCTGTAAAAAATCATTAAAAATATATTTTAAAAAAAGGACGAGGATCCCATGAAGACAACAACATAATTCAGGACATCCGACCAAAACAGAAAATGCCCAAATCCTCAAGAGAAAGAAACAAGATAATTCTCTAAGGAAAGTCCATAGTGCTCCCTCAAGACACATTATCTTTGTAAAGCAGTGTATTCTTGCCAAGTGAATCTGTAATTTGTTCACCAAATTAATCCATTTATGAAAACTTTTATTAAGTGTCTGTTAGGCAACATGGATGACACAATGAAGATTAATATTCTGCTCCTATTGTATAGACACATATAGGGTAAACATGTGCCCAGTAGAAAAATGTGCCCAGTAGAGTAGTAGAGATGAACACAAATGGCTTTCTGAGTCCTGATTGGAGGAGAAAGATACAGCAGCTGGAGAGTCTGGGAGGATTCCAGGAGTGACAATTGGTTGTATCTTGACGAGTGATTCGGAACTCCAGAAAAAAGGGGGAGCAGGACACTCCTGGCTGGGGACCTAGCTTATGGCAGTCACCCTACATACAGTTGCTCACTCTTATTCATACAAATTTAATGGACTTATACTTTATTGAAAGAGGCATTCTTTAAATTAGACATAGGAACTGAACACTCTGTTATGTTGGTTTTCAACTGTTTACTGATTTTCCCCCTCATCCTCTATCAGCTATAATCCCACAGTGTCTAACTAGTGCTTTGTGCAAAGAAGCTGCTCAATAAATATTTGTCCGTGGATTGATTAAAGGGAGGAAGGCTGAGCATGTACTGAAGGAAGTAGTAAAACATCTTTAAGGCCTCTTCGTGTGCTCTACAAAATATTAAAATTATTAAATAGTAAACAACAACTATGAATTCGGTAGTAAAGTATTCATTACAAAGCCAATGTTTGGATAATGGGTTTTTCTGGGTGATAAGGTTTTCTGATTAAAGGGAAGCTATCCTAAGTATTTTAAAGACTTTCACAAATCTTTTACTAGAAAGGGTGGTGAGGGTTTCCATTATTCTCTGAATAATCTGACTCCACTGGCCAGTCTCTACTCTACTCCTCTCTCTGTTGCTCACTGTGCTTCCTTCACCGTGATTCTTCCCAAAATGACCAAGTGACTTCTTGCTTCAGGATTCTTTCTTTCTGAAACACATTTCCTCCTCTACCAGGGTCTTAGGGATTTACATACCGTTGGGAGGACTGGGCCTCAGTCTCACCAAGCTCAGGCTTTCGCACTAATCTCTGGGAAGTTGCCAGCAATCCTTGCACCTGCCTAGAGCACTAAAGCACATAATTTACAGGGACTCACCCCAAATCTAATGCAAACCTCCTCTCTATAGTCTGGCCTAGAATCTTTGCCTCTTCTCCTCTTCTGCCTGCCGAAGTGGTTTCAGACTTAACTGGAACTACTAAGGAAGGTGGATTCTGGGAAATGTACTTCCACATTTTTCTGATATACCAGGGAGATTGCAGTAGAGGGTGTGTGTGTGTGTGTGTGCGTGTGTGTGTGTGTGTGTGTGTGTGTTGTTGGGGGATGGGGTGGGTGGTGGTGGTGGTGGTGGTGGTGGTGATTAGATTGACTACAGATAATCCAGCACTTTGGCCAACTTCTACACTTTCATTTTCACAGGCTGTTTTCTGACCCCTAGACAAGATTATGCTCCTCTGTTGTAGTATTTTTCTTAATAATGCTTAACACATTTTTAATATTATAGTTACATATGTAATTATGGATGAACTATTTTTCCTATTTATTTGAAGCATTAGTTCTTTGTTTTATTGAAATATCATCTCACCTTCTACAACCTATTAAATTCTCAATAAATATTTGTTGAAGAAATGAATGAAGTATCTCAACATTTTTTCAATTATTTATGCTCTTGCAATGCCTTAAAGTCATCCTTTTTGAATGTTGTTTTGATACAGATGTAAAAAGTGAAGGAGATTGAGTTAAATCAATGATTTCAGGATTAACTTGGAAATTGTTTTAAAAGTTAATACCAGGGAGGACAATTTGGCATTTTCTATCAAAAGTTTTAAAAATATGTCTCTCCTTTGACCTAGAAATTCTAAAGCTGTAGTCTAATGGCATTTTAAGCTGTGCAAGAAATTTTTACAAAAGGATCAGTCATTGCAAATTCTGGAGAGAGCTGTCCTTACACTGTGTTTATACTTCTACCCCTCCCACTTTCTACTTTAACTGCTATTATGTGGCTTCAGTCCCCATAAGCCCACTGAAACCCTGCCTGAGGCCATTAATAACCCTCTTGTCATCAATAAGCCCAATAAATATTTGTAGCTTGCATCTTACTTGACCCTTCATAGCACTTAACCAGTGGATAGATTCCTCTCTTTCTAAATAACCTGCCCCACCTTGACCTCTAGTACCTATTCTCTAGCCAGCAATTCTCAGTCCCTTTTGTGAGTCCCCTTTGTGAGTCCTCTTCCCTCCGCTTTGTGGGTCTGCTCTAGGTTCTCTTCCCTTTCTGCTCTTTTTGGACAAATTTATCCTTGCCATCATTTTAATGACTCTTGTATACAGAAAAATCTCAAGTCTATCTCTAGACTGGAAGGATCTCCAGATATGCAATTGGACTTCTCAACTCAGCATATTAAACTCAACTTACTGAGTGTATATGCGTCTCTGCATGTGTTATGGAAGTGGAGATGAGGATCTTTTAATTTACTTTCAGGCAAGCTAACCAGCACCAGAGCATAAGCAGTCCATGATTAACCTTTAAATCTAGTTCTATTTTCTTCACAGTTAGTAAATTTATTTCAGATTTCGGTAATAGAGTCGCTATCAACTTCTAATATATAGTGTTTTGAGTTTTAGACTCCCCCTCCTTTTCTAAATCTCTCTAATTTAGATCAAACTAAGAGAGCTGAGTATGATTTCAAACCAGAAACCATAAGCATCATATTATTAAACTAGAGGCCCGATGCACGAAATTCATGCATGTGGGGGGTGTGGGGCATAGACAGGCCTGCAATGATGCCAGCATCCCTCACCAGGGACTCCCCTCCCTTCCTTCGACGTGGGTGCTGCCTTGCATCACAGTGAGCACAGGCATTCCTCGCAGTGGACTCTGGCCCAAAGTTCCTGCCCTCCCTTTCCTCCGCCCGGCCAGAGTGCAAACACTGGACTCGCGTCATTATAAGCCCAGTGTTCCTTGCCACAGACTCCAGCCCAAGGCCCCTCCTCTCCCTCCACTGGCCGGGGCTCAGACACTGAACATCCCTGGAGGTGGACTCTGGGAGCCCAGAGAGCTTTCCTCTCAGCAGATTCCAGCCTGAGGCCCCTCCCTTCCCCTCCCTTCCCCTCCCTTCCTCTTCCTCCACCTTGCCGGTGCAGGGACCATGAACATCCCTGGAGGCAGACTCCACGAGCCCAGCTTTTCTCCCTGCAGACTCCGGCCCAAGACCCCTGCCCTCCCTTTCCTCTGGCTGCCCAGTGAGCAGATGTTGGGCTCGTGTCACTGCAAGCCCAACGTTCTTCACTGCGGACTCCAGCCTGAGGCCCCTCCTTTCCTCTCCCTCCTCCTGGCCAGGGTGCGGACTCTGGCCTGAGGCCCTCCACTCCCCTCCTTCAGCACGGACACTAGGCTCAGGTCACTGAGAGCCCAGGGTCCCTTGCTGTGGACTCCGCCTGAGGTCCCTCCCCTTCCCTCCCTATACAAAGCCAAGCCGGATGCTGAGCTCATGTTGTCCGGCTTCTGGGTCTTCCAGGGCTGGCCTGCCCTGGATGGTGGTGCACTGGCAGCACTCTCTGTCCTGTCCTGCCTGTAGTATGCAAATTAGCTGCCATCCTTTTTTGGCAGTTAATTTGCATATTGTGCTGATTAGCCAATGGGAGACGTAGCAAAGGTACAGCCAATTACCATCTTTGCCCATTATTAGATAGGACTAGAGGCCCAGTGCACAAAAATTTGTGCACTCGGGTGGGTACTTCAGCCCAGCCTGTGCCCTCTCGCAAGCTGGGGACCCTTGGGGGCCCCTTCCCCTGGCTGCTGGCACCAGTTTTCCTCCGGTGCCCTGAATCCAGGCCTTCACTCTTCCCTGGGAGGGGCCCATGCGGTGGGCGAGGGGCTTAGCTCTTTTAAAAATACTT
The DNA here is from genome assembly GCF_000327345.1 of Myotis davidii. Classification (NCBI taxonomy): domain Eukaryota; kingdom Metazoa; phylum Chordata; class Mammalia; order Chiroptera; family Vespertilionidae; genus Myotis; species Myotis davidii. The sequence continues at coordinate 3,328,444 of NW_006300036.1, read as the reverse complement.
CTGAATGTTTGGTAAATAACCCTGTAGGAATCTACTTTCTGAAACATG
>NW_006300036.1:3327934-3328182 GCF_000327345.1 Myotis davidii | reverse complement strand
GTCCCCCGAGAAACCCAACTGGAGTCCAGAACCTCGACCCCTTTGAAGCCAAAGTCTTCCTCCACCTTTATCTGCATGGGGGCCAGCTCCAGAGTCAGCAGGTTTCCCGCCTGGCGCCCTTCCCGTGGCACTTGCCACCTATTCCAGGAGCCGGGCTGCTGGCTTCTGCAGGCACTGGCATCCTCCTGGGCGGGGACAGCCCCTCTTTCTCCGGAGGCTCGTTCTCAGCGTTGCCTGAGATGGGGGCT
>NW_006300036.1:3319156-3327814 GCF_000327345.1 Myotis davidii | reverse complement strand
AGGCTGGGCCTGCCCAGACCCCCAGACACGAACTCCACTTCGGTCTCAAGCTCGCTCTCCAGAATGTGACCACCTTCAGCGGAAGCAGCGCCAGCTCCAAGCCGGGAGGTGCTGAGAACTCCTCAAAGCCCATGACTGCCATGGACCCCTCTCTCTACTCCAGCTCCATTTCTCCCTGACTCCCGGAGCAGAACTTCCAACCTTGCAAACCTCTACGTTAAAGTAGTTTCACAAAACGACATGCCCCATCAGATTTCAAGGCCCAGCACCCAGGCCCTGGCTGCTAAGCCTCCTGCGAGTTGTAGTTCTCTATTTCCTGCTCGCCTCCCTTGCTCCACCCCCACCCGGAGTCCTGGCTGAAAGGCCTTGCTTGCTGGTCTAATGCTTCGGCCAGGCATCTGAGTCACCTCCGTCTTTATTCCTGTCCCAACACCGTGCCATCTGACCACTGAGACTCTCCTCTTGGGAGACCCCTTGGTCTCCTTCTGGGGCCTGGCTGCGTCGCCTTGGGAGACCAGATTGTGTCCCCAGGCAGTGATGCAGCCTGGCCTCTGGCCCTGCCTCTGGGTGTTCTCCCATTACTGGTGATCAGTGATCTGAGAAGCCAGGCGGATGTCCGCCTCTTCCCTGCCCCACCCGGCTTCTCCGATTACTGGCCCAGGGCCGGCAAAGGTGGCCCAGTTCTCTGATCACAGAAGCCAGCAAAGGCAGCCCGGGTTCTCCAATCACAAAGGTGGCCCGGTTCTCCAGCTCTTAGCTGCCACCTGGGTTCTGTCAGCAGCAGGCGGCTTCTTCTGCCCTTCCCTTTAGCCTCCCATCATTGTGCCTACCTATGCAAATTAACCGCCATCTTTGTTGGCGGTTAACCGCCATCTTTCTTGGCAGTTAATTTGCATATTGCCCTGATTAGCCAATGGGAAGTGTAGCGGAGGTATGGTTAATTACCCTTTTTGTCTTTTATTAAATTAGATGGTTACATAATCCCATTAGGTGGAAATAGCTGAGTTTGTTTTTAATGTTTCTACTATTGCTATTTCCTAATAAATGATGAGTTCAGAGGCATTCTAGTGCATTGAGGGTCCAGGTTAGTTAAGATGCAGTGAGTGGAGGTTTTATTGTATTCTAATGTCCACACATCTGGAAATGTGTGGAGTTTGATTTGAAAAATAAATTCCTAGCAAGAACATAGTTACCCATATTTCTATGTTTCTTTAAAAAGATTTGCTTCCACTTTCTGGAAAATTCTTTCAGAAATAAAATAGAACAGCATCTTTTAGAGATTGGGGGATTATTGTGTGTTCTATGAAGGAGGGCTTCACATTTTACATTTTGATGGGAGTGTTTTGCTTTGCCTTGGTTAGTGATTACAGAAGAACAGCTTTCAGGATGATTCTGCCTTATTGACCTTTCATAAGTCAGGTCAAATAAGAATAAATTTTTGAAAATTCAAGGAGAAAAAGAAGATGGCAAATTACTTTCCAGAGTAATATGACTTTGGTTTGATTCATTTGAATAGTAAGTGATGATTTTTAGTGTGCAAAGGGTTGTACATCTTATTCATGGTTTGCCTTCACATACACTGAGAAAACACCAAAATAGCCAAATAAGGTTTATTGGACAGTCAGGTCTACTTACATTACCCCCCACCCCAGCCACCTCTCCCTAATTCTCACATATTTTTCCCCTCAGCAACCTTTTTCTTGTTGTTATACTGCCTTGATCAAGTAGCACACACATAATAATAGCCTATTCCCTCACCCACGCTAGGCATTTGCTACAAGGTACATAGACGTACAAAATATGGGACACCTTTATTTTTTAAAATATATTTTTATTGATTTCAGAGAGGGAGATAGACATAGAATCATCAATGATGAGAGAGAATCATTAATTGGCTGCCTCCTGAATGCCCCACACTGAGGATCAAGCCCGCAACCCAGGCATATACGCTGACAGGGAATCAAACCATGACCTTCTGGTTAATAGGTCAACATTTAATCACTGAGCCATGCCAGCCAGGCTATGGGACATCTTTAAAAAGAAACTAATGTTATTGAGAAGAAATATTGTGAAACAAATAGAATATAACAAATAAATTGGAAATCTTGAGCCTGAAAGAAGAAAGAATTATGTGATGGGAAGATGGGAGGGCGTGGCAAAGTAATGACAGCCATGTGAAAAGACTGATATAAGTTGTTCTGTTGAATACCAGAGGGTGGGACTGGAAAAGGGATAGAAGCAAGAGAAAGAGATTTGAAATTTTATCATAATTGACCCGAGAGTAGAATGGCCTGTGTTAAAAGCAAGTGACTTTCCTGTCTCTGAGAGTTAAGTATTGATAGTAGGAAAAAAAATAATAGAAGTTGTGAGACTTAGGAGTGTCAGGAGGTGGGGTGGAGTGGTGGAGACCTGGCGACACTATAATTTTTTTGCATTGGCTCAAAACTGGAATCATCTCCCTCAGAGCAGCTTCCTTCCCATCACCATAGACTATACCACTGGAATGCCAGGTTTTTTTTTATATATATATCTCCATATATATCCATATATACATATGTGTGTGTGTACCTCCATATAATTAAAATAAATTTCTTAATATTAAGAGACTCATGTGAAGAAATTGGCTCACATAATTTTGGGGGTTGGTGAGTTGAAAATGTATAAGTCAAGTTGGCAGGTAAGAAACCCTGAAGAAGTTGATGTTACCATCTTGAGGCAGAGTTACTTCTCTGGGAAACCTCAGGATTTTTGTTTTATACCAGGGGACCAGTGCACAAATTTGTGCACCTTGAAAGGAACTGTGGGCTGTGAGGCGGTGGTGGGCATAGGAACGGGTCTCAGCCCATCATCTTCACCCCTGCTCAGCCCCTTCCACCTTGGGCTCCAAATCCCCTGTCAGCCAGTAGCCCCACTCCCACCATTGCCGCTCTCATCCCCTGACAGCGTGTAGCGATTGGGACCAGTGCCAGCAGCGGGCGCGAGCAGGGCTGGCACTGTCAGTAAATGAAAACGGTGGCTGCTGCCCCAATGTCCCTCAGGAGCAAGATGAGGTGGAGAAGCCCTCAAGGGCGATCAGGGCCAGCAGCCATCACTTGCACCCACTGAAAGTGCCAGCAGCGGCTCTGGCTCTGGGTGCGAGCAGGGCCAGAGCCAGCAGTGGTTGCGAGCAGTGGCTCCAGCCCCAGCTGCGGGTGTGAGCGGGTTGACACCAGCAGTGGGTGCGAGAGGCGGCTGCCAGCACCAATTGCCCCTCAGGAGCAGGGAGAGATGGAGATGCCTTGAGGGGAAATTGGGGCTGGCAGCCACTGCTCACACCCACTGATGGCGCTAAGCAATTGCAGCTGGCGCTGAGCACCAGCAGCGGGTATAAATGGGGCTGGCGCCTGGATCAGGTGCAAGCACTCGGTGGGACCGTGGCATATAGGAGCAAAGAATTTTCAGTAACCACCAGAGGCTTGCCCTGATGACAGAGACTGGAGCCCTGCCTTGGTCTGGTGCCCCTACTCACCTGCTCCCCCATCCTGCTGTGGCCGATGCCCTCCATGTTTCCTACGAGCACCCTGGTGGTCAGTGCTCATCATAGCGACCAGTTGTTCGGTTGTTTGGTTGTTCAGTTGTTCCGTCTTTCGGTCTATTTGAATACCTCAATCTCTGGCCCTAGTGAGGGTTCTTGTGGGAGTCAACCAATCGATGTGTCTCTCTCACATTGATGTTTCTCTCTCTGTCTCTCCCCCTCCCTTCCACTCTCTCTGGAAATCAATGGAAAAAATATCCTCAGGCGAAGATTAACAAAAGATAGATAGATAGATAGATGATAGATAGATAGATGCTAGATAGATGATAGATAGATAGATAGATAGATAGATAGATAGATAGATAAATAGACAGATAGATATACTAGAGGTCTGGTGCATGAAATTCTTGAATGGGTAGGGTCCCTAGGCCTGACTGGAGATCAGGTCTGATCAGGTTCCCTGCATCATTGCCTCCCTGCCTCCCAGCCTCCTCATCTCCCGAACTCCTCCTTCCCTTGCCACCCATGCACCACCACTGCATGGTTCCCCCCACCTCCCCATCTCCCTGCCTCCTCCTTCCCTCACTCCCTCAGTGCCCTGCAGCCTCCGCTGGTCACCCACCATCGATAGATAGATAGATAGATAGACAGATAGATATACTAGAGGTCTGGTGCATGAAATTCTTGAATGGGTAGGGTCCCTAGGCCTGACTGGCGATCAGGTCTGATCAGGTTCCCTGCATCATTGCCTCCCTGCCTCCCAGCCTCCTCATCTCCCGAACTCCTCCTTCCCTTGCCACCCATGCACCACCACTGCATGGTTCCCCCCACCTCCCCATCTCCCTGCCTCCTCCTTCCCTCACTCCCTCAGTGCCCTGCAGCCTCCGCTGGTCACCCACCATCTTCCTCACCACTCCCTGGTGGTCAGCACACATCATAGCTAGTGATCAAACTCCAGTTCTCTGGTTTGAGCTCCAGAGGGGACAATTTGCATACTAGGCTTTATATAGATAGATATTCATCTTTAACTTCCAACTGCATCCTGATTAGACTTTTATCTTCCATTCTTACAGTGACCTGAAAGATTCAGCAGAGAGACTGTCAATAGCCACTGTGGGAGAATAGATGACTTCACGAGGAAACCATGAGTGCGTATCTACAGGTTATAATGTCTAGGTTAGCAGTTTCTAGTGCTCATATTCTTGGGAGAAAGGCAATAAAAGTGACCAGCCTGAAAAGGGCTCTCAGCCCCTCACCCAGACTGGCCAGGCACCCCAGTGTGGACCCCCACCCTGGAGGGGGTGTGACCAGCTGCAAACAGCCATCCCCTCATCCAGGCTGGCCAGGGACCTCAGTGAGGACCCCCACCCTGATCCAGGACAACCTTTAGGACAAACCAGCCAGCCCCCACCCATGCACCAAGCCTCTATCCAATATAGTAAAAGGGTAATATGTCTCCAGCACCAGGATCAGCAGAGCTGCGAGGCCTCCTGGCACCGGGATCGCCGTGACAGGGGGCAGTGCCCAAACCCCCTGATCTCCCTTCGGCTCTGTGTGTGACAGGGGGGTGGGCCACAACCTCCCTATCAGCACTGCTCTGTTCGTGACAGGGGAAGGCGCCCAACCTCCTGATCAGCCCTGCTCTGTGCCTGATACGGGGGAGCTCCCCAACCTCTGATCGCCCTGCGGCTCTGTGTATGACAGGGTGCAATGCCCCAACCCCCTGATCGGCCCTGCTCTGTGGGTGATAGAGGGTGGCACCACAACCCTCCCCCCCACCCCCCACGAACCCTGCTCTGTGTGTAATGGAGTAGAGCCATAACATCACCATCAGCCCTGCCCTGAGTGTGACAGTGATAGCGTCCCAACCCCCTGATAGGCCCTGCTCTGTGGGTGATAGAGGGCGGCACCTCGACCCCCTCATCCGCCCTGCTCTGTGCGTGACAGGGGGTGGCACCACAACCTCCCCATCGACCCTGCCTTGAGTGTGACAGGAGGCGGTGCCCCAACCCCCCAACAGGCCCTACCCTGAGCGTAACTGGGGGTGGCATTGCAACCTCCCTATCTGCCCTGCTCTGTGCATGACAGGGGGTGGTGCCCCAACTCCCCAATCGGCCTGGCTCTGAGCCAGACCAGGGGCTGCACCTAGGGATTGGGCCTGCCCTCTGCCACGGGGGAGCAGGCCTAAGCCAGCAGGGCGTTATCTCCCGAGTGGTCCCAGACTGCGAGAGGGCACAGGCCAGGCTGAGGGAACCCCCCTTCCCCCCGAGTGCACAAATTTTTGTGCATCGGGCCTTTAGTAATAATAATAAAACCTTGAAAGTATTTGCTTAGGAAGTTTTCAATATTCAGTATTTTTGGAAGTGTCAATAAAGTACTAATGGGGTGGTAATAATAATCTGGCCACTCAGTGTATATAGACTAGAGGCCGGGTGCACGAAATTCGTGCACTTGCAGGGTGGTGGGTCCCTCAGCCCGGACTGCACTCTCTCATAGCCTGGGAGCCCTCAGGGGATGTCTGACTGATGGCTTAGGCCCGCTCCCCAGAGAAAGGCTCCCACCACCGCTGCTATGCTAGACAGCCATGAGCCTGGCTTCTGGCTGAGCAACACTTTCCCTGTGGGAGCACACTGACCACCAGGGGATAGCTCCTGCATTGAGCATCTGCCCCTGGTGGTCAGTGCATGTTATAGTGACCTGTTGTTCTGCTGTTTGGTCAATTTGCATAGCCTTTTATTATATAGGATAATGTCTTATTAGGGGCAAAGCCTCTAATTCAATCTTTTTTAGGTAGTTAAAGGGAGAGGCAGAATTTTCACTTGAGCCTGAAGCTAAAATGCCCTTAGCTCAAAAATTTGCATACCAGTGAGACACATTTTGGTGAAGCTCATTCTGAACCCTCACACTGTTCTATTATGTGTATAAATATTGGGAACCATCTTATCTCTTTAGTGAAAGGAACCTTTTGTTATGTTACAATGACTAACTTTATCTCATAAGTTGTGTTTTTGCTTCAAGCCTGTATCTAGTATTCAAGCAGCAACTTCAGCTCTCCTGTTCAATATTTACCTGGCATATCTTTTATTTTATTTTCTCTAAATCTTTCTAGATTTTTATGTATTAGATAAGAATAGCCCATGGACACAGACAATAGTCTGGCAAAGGCCTGGAAGGGGTAGGTGCCGGGTGGAGGAGATCAATGGGGGAATAATAAAACTAAAACAAAAGGGACATCTGTAATATTTTCAACAATAAAGATACATTTTAAATAAAGGAAAATATCTTAGTTGAAAAGAGTTTTATGTGAAATAATATAAGTAATTGCTCTACACTGTACTTTATATTCTTAACTCCTCTCAAAGAGATATTAATTGACCGTATGTTGACTTAATCTTAATTGACCCTATGTTCACTGTCGGCAGGAATGACTTCTGCCAGCACTGACTGCCACGGGGGCTGCAATCAGACCCTGCTTTTTTCTTCAGGCCTCTGTCCGGGCCTGATCACTGTCCCCTCGGCAGTCAGTGCTGGCTCACTGAGGTGCCATGGCGACCCAGCACTGACTGCAGGACTCACTTCTGGTGTTCGATCGAGCCTTCAGTCGTTTTGGACGTTACGGACCCTGACTCTTTATATATATAGATATTTTATTGTTTAAAGTATTATATATGTCTCCTTTTTCCCCAAGTGACCCCCCCCCGGCACTCCCACCCTCCAGGACAAGCCCTCACCGCCTGAGTGTCTGTGTCCATTGGTTGTGTTAATATGCATGCATACAGGTCCTTTGGCTGATCTCTTACCCCAGACTCCCTGCATTCCCTTTAAGGTTGGACAGTCTGTTCAGTGTTTCTTTGTCTCTGGATTTATTTATGTTCATCAGTTTATGTTGTTCATTATAACCCACATATGAGTAAGATCATGTGATATTCATCTTTTTCTGACTGGCTTATTTCACTTAGCATAATGCTTTCCAGGTCCAGCCATGCTATTGCAAATGATAAAAGTTTCTTCTTCTTTACAGCAGCATAGTATTCCATTGTATAGATGTACCACCATTTTTTAATCCACTCATCTGCTGATGGGCATTTATGCTGTTTCCAAATCTTAGCTATTGTAAATTGTGCTGCTATGAACATAGAGGTGCATATGTCCTTTCTGATTGGTGTTTCTGGTTTCTTGGGATATATTCCTAGAAGTGGGATTACTGGGCCAAATGGGAGTTCCATTCTTAACTTTTTGATGAAATGCCATACTGTTTTCCACAGTGGCTGCACCAGTCTCCATTCCCACCAGCAGTGCATGAGGGTTCCTTTTTCTCCATATCCATTCCAGGACTTGTTGTTTGTTGATTTCTTGATGGTAGCCATTTTGACAGGTGTGAGAGGGTACCTCATTGTTGTTTTGATTTGCATCTCTGGGATGATTAGTGACTTTGAGTATGTTTTCGTATATCTCTTGGCCTTCTGTATGTCCTCTTTTGAAAAGGTCTATTTAGGTCCTTTGCCCATTTTTTGATTGAATTGTTTATCTTTTGTTTATTAAGTTGTATCAATTCCCTGTAAATTTTGGAGATTAAACACTTATCTGACATAGCATTGGTAAATATGTTCTTTCATGCAGTGGGCTTTCTTATTGTTTTGTTTATGGTTTTTTTTTTTGTTGCTTTTTTTGTTGACCAATTTTCCCAACATGATTTATTGAAGAGAGTGTCTTATCACCATTGTATGCACTTGCCTCCTTTGTTAAATATTAATTTAGCATAATGGCTTAGGTTGATTTTTAGGTTCTCTGCTCTGTGCCATTGGTCTCTATGTCTGTTCTTGTGCCAGTACCAGGCAGTTTTGAGGATAATGGTTTTGTAATATAGCTTGATATCTGGTATTGTGATCCCTCCAACTTTGTTCTTCTTTCTCAGGATTGTTGCGCAGCTTTTCCGTGGGTTTTTTTTTTTTATTCCATATGAAATTTAGAGAGTTTGTTCTAGGTCTGTGAAATATGCCGTTGGCATTTTAATGGGGATTGCATTAAATCTATAGATTGCTTTCGGTAGTATGGACATTTTAATGATGTCAATTCTACCAATCCACAACCACGCTATATTCTTCCGTTTATGTATTGCTCTATTTCTTTTTTTAATGTCCTAT
>NW_006300036.1:3297959-3318537 GCF_000327345.1 Myotis davidii | reverse complement strand
TCCTGAAATAAATCCCACTTGGTCATGGTGTATGATCTTTCTAATGTAATGCTCCATCGGATTTGCTAGAATTTTGTTGAGGATTTTAGCATCTCTGTTCATCAGTGATATTGGTTTGTAATTCTCTTTCTTTGTTTTTTAATCTGATTTTAGGATTAGGGTAATGCTGGCTTCATAGAAAGAGCTTGAAAGTGTTCCTTACTCTTTAATTTTTTGGAATAGTCTGAGGAAGATAGGTTTTATTTCTTCTTTGAATGTTTGATAAATCTCCCCAGTGAAGCCGTCAGGTCCAGGACTTTTGTTTGCAGGATTTTTTTAAAATTTTTTTCTTTATTGATTAAGGTGTTACAAATGTGTCCTTATTCCCCTATTGCCCCCCTACCTCCTCCCTCTCATGCCCTTACCCGCCTAGTATCTGTGTCCATTGGTTAGGTTTATAGCATGCTGGATGTTTTTTGATGACTGCTTCAATTTCCTCCTTAGTTATTGGCCTGTTGAGATTTTTTTATTCTTGATTGAGTTTTGGAAGGCCGTGTTTTTCTAGGAATATGTCCATTTCGTCTAGGTTACCCAGTTTGTTGGAGTAGAGTTGTTCATAGTATTTTTTTTACTCTCCTTTGTATTTCTGTGGGGTATGTTGTTACTTTACCTCTTTCATTTCTGATTTTGTTTATTTGGGTCCTTTCTCTTTGTTTCTTGGTGAGCCTGGCTAGTGGTTCATCAATCTTATTTATCCTTTCAGAGAACCAGCTCTTGGTTTTATTGATCTTTTATTTTTTTTGTCTCTATGTCATTTATTTCTGCTTTGATCTTTATTATTTCCTTCCTTCTGTTTACTCTGTGCTTTTCTTTTTGCTGTATTTCTAATCCTTTCAGTTGTAGGGTTAAATAACTTATTATCACCTTTTCTTGTTTTTTTGTTTGTGTGTTTTTTGAGGTAGGCCTGTAGAGCTATGAACTTCCCTCTCAGGACTGCTTTCACTGTGTCCCATAGATTTTGGTTTGTTGTGTTTTCATTGTCATTTGTTACCAGGATGATTTTTATTTTTTCTTTAATCTCTTTGGTAACCCAATCATTGTTTAATAGCATGCTGTTTTGCCTCTAAGTGTTTGACTTTTTTTTTCATTGTTTTTATTGTAGTTGATTTCTAGTTTTATACCATTGTGATCTGAGAAGATGCTTGATATGATTTCTATCTTGTTGAATTTGAAGAGACTTTGCCTGTGTCCAAATATGTGGTCTATCTTTGAAAATGTCCTGTGTGCACTTGAGAAGAATGTATATTCTGTAGCTTTGGGGTAAAACGTTCTGAAGATGTCAATTCCATCTGATCTAGTGTGTCATTTAGGATTACTTTTTCTTTGCTGATTTTTTGTGTAGAAGATTTATCCAGTGATGTCAGTGGGATATTAAAGTCCCCTACTATGATTGTATTGCTGCTAGTCTCTCCCTTGATATCTTCCAGAATTTTATTTATTTATTTGGGTGCTCCTGTATTGGGTGCAATAAGTTTACCAGAATTATCTCCTCTTGTTGAATTGCTCCCTTTAGTATTATGAAGTGGCCCTCCTTATCTCTTGTTATGGCCTTCACTTTGAGGTCTATTTTGTCAGGTATAAGTATTGCTACCCCAGCTTTTTTTTTTCCATTTCTATTCACCTGAAACATTTCTTTTCCCCATCCCTTCACTATCTGTCTATATGAGTCCTTTGTTCTGAGATGGGTCTCTTGTAAACAGCAGATATATGGGTCATGTTTTCTTATCTACTCAGCTACCCTATGTCTTTTGATTGGAGCATTTAATCCATTCATGTTTAAAGTTATTATTGATAGGCACTTGTTTGTCACCATTTTTATTCTTTATGCCTGTGTTCCTTTATCTCTTCCTATTTCTTCTTTTTACAGCAGTCCCTTTAGCATTTCTTGCATTGCTGACCTGGTGTTAATAAGCTTCCTTAGTACTTTTTGAAACCTCAGGTTTCGTTTTAAAGGCTTTAACTGACTGAGGCCCACGTGTAGTAACAGGGTAATCTCATTAATTTAAAGTCAACTGATTGTGGATGTTGAACACATTTACAAAATACTGTCACTGCAACACTGAGGTGAGTGTTTGCTTAAATAACTGGGTGCTGTTTTCTAGTTAACTTGACACATAAAATTAACCACCACAACCACTATGCTAATAACTTAAAGTTAAAGCTAACATTTGAAATTTCATTGTGCTTTTATACTAGAGAGAAACACAGGAAAGTCAGTGTGTAATGGAGGTACAATGAAGGTGAATCAAGAAAACACACAGAGCCTCCTTCACAGTTGTGTCTAAGTGTGGCTTTGGTAAATGGAGTTGGTCATTGCTAAACTGTTTGCACCATTTTCCAAGTAGTAGCAATGGATTTGGTCTTATTTACCCTATTTTAAAAAATTTTTTTCTTTTTTTTTTTTTGTGTGTGTGTGATGCCTGGCTTAGATCACACATCAAAGTTTTGGTTGAGCAATGTAGTCTGTCGAGGAGAATGACAGATATTAGTAAAACCCTAGTAATTTTGTGGCTTTAATTTATCACATCAATATCACAATTTCACTTGCAGCATACCAAAAACATTGGAAAATCATGCATTTTCACTCCTGTGTGTCTGATCTTGTTGCATTTGGCTGTAGGTCCTGGGTTCACTTTGTACCTGCTCTACTCTAGCAGACTCAGTGAAACATGTCATTGCCCATTGATAGCAGAAGAGCAGTGGAGGAAAGTGCAAATATGGGAGGCCTCTGGAAGCCTGGGCTTAGAACAGGCATGCTTTCACCTCTATCTACATTTTACTGGCAAACACTTGCATCACTGGTGTGGGGAAGTATATTTTGCCTCTAGTGGGAAAAGCTGCAAAGTTATAAGGCAAAGATCCTGGATACAGGGAGAAGTTGGGCCAATAATTTAATTAAATTTAGGATAGAGTATCAGTTTTGTATGGTTGCTTTAACAAATTCCTACAAATGTGTTGGCTTAAAACAATAGAAGTGAATTTTCTCACAGTTCTTGAGGCCAGAGTCTGAATTAATATCACTGGGCCACATTCAAGAAGCCACAGGATTGGTCTCCTTTGGAGGCTCCGGGGGAAGGTCCGTTGCTCCCCTCTCCCAGGTTTTGGTGGCTGCCAGCATTCTGTAAGTTATGACTGCTTCACTTCAATCTCTGCTTCATAGTAACCTTGGCTGGTCCTCTTCTATCTTCCCTTCTTCTGTGTATGTGGAATCTCTGTGTGCCTCTCTTTTTAAAAGACACATGTAATAGCATTTTGGGCCTAATTGGGTAATCTAAGAGATTCTAGTCACCTCAAGATCCTGAACTTGATCATATCATGTGCATAAAAGATAATATTCAAGTTTCCAGGAATTAAGGCCTGATGTCTTTAGGGCATTATTTTTTTTAGCCTACCACAGATAGTAATAGCATTCACAGAAAATTTACCCTATGTTAGACACTAATTTAACCCTTTACATATATTCACTCATAATATTTAATTCTCAAAACAACCCTTGATACTCTCTCAGTTATTATCCCCACTTTTTATTTGAGAGAACTAAGGAAAAGAGAAATTAAACAACAACCTGCCCAGGTACGAGAGGCAGAACTTGAGCTCTCTGGCTCCCGGAGTCTCAATTACTACACTGTACTGCTTCTCAGCTTTGCTTGCAAATCAACAGAAACACAGATGGGAACCATGGCCTCTAACACTGAGACTTTTAATGATGGGCGTTTAGTACCCCTAAGCAGATTGGCTTCTTATATTGGAAAATATGGACTGGGCTTCTGAGGAGTTCAGGGAGTAGGGAAAAAAAAAAAAGAATATCTTGGATGCTGTCAACCATTGTTCCAAAACTGTTGGACTGGGATAAAGGACCAGATTCCTGGGAGATATTCCAGTGGCTGAGTTCTCAGCAGAGTGTCTCAATTTGAAACATTTCTGCTTTGCAAATCTTGTTGCTTCTTCTCTCCAATATTACTAAAAAGTTATGATTGGTGCTTGACAGAGTTTGTGTTCTGATGTCCAGCAGAACGCTGCAGCCAAGGAGTCTTACTCAATAGACACAATTTAATGGAAAACACAACCCGAGTGATGATGGTGGTTAGGTTATTTTGAACCAGTCATTTAACAGAGTGATGTGATTCTTTAAACACACAGGCATTTTGCATGACTCACATGCTAAGCTTTCTTTCTTAGCTTAGCTTCTGATCTACCCTTCAAAAGGGAAACACAGCTATGTGCATCCTTGGGTTTGAAATCTTGGTTTAAATACTGACAAAAATCTTATTTATTAGATTATGGCGAACTCTAACATTGTACAAGAGGGGATGCATCCAGCCACATATGGTGAGAGCCAAATGTTCTCAGAGATGTTCTACTTTTTAATGCTTTTCTAGGACTTTCCTCCACACTCTTTAGTTCACATTTTTTCCTTGAAGGTTATTCATTGGCACATACCTTATATATAGGTAAGATATTTATTTATTTCCAAATGGCTTTGTTGGCTCTTTAGGTGTGCTAAAGATTTTCCTAGTACATGTTTAAAGACACTATTATTATTTTCTCCAAGAGTAAAAACATTTAAACCCATGAACTTCAAAATAGATTCCTAACAAATCAAAACTACATCTTTAAGTCTGCCAAAATGACTGAACAGTAAAAACAAACAAACAAACAAACAACAAAAAAACACAAAACATTCTCACTGAAAGTTGGGACAAAGAATCAGTTTCCAAGGTATAAATGGTAAACTCAAAGCAAGACCTTTTCCTTCAGTTTTTCACTTTCTATCACTTTATAGAGAACTATCATTTGAATTAATTCTACATAAAATTAAGAATGAAGACTATGACTAATAGTTACATTTCTGTCATAGAAAGAATTGCCAAAAATTGAACATGGTATATGAATCAGGGAATTTTCTGTCTATTTCTCCTCTGAATATTATTGCAGACATTGAGGGGAAAAAAAACTCCTGAAATATTGAGAGGTGTAAGATGTCTGTGTGTAGTGAAAGATAATATTTGGAAGTTTTAGGAGAAATACAAACCCTCAAGAAGAGAATAACATATCAACACGAAGCTTACTCCCATGTCAGATGTTAGTACTCATTTTCCGTTCCTGGCTTGGCATGATCTTATGCCAGATAGTCACATGGCCCGCCTGTACCTCAATCCCATCTCTGGTCAAACCCTTTCTCCTCCAGGAGTCCTTTCCTGACCATTCTATCAAAAATAGAAAACCCTGCCACTCAATCCTTGTCTCTGTTAATTTTTTCTTATTGATATTTATCACTAAGATTATATTATGTGTTCATTTATTATTTGTTAGTTAGACTTTTTTTTTCCTGTTCCCTTCCTTTCCTCCAGCCCACACTCACCTAGAATAGTGCCTGATACAAAGTGCATGCCCAGTACATATTCACTATTCCTTGTCAACCTTCCTTCATCCCAAACTTTAATTACAAACACACTGTTTGTTTGTTTTCAGTTAAATGCTTATGCATAAAACTTTAGAATAAAGAAAAAATCATTTGAAATATTTCCGAAACGTTAAGAACAAAGAACCAGGGAGCACAGGATGTGAAGAGGTCATTTTATAGATAATGAAAATGACCAGTAAGCAAACCTGACTCCATTCCAGCAGAGTCACTATTCCCATCATTCAATGTTGTACAATGTGCTTAAAAAGATAAAGGTAGGTCATACCACTGCTCACAAAACATGAAGAAATTTTAGAGATCCATGGAGAATTATCTCACAACACTGGCCAATTCATAAAAAACAGTCGGGAGCCATGCCCTAACTCTTCATTTAATTAATACTTTATTAAATTACATAAAACTTATACAGCACTTGGGACACTGTCTGGCACATAGTAAATAGTCAAGAAAAGTGCATTCTTTACTCTCATTCCACATATTGCCTTTTCACTTTTGGGTTATATATAAGGTTTCTGCTTTCTTTCTAATTATTTAGGTCATAGATATTGAATAGGCTTGACTTGGTGAAGGGATGTACTAGGGGAAAATAAAATCAATGCTGAACTCTATTCTGAGCACATCAATAGAGGAAGCCCATTACAACAAATCATTAAATAAATATAGATACCTCATAGGTGTTTCAGACCTTGTAAAACATAATAAATCCACAGAATCTTAGAGCAGGAACTTAAGGATTATCTCATCCAACTTGCCCTCCTTCCTTACATTTGCCAATTTCCTAGTGAGAAACAAGCTTAGGGATTGAGCATCTTGTTCACAAGTCATATTGACTTAATAGTTGAGTGGGGAATGTGGCAGTCTTAATGTAATAGTATGTCTGTAACAATAACTTATGTCTTATCTTCTCATACTGCTTTTTAAAAGGACATCAGGACATCCACAGCATGAGTGGTTTGAGTTAGTTGCCTCTTTTACTACTTATCCAGGAGAGTGAGGGACTGCCCAGACCTGAAGGTGATGAACATGGGGATGTATTGCAAGAGAAACAAATGGCTGCATAAAGGTAAAAGTACAGATTAAATACTGTGAAGAATCTTCACAGCATCAATTAATTGGAACTTATCCATTGAGTGGGAGATGGTACGTCACAGCAGGTACAAATTCTGAATTCAGATATGAGAGTAAATTTCTATCTTATTTAACTTTTTAAAGTTATTTAACATTGCTTTGTCTCTGAGATCCTTCATATATAGTCTGAAGATAATAATTGTATCTTTCTTATATAATTAAATGATCAAATGTATGCATACATTTAGCACTATCTATCTATAGCAAGGACTCAATAGTATTAGGATTGCTTATACTAATATGTACCCTAGATTTTATAATCATTTTGGCTGGATATTATCTGTTGCCTTAGATTTTCTTCGGCCTTCTTCACTTCATTCAAGCACTTGGAAAATGAGCCACGTGTGCCACCTCAATGGACAACTTTGGGTTAAGCCAATCAGGAGTCCTAACAGGGAATTGGAGGAAGGGAGAAGAGAATCCTCTATGAGCTCACTGTGAAGACCCCCAAGAGCCATCACTCTGTTAGGCTGCCTTTTCCACACTGCCCTGTGTACTTCAGCCTCTGGCAACTGCCCTCACTACCTTGACCATCCCCCACTAGTACTAGCCAGGGAGCACTTCTGCATTATCTCTTATGGGCTGCTCATACCTTGCTCCCACTTTTAGAACAGGCCCCTTTGTTCAGCTTTTCTCAAATTATTCTAATCTGAATGTGCTCTCTCCTTCTTGCTGATTCATTATATTTCCATTTGATCTTCACAGCAACTCCATGAATTAAGTATTACTTTCATTGAATGTTTAAAGCAACTGAGGTTTAGGCAAGTTAAACTAATTTCTCAAAGTCAATTGACTAGTACATGATAATGTGAATAATCCTACGTCCCACGTGGTTCAAGGTTCAGGCTCTGGAAGAGGGGCCACATGCAAATGAAAGAGACGAGACAAGAAATGATAATTTGGAAATTGGGGGGCCAGGCGAGAGCTCATCCCAAGAGGATGGACTCCGCTTGTGCTCAGGCCTTGCCATCCTTTAATCCAGTTTGGGTCACACCTATAGCCCTTAGGCAGGCAAGTTCCAGTAACAGGCAGACTATCTGATCAGTAAGGATTGACATGACTATCTGGTGGGGAAGTTGCTTCAGCTACCCTTGTCTCCACTCAACGGTGGGTGCACAGCCCTGACTTTCCCAGGGCTCCAAGGGTCACCAGCATTCCGGGATCCTCGTCCACACCACTCTGCTGGAGAAGACAATAGGCGGTTTCCCATAGGTAATGTCAAGACCAGAATTCAGTTTTCCTGGCTCTCAAGTCCATGGTGATTCTAATGTGCCATGTTGATGTGCTTCACTGTGTTCCCTAGATCATATTCCTCAAGGGCAGGACCAGGGTTTATTAATCTTAGTGTCTAGTTCTAGCCCTATTTTATTCTGAGTAGAAGACATATACTCAATACATGTTTTTAAAATTTCTATCAAATATAATTTAAGTTGGAAACTTATTTTAAGGAGGCATATACCACTTAATCCATGCATTTCATATCATAATTTGAACATATTGTTTTATGATAGACTAATAATCTTACTCCTCATTAACTGCCAAAAATAGCACGCAGCTGATGAGGGAATGCTGTTGGTGGGTGGTAAGGGAGAGAGGAGGATGACTTCATGGGCAAGCCTAGGGAGTTGTTCTGGTTGAATTCTTCAGCTTTTTTCTGGGCCTCTGTCTGAAATGTAGAGCTCTGGGACTCTGGCTACAGATGAAAGAGGCTGGTTTTTTGTTTTGAGACAAGCTGAGGGGTGTGGGTATGTTTGGCTGTGTTTTGAATTTAGTTTTTTTTTTTCCTGCATGAAAGAATCTAGTTTCCTACAGAAAAGTTTAGCATCTGTTTTGTGATTTGATGAATGGCTTTGAGCTGTTAATTTAATTGCTTCCTAGTAAGACACTAATGACCTTTTTTGTTCCACTAAATACTAGTGTGCTTAGTTATAAATTAACCATAACTAAACACTTGGAGCTGCAATACTTGCAATTCATATTGCTTAGGTCAGGTTGTAGCAACCAGAGGTAGTGTTACAGATGACCTGTGGATTTTGCTTTCAAAACCTTTAGTAGGTGGGAAGGCCATTAACTTTCTCACAACAGCAACTTCAGAGAAAAAGCCTACTGCAATATGACAGACGAAGGACAGGAAAGGAGAAAACTGCCTCAAAACATTTCTGAGTCTGGTAAATCCCATTTGATATTTTTAGCCTAGGAGCTAGAGTCTGGTGTTTGGATCACTCCAGTCCCAATTATCGGAGAATTATTTGTTGTCTGGGTGGCCACATACATGGGATAAAGGTAGGAGAGTTAAGCTACAAGTCTGGGCTCCCATATTTGTCTATTGACCACCAGGTTTATAACATTCCTTCAAGAGTGAGAACATCTTTATATATTTCATGGGAATAAATATTAATTCACCACTTCTCCAGCCCTCTGGCGTGGCCACTGAGTGTTGATTTGTTTGGTAATTGAAATTAGGGTATTGCAGTCCCCACTGGACTTACAGGCTTCCTCTTGGAATACTGCCAAGTGAGATCTTTCCCTGAAGGGCCCCAACTAACAGGGAGGCCACAGAAAGTCCAGGCCTGCCTTTGGCAACTGGAGCAATGCAATTGCTTGGGGCGTCTGTATCTTCAGGAGATTTATTCCCTGCCTTCTTTGAAATAGCACTTTCTCACCAAGTAGGAATTCTCCCAAAGCTCCAAGATAAATATTTTTGGAAACCTAATGATATTTGATTTTCTCAAAACTTAGACAAAGATAAGGTGCATGTTCAGGAAGGAAGAAGGCAGAAATCTCACTCCCCACTTCTATCGGAGGCATATTTGGTTTCCAAACTGCCTACAAATGGAGCAGTGGAAAGAAATTCAGAATGAAGCAAAGCTCTAGTGAAAAGAGTGGTCTTGCTCCTGCATCTCAGGACCCTGGAGGACTGTTGCTACAGTGGCTTCCCACACGTGGACTTGATATTATGTCAAGGCCAGTATGAGGAGCAGAGGGACACTTTCACCAGAAAGATCAAGGATCCTTTAAAATTGAAAATGTGCATGGTTATGTTAAAGTGAATGAAGGAATAAGTGTGCAGTATGTAAGCCAAATCTTGATTTTTTTTTCTTAACAGCCCCTACCTTCATTCAGCATTTCAATGACCACATTATGCTTTAGGTGAAATGATACCTTATTACTAAGATTACATTTGAACCCTTTCAAAGGAAACTTGTAGAGACTGATGTTGTTAAACCTCAGGCTCCCTATCTCTTTAGCTATTAGAAAAGAATATATAGCCACATTTTAAAGAGTTATTTACATTTTTTTATTTGTCTAGAAAAATGTGTTTCTAAGGTTATAATTTACTCGCAGATCCTCAGGTTAAGCACAGCCATGCAGTTCATATTACGAATAGACTTTAAAGTCTCTCAAGGTGAAACTATGTTGAATGTGCAAATCACCAGCATCACATCTATCAGTAAATATTGTTAGCTCAACCTTTGGAATAAATGCAGAATTAGACCATTTCTCCCCACCCCACTGCTGCCATTTGGGTCTGAGCCACCGTAACTTCTTACAATCATTGCCTATCTCATTTCTCTGATTCTAACTCTGATTCTCTTAAGTCTTTTCTCAACCCAGACCTGTCTTATCAAACAAATTTACCCTTTTGCTCAAAACTTTCTTTTCTTTGTTCTTCATCCTCTTTCTTTCTTTCTTTCTTTCTTTCTTTCTTTCTTTCTTTCTTCCTTTCTTTTTTTCTTTCTTTGTCTTTGGTTAATCCTCACCGAGGATATTTTTCCATTGATCTTTTTAGGGAGAGTGAAAGAAAGAGGGAAAGACAGAGAGAAACATCAATGTGAGAGAGGCACATCGATTGGTTACCTCCTGTACCCTGACCAGGACCTGGGCTGGGCAGGAGCCTGCAACCAAGGTATGTACCCTTGACCAGAATTGAATCTGGGACTCTTCAGTCCTCAGGCCTACGCTCTATCCACTAAGCCAAACTGGCTAGGGCTTGCTCAAAACTTTCCAAGGGCTTCCCATACTATTCAGAATAAAAGTCAAAGTCTTACAATGGCTTCCAAGGTCCTATATGATCTTCTCTCTACCCCATCCTGTTCTCTCTCTTCCATCTCTTACCACTCACTTTCTGTTCACCTAGTCTGGCCTCCTTGCTGTTCATCCAATGTCTTTGCATGTATCACTAGTTTTTTGTTTCGTTTTATTTTGTTTTATGTGTAGTATTTCATTGTATGGATATACAGAAATGTGTCTGTCTCTTCACTATTGATGACCATTTGAGTTGTTTCCTGATTTTGGCCGTAACAAAAAAGTTGCTATAAATTTCTAAGAGGCTAATAGGTAAATGTATATTTAAACTTCTAAGCAACTGTCAAACTATTTTTAAAAGTGTCTGTGCAAAGACATGGATGAATCTCAAAGTAATTGTGCTGATGGAAAAAATCAGAGAAGAAATTACATATTGTATGATTGAATTTATCTGAAACTCATGAAAATACAATCGTCAGTAACAGAAAGCACTACAATGACAGAAAGCAGATCAGTGGTTTTCTGGCACGGGTGGTATGAGAAAGTGATGAGGGTGAGGAAGGAGGGATTACAAATTGTAGATAATAGATATGTTCATTATCTTGACTGTGATATTAGTTTCACATATATGCAGTATATACACACACACACACACATATATATATATATATAAATGTATGTCAAAACATACAATTGTACAATTTAAATTTGTTCAGATTCTCATATATCATATCTCAATAAAGAAAAATGGAAAAACAAAACCCAAAACTTTGGCTTATAGCGGGAGTTGGCATTAACTGGGATGGGGATATCCATGAGTAGAGCCACTCTAGGGGAAACATGGAGTTCAGCTTTGGACATGTTATATTTGAGATATTTGTTAGACATCCAACTGAGATACTGAGTGGGTACCATAAAACACAAGTCTGGAGTTCAAAGAGAGGCCTGGTATGGGAACAAATGTAGGAGCCATTAACATACAAATAAATAGTACTGAAAGCCTTGGTAGTCACTCAATGGGTACTTGTGATTGCCTTGGGAACCACATTCCTGAATCATCTAATATTTACTGACCATCAACTATACTTTGCTAGATACATTTTAGAAGACAGTGATACATTTGGCTATATTATGAAAAAATACATGCATTTGTGCATGGTATTTCATTTTGTTAATGTAGCTTTGTCTGTGCTGAATGTCTCCTACAGCTCCCTAGGATTGTACTTGCTAAAGGAGCTGAGGGTCTGTCAAAGACCTTGAAAGCTAGTGCTTAAAAGTCCATGCTAATGATCTGGTAATTGTTTTAATGGATTTTCAATGAAGTGTGAAGTTCTCTGCTGACTTCTCAACAAAGTGTAAAGTATGGTGAAGTATGTGGGAGTTATTCTCTTTCCTGTGAATTTGTCTCTATGTGTTTATAGTCAAGAAACATTGCCAAGTACAGCTTTGGTTGCCTGGTGAATACAAGTCTGCTTTGGGTGTGTGAGCACTCAAGCAACCTTTCTTACTTTTGTTTAGCAGGTGGGATGGTGTGAAGCAGGCTGCCTTGAGAAGTACCTTCAGCCCTTTTGAGCAAAGGAAAAAACCTTGAGCCCTGATAGATCTGAGAACAAGAGATCTGAAAAAAAACAGCTGGGATTCCAGGCAATATCTTGTTCTAGTCTTTTTCTCTTGCCTCTCACCTGAAAGGGAATCGATGCTTCTCTAGGTGATTTTATTGCCGTGTCTAATACATTTTGTCTAGAGGACCAAAAGTTCCAAATGTGGCTTCCTGATCCCTGTGAAAAAACATTTTTGTGGAATTGACTTTAGTGCCTTTATTTAGGATTACTGCATGTTAAGATATTTTTGCACGCGTGTGTGCAATAACCCAGCAATGATTCAGAAAAAAACCTTTCCTCAAGGGGAAGAGAATGCATAGTTTAGTGTGTTATGAAATGCTTTCGTCTGGTGGCAGCTAATAGATTTGGAGGGCAGAGAATGGCCAAATGTATCTTGTTTGAGTCTCTAAGGCTTGGAGTCTATGTCCTCCATGTTAGCTCTTTAGTAAAAATACTAGTAAGAGTACACAGAGACCACTGATAACTCTATTTGAGGGTGTAATTCAGCCTAGGGCAAAGCAGTTGTGCCTTAGGCTCTCATCAATACATTTTAAGGTGATATTTTGAAGGAATCATTCTTAGATCTGAATTCAGTTGAGGTTCTTAGTGTTGTAGTGAATTAAGAGTGTGACTGCCTTAGGTTGGGTTCCTTGGAAATAGACCTTGAGATGGAGATGTGTATACAAGAGGCTTATTGAGAAGCATTCTGTAGAACCGCACCAATAGTAAAGTTGTCGGGAATAGGATTAGGTGGAGGGAGAAGTTGAGCTGAGGTGCAATTGCAACAGAGACTTAAGTCCTGGATCTGGATTGGTCCTGCAAAGCTGCTCCAAGGTGAAACATGACAGCGGGGATTTGTATCTTTCCATCAACCAGTCACTGAATGCATACTGCTCTTGGGGAGAGAGTTTAACCTTGGACAAAGGAGCTCCCTTTGGCAGAGGGCAATTCTTTGATAGGGATGTAGAAATCAACCATCAATAGCTAATGCACCAACAGTTAGGAAAATAAGAGCTTCAGTCCTGAAGGGGATATTTGCGTTAGGTAGCACAGCATCCTTTACACAGTTAAAAATGTAGGGCACCATTAGACTGCACCTATATTAGTGACAACTGACATAGAGCTTCATTTTGCTTTGAAATTATGTCAGCAATTTATGTTAATCACAAAAATAAACTTATTGAGAACTTACTCCGTACTGTCTATTTTCACCTGCTGTAGTTTCTTTTATTTCTTTTAATAGTCAGAGCCACTCTGTAAAGTAGATATTATATTACCATTTTTCTTGGAAAGTATTTTTCAGGGAGATGAATTGCCCAATGTCACACAGTTAATATCCGTTTCACATCACATGCTGTTTTCTTCAGGTTATACCCTTTCTCTGTCCAGCCATATTGAACTTTTCTATTTCCCAAATTAATCTTGCTTTTCCTTGCTTCTTTGAATTTGAATGATGTCGATCACTCTACCTGAGATGTCTTGCCTTGCTTGTCTGCCCATCAAACATCCATTCATCCTTCAAGGCTCATTCTAAAGATCAATTTCCCTGCGAAGTTTTCCTGAACCCCCCTCATAAATAGTTACTCTTCTGGTCTATGATCCCAGAACACTTTGTAGATTATACCCGATAAGTGATTGAGACATGTTCCTGAAATGAAGACGTGAGTTTATATTTTCCAGCCATGTTGTGTTACTTTGGGATTTACTTCATGCATTTTTCCAAGAAGCGGCTCAATCTTGGAACCTCCCTGTTTCTGTTTTCCTGCAGCTCCAAGTGAAGCCCAGGACACGCACTCAAAGCATTTCTCTTGGCTGATCAAGCTGAGCATCCTCACAGTACATACTGGAAACTGCAATCAGATTTTCCACTTCATGATGTTTCTGTTGTTGAATTTGTCTGAAACTCATTTAGAGACTCCCACATTTTATTCACAGATAATTATTTGGGCCACACTGATAATAGGCTGAGTCATATCCAGAAAGTATAAAGGCTACTTGATTCCTTTTTGTACTTTTCATTTTTCTTTTTGAGGAGCTTCTTACACAATGGCAGGATTTCCATACGGAGGAGAACACTATAATGGCAGTTCTCAGCTCTACCTTAGCTGAAGAGCAGTCTGAAGTTGTAAGTGAAGATGCTGACTGTTAAATGTTCTTAGTGGTCTACACACTTGCTCTAAGTTTAGAGCTTTGAGGGTGGACTCATTCTTCAGATTCCCTCCTGTGAGTTCTTTGTGTTCATTCTTACATAGAGCTAGCCTGCATGCTGAAGTTCCATGGTGACTGTAGGATATGTAATCCTGTTCCCAAATTACTAAATTAAAAAAGGAATCTCCTGAATTAAAAGCAGGGATACATACAAGCTCATAAGTTATCTGTAGAACTTAGAACAAGAGTAGAAATAATGGGCTCCCTTATTAAATAGAACTGCTTGCATGGCCTCACCTCTTTTCATTGACAATTTTATCACGGACAAAAACCAGTTCTGTCACCATGAAGCAAAATTTGACCTTTAACGAATGCTTCAGGGCTGACGAATTGGTCAGTATCTGGAAGATTTCTTTCATCAGATCAAGTATGGATTTGAAGCAAAGATGTACACTGAAAGAAGGACATTTGCTCCAATTGACCTTCATTTGGTCTGTGCTTTGCTGGGACTGTCAGGAGTGGTACAGAGTAGCTGTCATAGGCATAGTGAGTGCCACCTGTTCAGCTCCCCTCATGTTCAGTCTAATACAAGTCCTGAATGTTCCCGGCGCTCTCTTATCTCTGCTTGCCTGTCTATTTCACTAAACTGGCTTCTTCTGATGACAAATCTTCTAATCATGCCCCTTTCAATGCACAGCAGTACTGTTCACTCTTAAAGGATGACTGCAAGTGAGTCTATTGGAATAATTAATGCAGACCTCATAAGTGACAATTTACAACTCAGGAGTGGAGGGAGAGGTCTTCTATGCCATGTCACAGGTTTCTTACCACTGAATTTACAGAATGAACAGAACTAAGTCATTGTTAATGTTGAACCTCAAAATTTTCCTCTACTCATCTCTGTCTTTTAGGTGTCAACTCTCTTAAGTACACTGTCCCTTAAATATTAATCCAGCTTTGTTATTTAATCAAAAAGCTTCTCTGTTCTTTTCCTACTTTACATTAGCCTTTTGTGAAGCATAATATCAAAAGCACCAGAAGACTACATAATTCATATCTATAGCTCATTTTTCTCTTCAAACCCCCATTTTCATGGCCAAGTGATACTTTTGTGACTCCTTGGAGGCTCTTTGTCATTAAATCATCACCACAGGTCAGTTTTCCCTTTACTAGTCAATAATACAATAAATTGACATTCTAGAGCAGCTGTCTTTCAGAAACTCGAAGATTATACCAACTTTCTAAAAACTTAAAATTGTAGTTCTTAAATACTTTAAAGCACCAAATCTTCAATTTCAAAGTATTGTCACAGTTTTTAATTAATTAATTATTTTTTAATTTTTATTTTTATGGAGGTGGGGTGGGGTATTTTATTTTAGAATTCAAATTTCCTTTATTTTCCTTTTTGTATTAGCCATTAACACTACCTTACCTGATCCCAGCATTTGTTTATGTTTTGTGTATTTTTATTTATTGCCTGCCAAATGTACTCACGTTTATTTATTCATTCAAGAAATGCTTATTCAGGGGCCACTAGCATGCCTACTACCTTATAATAATGTGATTTTTAGAGGATCTTATTTAGGGCTGCCTACAGTTGTGAGGATCTGCTGTGCCTTAAGAGAGTCAGGGATTGAAGCAAACTGCGGTATAGAAATTACCTGTGAACTGGTGAAAACAAGCATGGAAACAGAGGAGTGTGTGTGTGTGTGGGGGGGGGGGGGCTATAGGGTAATAGAGAGGCACAGAGAGATGGGTGACTAACCAAGCCCAATGAGCATCAATGGACTTTTTCATAAGGATCTGATATCTAACCTCAATCATAAAGGGGGAAAAAAAAAGGAGTTCTCCAAGCAAGGAAGGACTGGAAAAGTATAGCAGGCAGAGAAAGCAGCACAAGTATGGTAGTTGCAAAATTCCAGATGTAGTTGGAATTACAAATAATACAATTCTGGCAGCGGTTCCCTGTGGGTTGGGACCCCTTTTGGGTTCCAACGACCCTTTCACAGGGGTGGCCTAAGACCATCGGAAAACACACATATAATTACATATTGTTTTTGTGATTAATCACTATGCTTTATGTTCAATTTGTAACAATGAAATTGGGGGTCACCACAACATGAGGAACTATATTAAAGGGTCACGGCATTAGGAAGGCTGAGAACCACTGTGCTAGAGTGTAAAGGGGAAGGCAGAATTTGGGTGGGGAGTGGGTGGAGAGAGGTCTGGAGATGGGCAGAAGCCAGTTCATAGAAAACTTTTTATGCTACAAGTGGCTTTTTTCTTCTGGCAACAGGGAAGTGTTGAAAGGCTTTTAGCGAAGGAAAAAAAATAGATTTGAGCTTCAGGTCACTTTCTGGGGTGTGAGGAGAACACGTTTGAGGGGAGTGAGTTCCAGGGCAGGGAAACCAGTTCGGAAGTGGCTGCAGCTGTCCAAACGAGGTGTGAGGACAGCTGAGGCTCCAGGGGAGGTAATCGAGTTGGAAAAAGGGGGACCGGTTGGAACAATCTTTAGGATACACTCTTCCGTGTGCAAGTGAGTGGATTGGCCATCCTGCCATCCGTCCATGAGTGGGTGGAGGCACAGCCTCTGTGGAGGTTCTTAGAGTGAGAAAGGAATCTTCCTTTCCTGAAATGATGCCTAACACCTCTGTACACTGACACCACATTAGGCTTCTGATTCTGCAGGAGTAATGCTCACGAGGCACCAAATTTCCTGCAGTGGGTCCAATGCGTTCCTCAGAAGTTTTCTTCTTTTGCCTCTTAAATATCTGAAGCTTAATCCCAGTGAGGAGAGCTGTCATTTTCTTTCCAGACAGGAAGCTGAACTGTCATTTTGAATACCCTGGGGCTTTCTGAACTCACAAACCTTTCATTATAAGTACTTGTCTAACTTACAGGGAAGTTCCACAGAGCTCTCACCATGCACTGTGTTTAAGTTGCTGCTCACGTGTCTATAGTTCTGCCCTCAGTGCATGGGCCCCTCAAAGTAAGCTGCCTAGGCAGAGGTCAAAGGAGTGGCTCTTTGATTTTGGGAGATGGTTCTCAGTAAGAGGGAGGGGGTGCTATTTATGCCCATTACTGCTGATAGATATGCATTATATCTCCAACCTATAGAAGTCTACATAGCTCTCAGAAGCAAATAAAACAAAATAAAAATTGCCAAAGATTTAATAAATGAATTAATGTGTTATTCAAAATCTTTATTACAAATCTACTCAATGGCTTGGTTCCTTATGAAGTACTGCTTGATTTCCTCTGGGATTACATAGTTGGCAGCTCAAAGCAGGGAGATGGGTCATGTGAGGCTGAAAGGTACATGTGGATAACTACCCAGGGCAGCCTTAAGCATGGGTAGCAGGTGAAGGCATCAGTCAGGAGCTAGAAGGCCCGCATATAAGTACGAACTCCAAGGGGGGAGAAAAAACATGGAGAGGCAAGAGAGAGCTAACAGATCGGACCAGATGGGGTTGGCTCTAAGTGGCAGCAGGTTAAGAATGAGAGCAGAGGGCCCAGAGATATTGCTGTAAAGACAGATGGGAGTGAGAGCCTCACTCTATGGGATGCTGGGAGTTGTGTGTGGGTGCTTCCCACTGGCTTCAAAAGCACTGGTTTGTGGCAGACATGATTTTAGAAGTGCAAGGGAAGGTTCTCACAAACATTACTGTCTGCTTGCAGGAGATAAGTCTAAAACAAGTGGGAAAAAAGCAGCGGCAGAAGGAAGACAGCACCTAATTGAGCGTACTATTGTGTGATGTGAGAGCCTAGAGGAAGAGTTTGATATAGACCAAATTTCTGAGTTTGGTGAGTGAAGTAGAGGTTAAGTTGACAATTGTCCCACTCAAAATCCTTAATTATTTTTAAAGTCTTATTTCTAACTTTAACTTTATTTATTTCTAAATCTCACCACTCCTTCCTAACTTCCCATTATCCTCCCTGTCAACCTTTACTGTGACATCATGCTTCAAATTCCTGCTCAGGAGCCACCTCCTTCAGGTATGCCCACCTGGATGTAGCAAGTCGGCATCAGTTGTCCTCTTTAGAGCTTTATCCACTTCCTTTTGGCCGGTAAGTTACTTGAGCAATTGCCTCTGCTAGGTCATGGGGTCCATAACATATTCATTATGTACTATTGCTCTCCCTGCACATCCAATCCATCAAACAACAGGGAACACTTCACTTAAGGCATTTACAGATCTCCATTAATTATCCCCTTACCATCCTCTTTCCTATTCCCACAATTAAAAACTTGTCATCTTTCATTATTGCTGAGTCTGCCCTGCTCCAGGTAAGCCTGTCCATCTCCCATCTCCAGCTCACATTTTATTACTTTCAAACTCTCTTTGCTCTATTTCTCATCTGTACTTCCCTTTCTTCTTTCCTCCTGTCAATGCCTTCTTCATCTTTATATCTTTTATTTTTTCCTTCCGGAGCTACCTTCAAGGTCTTGCCTTCATGACTCTTGACATATATTTATCATGTGTATTATTATTTTTTCCAGTAAATACACTTATTTGTAACTAGTCTCATACCATTCATTCATGAATACATTCATTTATCCATTTTTCTCATCAAATAGTTTACTATATGTGCCAGAAACTGACACACACTAGAGACACAAAGGTAACATGACATAATCCTTGCTCTCTGAATGTTCACAGCCTGACACAATTGCGTTATCTCTCTACTTGGGTTTAAAAATATTAGATATAGACATTCATGTTTATTTTACAGTTTGCAATGCATTTTCAAATTTCACTTCTTGTGTAGTTTGATCTTGTCACACATTTTAAATGTAATTGCTAATTTATCTGTAAATGTAATAGACTCTCATGGAGTTCAGCATTGGTGAGGATGAATATTAGAGTTCAACACAGACCAGATTTACAAGGTTTTCCTCAAACAAGTTATAGTTCAACAATGACATTGTCATGTACACCTGCTCCGTGTTCCAACCTTTACATTCAATCCAATTTAATTCAATCCAATGAAACTAACATTTGGCAACAGGTACACACTCAGGGTTCCAGGAAGAATAATGCTCAGACCGTGACATCCAGCAAACTCAAGTAGGTTTTTCTTTTCTATAATATTTTTTTGTCTTATTTCTCTATGGTTCCTAAGGGATATGGGGAAGATATCAATTATCTCTTCTTTTTATAAAGAGAAATTGGTTGACATGTTTTTCTCTTTTGTCAACAGAATCCTTTCAGTCATAAACACATCCTTTCTCTGGCACCTGGTGTATTTGATCACCTTGTAGCTGTCCCAGCTCCCCACAGAGAACCAGGAAAGGACCACAAAAGCCATTTCATTTGTTTCAACTCAGCTGAGTTCTCATAGTTCACCTTCCAGTTAGACAAGCATTATAACTCAGTGAAAAGAAAAAAAACAAACAAACTTTTGAACAGCTTCTCAGAACAGCACACTCTGCCTGGTTTGCTCTACCTCTTGATTCTCTGCATCATGGGAACAAGTGCTTAATTGATGCAGTATTAACATTATTTCTCTTAAAGTGCACAGACAGCCACTTCCACAGCCTCTGTCATTCTTCTGAATCCTGGCTCCACCTCAGGGGTGAACTCACACAGGGATGTTTGCTCTAATGGGAAACTTCCACTCGGATGTCAAAGAAGCGGCAGCAGGTGCAGAGGTGTGCCCCGGTGTGTGACAATGGATTTGTGGATGCCACAACAAGGGGAATAGAGAATCAGTAGCTCTCTCAGCTTATAATAGTAAGGAAAACTATGTTTTGTGCTAGGAATGAGAGCAAGGGGAAAAAAAAGCTTAAGGAAATAAAATCGTGAGGAAACAAGCTGTTTCCATCTAATGTCTCAGAAAACTCCCATATTTTACATGTATTCTGGCAAGAATACAGATATTTTTAACCCTCCAGATAGTTTAACTATAATGATGTGTTTCAAGATCTTTCCCAGCCATGAAATGACGAACTGGGGGAGTGAGGGGCCCGGAGCAAGACGAAGGACTATGGAGAGCCTAGGACGTTTTTATTAAATGACTCATAAATACCAGGGAGAAAATTATAGTCGTTATTATAATAGCTATTACATAGCTCATTTTAATTAAAGTGAAAGTTGTATTTTTTTCCTGATGTGGAACTGTATTCTGAATCCATCACTACAGGGTCTGGATAAATTGAAACACTTAAGAACCAAGCCCTGATAGGAGCAAATGTGCTTTGGGATGTTAC
>NW_006300036.1:3283454-3297945 GCF_000327345.1 Myotis davidii | reverse complement strand
CATGGGAGTGCTGTGACTTCCGGTGAGCCCTTAAACTTCTCTCAGCATTATTTTTTCCATCTGCAAAATGGAAATGGATGTCACACGTGCCTTGTGGGCAATGCCTAAACAGCAAAAGTTAGAGGAGAGGGCTTTAGGATTAACAATGTAAGTCGATGCACTCCTCCACCCCTTTTTCCACTCTGACCAGACTTCTGTCTTCACAAACTCTCTTAAGCTGACTCTGGGGATCCTGCTCCCCTTTTCACAAGCACTATGGAGCCTGTTTGGTGGAAGAGGCCTGAGGCAAATAAGGGCATCAGAGACACTTGAATGAACACACTGATGACATGTATCTACTATTCATATCCTGCGGTAAGCAGAATATACCAATTCCCTCCCCCATATCCACATCCTAATTCCTGGAACCTGTAAATAGTCTTACCTTATATGGCCAAAGAGACTTTGTAGATATAATTAGGTTGAAGATCTTGAGGTGGGAGATTATCCTGGGTTTTCTGGGTGGGCCCAGTCTACCCACAAGGGTCCTTACAAATGACACAGGAAGGTAGGGGAATGGGTGTCAGAGTCAGAGAGAGTTGAAAATACTATGCTTTTGGCTTTGAACATGGAAGAAGGAGCTATAAGCCGAGGGATGCAGATGGCCAATAGACACTGGGAAAGACCAGGATGGATTCTTTCCCAGAGCTCCCAGAAGGAACCAGACTTGCAAACACCTTAATTTTAGCCCAGTGAAACCCATTCCACACTTCTGACCTCACAAACTATAAGATAATAATACATTTGTGTGGTTTTAAGCCACTAACTTTGTGGTACTTTGTTACGATACAATGGAAAAACAATACACATCCCAAACCTATCATTGCATCATTTGCTTTACACTGGAGTTAAAACAAAAATCCCACTCCATCAGCCTTCTTCTTCAGAGGCAGTCTACCAACTGTGGGAGAAATAGAGCTGGTGAGAAAGGACTTAACTTTACAGCCTTACTCAAGTGTCTTCTTTATGGATAACATTTGGCTTTATTTTTTTATTCCTCATGATTTTTTACCCCTTTCTAGTCATCACTTCACACCTTCCAGAATAATCTTCTGAAACCAGAAATGTGATCACATCATTTTTCTGCTAAAAATTTCAATAGTTTTATATTGCCTTCAAGAGAAGGGGTAAATTCCTTAGCACAGTCTATAAGACCCTCTGTGACTTGTCCCTGATTGAGCTCCTGGCAATATCACCAACCACATCTTATCCCACACAGCCCTCTTAGTCCCTAAGCTCCATAGTAAGTTACTGACAGGCTTTCACATGCTGTGGTTCTTCGCTTTCACTAGAATGTCTTTCTATTTTAGTTGATATTTCTTGAGCACTTATTATTGCACTTGGCACTTATAAATGCTTCATTAAACTCTATATAGCAGGTACTAGTATTATCCCCATTTTACAGATGAGAAAACTGAAATATAGAGAATGTAAGGAACTTGACAAAAGCCACAGGCCTAAACAGTGGAAGAACAAAAATACTGATCTGGGAACAGGAGCTAGGTTCAGGGAAGAGTGAAACAAGGAATGGGGAAAGTCCATGTAGGGCATTTATTAATTGGTTACATCTTTGGACACCTGGACCTTGATCCTGCTAGATCCTTCTGAGTGGCAGACAGACTGTCTAGAAGTTGTCCACCAGAGAATTGATAGGTAAAGCATGTATCCATTGGTTTTCATTCCCCATTGGTTGAAGCTTACTTGATAGGGATGTTAAGTGCCCTCTACTATCTGGTGACATATGGGCTACACCAGACACCTCGGCTACACCGCTGTTCTATATAGCAACATGGGAAAATCATTGGAACTGGAAAATCCAAGGCAGAAAGCTGAAGGCCCCATCATGCATGTGATGTAACATTGCCACAAAGTCCTCACAAAACTCTACCACAACTAAAGTGGGGATTGAAAGCAAGGCAGAAAGACATGAAGTACAATTTTATGGGTTTCTGATACTCTGCTCTAAGTTTCCTGATAAGGTTATTATTTCAGGGATTTAGAGGATGTGGAATAAAGCTCCTTCTATAAATGTGCATAGACACTCAAATCTAAACTAGACCCTTGCGATACTTGTCAACATGAGTCACATAGATGATGTGGATCTCAAATCTCACATGTCTTTTATAAACAGGTACCTACTAGAAAGAATTCACAAAATCTGAGATTGATATGAGTCATACTAGGAGTTTTGCTTAATGTCTTCCTTGAGACCTAATCTTATTAAAAGGACCTGTTGAAGGAAGGTGAGGGTTGGAGGCCAAAGACTAATGACATTTTTTAATTTGGTTAATCTAATAGAATCAGGTGGTTCACCCTTCAATCACTCTCTGAATGTGGGAAGAGATGCATTTGAATCAGGCAAAGGAAAATACCTTCTTACAACACCTAACTACCTACCAGGTTAGAGCCAGAAGCAGCAAGTTGGAGCGGAATTCTCCCAGGTCTGGAAAATTCCGGGACTGTTGCTAAGAACTGCAGGTGACAGAGGAGAGTGGCCTGGTGAGGGGGCCTCTGGAGATGAGGTGCTCACTTGCTGCAGAGTCTGGCTTTGTTGGCTGAACAAATCCTGTGTTTGAGGCCATGGGTATGAGGTATATATGGACAACAGGGCACTGAGGTCTCCATGAAGAAAAACAAAATGAAAAATTATTTAGAGGTCTGACTCTGCAGGCATTCTGTGGTTTCCCCAGCCTCTTAAAAAAAGATTATTTTCAGAATCTATTTGTTTCACTGCTGGAGATCAGGGGAGCAAGATGTAAGAACTGTTTGTCAACTCTCAGGCAGAGAAATCACTAATTCATTTCTTTCTGGGGTCAGGGAACCTGGTCTCCTTTTATCAAAAGGAAATTACTTCACAGAGAAAGTGCTGTCATTATAAGGAGGAAAGAAATTAAATTGCACCAAATTTGCAAACCACTCACTTGCTTCTGTTCTTTAATTGATTTTTGAACTGAAGCTCACTTGCTAACTTTCTGCCTAGAAGTTTAGAACTAGCTTCCTGTTTGATCACAGGAAGTCATTATGTCACATTTTGTTTGTAATGAAAACACACACTCATACAGACATACACACACTCACACACACACCTCTATTGTCACAGGCCACCTTTGCCTTGAAGACTGAACCTAAACTTAATCCAGCAAATATGTGTTGAATATACACTATATGCCAGTTATTATGATGGATGGTAGGGCAAAAGAAAGACGTGGTTCATGCCTTCATGAATCAACAATCTCCATCTAAGAAAAGAACTTGGAAAATGGAATCATTCATTCATTTAAGCATTCACTTAACAAATATGTTCTGAAAACCCTGTTAAGGGCTGAATTGTGTTTTCCCCAAATTCATACGTTGAAACCCTAACTTCCAATGCAGCGGTTCTCAACCTGTGGGTCGCGACCCCTTTGGAGGTTGAACGACCCTTTCACAGGGGTCATCTAAGACCATCCTGCATATCAGATATTTACATTATGATTCATAATAGTAGCAAATTACAGTTATGGCGTAGCAACGAAAATAAGGTAATTCAAGTTAAATGATGTCATAAGAGTGGGGCCCTAATTCAACAGAACTAGGAAAGGAAGAGATAGCAGAGGGCTCTCTCCCTCTTTCTCCATGAATACACAGAGGAAAGGCTATGCAAGGACACAGTGAGAAGCAAGGAAGAGATGTCTTACCAGAAACCAACTCTGACAGCACCTTGATCTTGGATTTCTAGCCTCCAGAACTATGAATAATAAATGTCTGTTGTTAAGTCAACCAGCTAGTAGTATTTCTTTATTGCCAACTGAACAGACCAATACAGGACCTGTTATGTACCAGGCACTGGATTAGGTGCTAAGGGTGCAGCATTGAACACTACATGCTCAGTTCCTGTCCTCAAAGGAGTTCTTTCTAGTGGAAGAAGGTTAAGTGTAATGCATGTTTTGAGAACAGAAAATAGTTATCTGTGGAGAATTTATAGAAGGAATATGGCTTACTTTGGCAGTCAGAAAAAGTCAGCACTATTTTTTTTTTTTTAAATCAGATGTAGGTTCAAAGTTGGTGGAAGTTGGGATTAAGGAAGGTTAGTCAAGGAAGTGGCCATAGTCTATGTGAGGGCCTGATGACGGGAGAGGTCATGGCTAGTTTGATATCCTGGAATGAGGCCTGCAGGCACAACTCAGCCTGCAATGGAGAGAAATAAGCACAGACTCATGAGGCCACATTTAGAAATGTCTGCTTGATTCTTAGAGCTTGGGAAGGATTTTAAACAAGAGAAAGGAATGAAATTGGAGTATTATGGGGGAGCTCTAAGGGTAGGTGAGCAAGTTAGGAAGAATAAGGCCCTCAGATCCTAATGATTATGACAGCCTGTAGTATTGTTTCCCAAGGTTGGATGGAGTGTATGGAAAAGGTTATTTTGTGGAGAAATAGTCATTTTTATATGCCTAGAAGGATCTATTCCTTAGGCATGATTTGCAACTGTACTTTCTGCAGCCAGCTAGGAAGAAAGTGTCTAAATAATTTCAAAGAAAGGTGGTAC
This sequence comes from Myotis davidii, assembly GCF_000327345.1. Classification (NCBI taxonomy): domain Eukaryota; kingdom Metazoa; phylum Chordata; class Mammalia; order Chiroptera; family Vespertilionidae; genus Myotis; species Myotis davidii. The sequence goes on along the minus strand of NW_006300036.1, from coordinate 3,293,381 downwards.
TTCAGGTGTTTGTGGTTTTAAGGCCATCAAATGTCACATCAACTCTACCAAAACTGACTATGTATTCAAAATATAATGTGTTGAAAGACATGTATAACTGAATCATTCACTTAGAAATGTCTTTCTTTACTTGTCGGCTGCAGAAAAGGTTGGAACTGACAAATGGTGTGCTAGAGAATTTGGTTTGTTGGGGTACATCCATCCAGTAGGTGTTAGCAATTACACTCCTCTGACAGGGCTCAGACCCACACCTCTGAGCAAGCTTCACTACAACTGCAAGTGTTGATGGGAAGACAATCAGTTATGGTGAAGCCTGGGTGTTATTGCCAAGTAGTCACACACTCAGCATGAATGTCATTCCGCACTCCAGAGCAGAGCTCAAAGGAGATTATAAAAGGCTTGGGTTTGAAATAGTGGCTATAAAAAGGGTTGAGTGTGGGAAGAACAGAGGGAAAAACACATCAGGCTGCCAGACACTTGGTAGAGTTTATACAATTAGTTCCTCATTCCCCCATGTAGCTAAGCCAACCCAAGCTAAGCACTCAAAACATTCCTCCGAATGCCCTCTGAGTTTCACAAGAGTGACGTTCTGGAACCAAATCAGATGTTTCTATGATTTCCTTGATTTGGTTTTCTTTTGCTTGTGGACCCTATTCCCTGAGTTGCTACTTGGCCTTGCTTCATCCACCACATAGCACATCGGAGAATATTTTAGACAATTCCCGTTAGATCTGAAAACCCCAAACTTGCAGAGCCATAGCATTTCCACCGATTGTTGATATTATGTTTGCTGATTTCTTCTGCTCTCTTTGGAATGCCCAGCTGGGCTTGAACTGAATTCTCCTCTCTGATCGGAAGCATGGAGTCTTCTATACATGCATTCCACCGAGGGCTCTCCCTGGTGATCAGTGGGAACTCTGCCCAGGGAATAAGTGCAGAGCATGTTCCTGAGGGCTACTGTAAATATAGGAGAGTAAAGGCAGGAGACAAGCTTGGCCTTTGGCTCTAGAGAACAGTAAATTACCTTGGATCATTTTAGCCCCCTCTGTAATGTTTGGCACACTAACATAGGGAATGGCTAGAAAACCTGGTATCTAGGAAACTGAACATTCTTTACATACAAAAACTGAGGACATTGCTAAATAAAGAGAGAAATGGTAGATGAATTGTTTCAAGGTGGATTTGTCATTCATCAGCGTAATATTTAGACAACCTCTCTGTCTCTCATTCCTTTCTCTCACTGACCTAGTTTTAATTATGCCATGTGAAAAATGTACTTGGTCTTTACAGCCATTAATTAAGTTGCTTCTTGTAACTGCTTCTAAATTTGGGGGGTAAAAGGCTTGGGCTGGTCTTTGATCATGCAGTGCAGAAATGTCAAAAGACCACAAGAAAAATAGATGAGGTGAAAGCCTGTCAAACAAAGGTTCAATTTAGAGAGTTTCATTTTTCATGCGTTCCTGGCTTCTTCAGTTACAACTTGATTAAGTATTTAAAATTATATTAAGATTAACACAGAACTCTTCTAACTCTCTTTTTGGGTTGCAAGGTTTCCTTTTGGTTTTCTTCATCTATGGTTATAGAACTGTTATTGAGCTTATTCAGGCTGCTTGCTCTCAATTCTTGAGGCTGAAACTTCACAACTCTGGGTCACTGGTACTTTGATTCTGGAAAAAGCATTGTTTTATTTGTAAAATATGAATGAAAGTGTTTGCTCTTTCCTTAATGATGAACTTCATTTTCTTTGCTTCTTACACTTTTAGGAGATTTCTGTCTCCCACCCCAGACTCCAACATTCCTAAAATGCCTTTGTTTCAAATATACATGGAACATTTTCTTTGAAGCAAGGCTCATAGATAGCCAGACTGGTGTATTATAAGAGCACTATGGCTGGGCTTAAAACAAAACAAAACAAAACAAAACACCAAAAATGGGAATTATAACTAATTAACTTTCTTTCTCAAACCAAAAAACTAGTAGGGCTAGTAGTCTTACTCCTAAATGTTTCATATTGACATCCTATGATATCTTCATATACATTCAATTATTTGTCCTCACAATAATTCTAGAAGGTGGTATAGGTAGGCACTGTTCATGCATATTTTACAATTAAGGAAACTAAGCATTAGAGATGTTAAAAAACAAACAAACACAACAACACACACACACACACACACACACACGCACACAATTAAAAATAAAACAAAAAGAAAACTTGCACAAGGAAGTTTTAGGGAGATTAGAGTTGGGATCCAAATCCATGCTTGCTTTCTTTGCTCTTCTCAGCCTGCCTTCCTGCCACCCAAGCCACTGTAAAAGACCTCTCCTTGAGTCTGTGTTGGCTGGCAGTAGGAGAGAAAAGTTGTGTTTGAGACCAGAGGAGGCAGATTTGTGAATTTATATGAATTTCAAGGTCAGGTTGATGTTAGAAGAATCACCTAACCTCTTCTGTGCCTTCAGTTTATTTTATTTTGTTGTTGTTGTTGTTTGCCTTGTTTTGTTTTATCAGTAAAATGGGGATAATGATAGTATCCACTCATAGGTCTATTGTTGGGACTGAATTATTCATGTAAACTATTTAGCAACTGGTACAAAGAAAAAAGTTTTTAGCAACTCTTATTTTCTTTCTCAGCTTCCCTGCCTTCCTTCTTTTGAACATCAATCATTCACTGAGTACTTAGTAACTGCCTTAGAACTGTTTTAGATATGGAGCTAGTAAGATGTGAACCCAAGGGAGTAGTTGAAATGAAAAGATCTTAAACTCTTAAGCTTGGTGGGACAATAAATTATATAACAACAGGATACACAATATTATAAAAATATGAGAGAGAAACTAGATGTTGAATTGAGTTTTTCCAGATAGAGAATTAAATGAGTAGAAGGAACAGCATGTGCAAAAATATGTGGCAAGTGGCCTGATGTGGTGAAGAGTGCAGTCAGCAGTGATGGGTCGTGAGGCAGAAAATAGAAAAGCAAACAATGAAGGGCCTCAGTGCCTTCTGTGGAGGTTAGTTCAATTATATAGCAAAGTTGTGTAATCCTCACTATAAGTCACTGTTCTATTCAATAGACTACTATTAACTCACTTGATCCTCACAATAACCCTGTGACATATACACCGCCATTACTCCATTTTACAGATGGAGAAACTGAGGTGCAGCCCAAGTCACCCAGTTAGTATTGGCACAGTTGGGATTTGAACCCAGACAGTTTGGTTCTGGAGTCCTTGTTTAACTACCTTACTCAGCTGCTTTGCAAACATGGATCTAATCCTGAGAAAACGAGAATCAACTCATGGGATGTGATCTTTTTAACCTTTAGAAATATTGTTTTGGGGTCATGGCAAGGTGATCTGGATGGGGGGAGACTAAAGGCAGAGAGATTCATGAGCAGGATTTAATTACTCAGGAGGATAATGATAAGGGCCAAGCCTGAGCCTGTCAAGGTGGGTAGAAAACTCCAGGGTGGTTTTGGAGGCAAATGGTGGGGTGGTGAGGAGGGCGAGAAGGAAAGAGAAGGTAAAGGTCACTTTCATTTCCCACTTAGGTATCTGAATAGATGGTAAAACCATTAAAGTTCAAGAATCAGTCATGTGGAAAGAGAGGGATTAGGTAAGAAAAAGCAAAATCTTCTAAATCCAGGAAATATAAAATGCATCATTAGATAAGAATAATTATATGGTTTCTCATATGCCTATTTGAACTCCCACTCAAACACCCACAGAGTTGATAGGAATGAATGAAAGAGAATGTATATTTAACACTAAAATGAAAAACAAAGGTTAACAGAAACAGAGAAATTTGTTTGGAAATGTTCTCTTACCATGAAAATGAAACCACTTGTAGCATTTCAATGTAGCGAGGAGGCCAGGATGGCCCAACAAAATGGGCAAAGGGTGGGAGGGTTGGCAAAGCTAAAGCAGGGCTGAGAGACTATAAAACCATTGCCTGCTTGCAGGGTGGCCCTCCTTACCTACAGTTATCAGCCTGTAGGACCAGCAAGAAGAAAAAGCACCCAAAGAAACTATGCACAAAAAAGCTGCTTTTATTGGCCTTCTTAATACTATCTCTCCCTATCTCCCTGAACCTCATATTTATCCTTCACTCTCCAATTGTGCAAACATATTTTCTCCAGTTAAAACTAGCTATATTGGGGCTGGTCCCTTCATTGTTACATTCGTGGGGTAGTAGGACCTTATAAGGATGCTTCTGAAACTCGGGGGAAAGAGGAATCAGGACTATCAGAGAATGGGGCATAATGACTCAAGAAGGGCTCTTGTCACAGGAATAGTGCCCCGAAGCTCATTGCTTTTTGCCTTCCTACTCAGCGTGCTCACCAAGCTGTCTTAGACAATCGTTAGAAAGCCTTGAAATTTTGCAGACCATTTGGACTACAGATTGGAATATAGTTACAAAGAAGTAGATTTACTGTGTCTGAATGCAAAACTAATCAACTCAGAATGACAATTTCATATGGTTAAACCCATTACAACTTTGCTTCACTTCTTTCATCTCTTGTGAGTATGTGGGATGTCATTAATGTTACCAGCTGCATGGTTTTCTCTGAATACCGACAGCAGAGGGGAAAAACCCACCCTCGACGCCATTGGCTCTCCTGTTTTCCACTCAGACAGCTATTGTACTGCCAAGGCAAATGTAAAACAGGCTCCCACAATAACAGCAATTTCCCAAATGCCCTGTTAATTTCCAGTAAACCAAAATAAAATGTGTTATTATTTATTAAGAATGTGCACTACACACGGTTTCCAGATGATAAGTATTTCAGTAAAGCACCACATGGAGAACAATTTGAGTTGACTTGCAAGCGGTATGTAACCTTAGAGTAATGGGTATAGCCCAGGGTCAGAATTGTCACTTTTATTGGGTTAATTCAATGTTCATGGTTTATAGAATATGCTATAGGACTAGTGAAAAGTTTTCCAATCCCCAGTATCAGCTGCATTATACATGTAATTTTATGTAAAAGAGGAGTGTCTCGTATGTCATTATTTATTCATAATGACATTCATGAAACAACTGTATGGCACAGTCTGATAGTGTAGTCTGGGGTACAGAATATGGAGCACAGATTCCAAACACTGGGTCTCAGACAGCTCCTTTAATTATGTTCACTTTCGAAACACAATGTAGAGAAATATAATGTCACACTTGTGGGACAGAATGCCATTATTTCACAGAGAGCATACACACATTTGAAGGATCCCAGGTTTGGGGAACAATTTGAGCTCCCTTCAAGGTAGTTGAATATGTTAGGAATCTTTTTTATAACACAGGCCCGTGGGTCTCCACCTGGGTTAAGGGGAGCCTTGCTCCAACCTCTGGTTTGTGGAACCTTCCAGCTCTGAAGAGAGGATGACTGCATCAGACAAGGACTCTGTGGTCACAGGACACCGTCTAGAGCTGGCCCATGCCAGACCTCCTGGGGGGGCTGCCTGCCTGGGCTTCCTTTTGTCTCCTCTGTGCTTCCAGGTCCTCACAGCTGGGTCTGTGATTTCCTGACCTGAGGCGGCCTGAGCTGGGAGGCCTGAGCCACGGATCCTGCTCTCCCTGCTGGCCTTGCTGCTCCACGTGCTCCCAGGCCACACAGGGGCCTGGTGCCCCGGGAAGGGTCTGCACTGTGTCACTGCCTTCTGTCCCAAGGTCAAGCCCTCCTTGTTCTCACGGCTGCAGGTCTCTAAATTAGAATTCCAGTTTGGTTCTGGCTATTTGCCTTAAACTTTCTTTAAGGCTTAAAGAAAAGGATCTCACACTGCTTTTAAAGAGTTAAATATATAATACACATTCATTCACGAAAATAAGGAAGTCCCCTCCAAATTATACAGACTCCACTACCTTGTGAAATAACCACCTCTAACATTTTGAGGTTTATTTTTCAAGTCTTTTTTTTCTCTGCACATATATACAAAAACATACTTTCTTACAAAAATTAAATAATATATATATAATATATATACACACACATATATATGTAGTTTTATAACCTAAATATGTGTTTTTTTCTGGTATGAAAGTAAGTTATATATAAAAATACACTCCTCAATGTTATCTTTAGTGTTGCTTACTATTCTAATTTACTTTAAGCTTTTAAAATTCAAGAAGAATGTATTGTTAGACATTCCTTGTCTTTATTACCTCATCCTTTTTACAGTTCCTCTGTCTAAAGCCTTATGATGGGCCGCTGTGACCCCAACATGGTAAAGTGAGCCTCTGGATTTGTAAGAATACCTGAAATAACTTTCTTTGAGCGTTCTTCTTACACCGAGGTGTCAACAACACTGCCTCAGAGGGAGGAGCCAGACTCCCTGGAGCCTCTGGGCCCTGTACCTGGTAGCCCCTGCCCAGAAGACCCCTCCCTGCACAGGAGCCTGAGAGCCCTTCTCAGTCACTCACAGCTCAGTTCTTATTCCCCATCACTAGCAAGCTTCTCTTGGGCTGATGAGGCCATTTTAACCTCCCTTCTTTGTGCGTGTTTGACACTCATAAGCACCTCTGATTCTGTATCTGCCATTATGCCACTAGACTGAGCTTCCTGCGGGTCATAACCACTTCTCTCCTGCATATGTGCCCAAGGTTGGTTGGCATCTGGCATGAAAGAGCTGCTCCATGAATGCCTATTGCAACAAAGGAAGGAAAGAAGGAAGGAAGGAAGGAAGGAAGGAAGGAAGGAAGGAAGGAAGGAACTTCCAGAATTTGGAAGACTGATGTTACAAATCTTCCTAAAACTGAGGCTCTGTAGAGGAGATGGTAGGCAGGTGCCATAGGGAATGTAAAGGTATCACCTAAACAACCAACTTTTAAATATATAGAAAGAAAGGAAGGGAGAAAGGAAGGAAAGAAGGAAGGAAGGAAGGAAGGAAGGAAGGAAGGAAGGAAGGAAGGAAGGAAGGAAGGAAGGAAGGAAAAACTATCTTAGAGTGAAATAAGAGTATGCTTCCTATCAGGGATTCCATTTAAGCTAAGCCTTAAAAATAGGTGCCATTTGATGAATGATAACTTCTTTTATTATAGCAGCTCTTAGAAACATCCCAACAGTCCCTTAAAGCAATGCATTATACAATTTTCAGTTTCTCCTAAATACAGGGAGATTATCTTGTTTAAGGCCATGGAGCTTGAAAAAGCAACATAGTCTGTGGCCAGACAGCAGAGATAGAAAAAAGGGCAACTTAGAAGAGTGGTGTGCAAGGACAAACATGGAGTGAGGATGACTTGTATCCTGCAGGAATGACATCACAGAGTAGCTCAATTTAACTCCGATGGTGGTGGATATAGAGAATAGTAGGATTGAGGGCTGCAAAGGTAGTTCCGAGCTGAAGTATTGAGTTTATTTTTTTCACCAGACTTTAGGGAGTTGTTACATTCTTTTTAATAAGAGAGTGTTTGCTCAGAACTGGAGGCAGTGTGCATGTGAGTTTGGGAGTAAAAGAGATAGGATGTGGGGAGACCAGTCAAGATCTTATTGCCAAAGCCTGAGTGAGAAGTATAAGCACCTAATGTAGTGACAGTGGGGGTGGGGAAATTGAGGAATATTTTAGATCTAGAACCTAAAAGCCTATATTGACCGACTGCGTACAAAGGAGGTTGGAAGCTAATTCTAGGTTTCTAGTCTGTGAAATGTGCTGTGCCTCTAACAGAAACGGGCTGAAGGATTGCAGTGGGAGGAGGTGCTCCGAGTGGGAGGGGGTAGGGTGAACAACTAAATTTTGGACACAGTATGTCAGAGGGATTGTTTCAGACAGAGATATAGAGCAGGTAGTGGGGAGAGTGGATCAGAGAAATTAAGACAGACTGGACAAGCGTTCTGAGAGAAAGGTCGACATGCCAGTGAAGTGGCAGAAAATGCCAGCTTCTCCTGACCTTGGACATGGGAAGGTAGATTGGGAAGATGGGAAGAAAACTAGGGTCACCAGGGAACAACACAAATCCTGTAAGACCAGCAATGAAGCAGGAAAAGGCAAAAAATGAACGGGGGTGATTTAATGGAATCTTGCGTGTGACCGTCGAAGAAATGAGAGCTACTATTGCATAAATATGAGGTTCATAGATGTTTTTTCACATTATAAGAAGTGTTTGTCTTTTAATAAGGCTAGAGACTCTTGTGTACCCTAAATTCTCTATCCAAGGGATAATTTTCCAAGGCAGAATTTCAGGTATATAGCAGGTTGGTGGGAAAGGTTATTTGGAGTCCAGGGACCTTGTTAGCACACATAATGCTAGTTAACATTTATTGAGCTCATGTTAAATGAATTATTTAATTTCATCTGATAAAATAGTCCTGTGAGGTAAATATTATCAGTTGTTCCATTTTAGAGTTGAGTGAACAGAGGCAAAGAGAGTTTAAATAACTTGCCTAAAGTCACACAGCTAGTAAACGTTAGCTGGTCTAAACAGCCTGGCCCCACTGCCCATGTACTTCCCTCCTACTCTGGGCCTCTTCTCATCCTAATAGGACAGAGTCCTTCGTGCCTCAGAGTTGGTGTCACTCAGACATGGTTTCCCACAGACAGATATTCTCTTGTCCACCAAGCGGGGTGAGCAGGCAAATGCTCCTTGGTCCTTCCTCCAGGATATCGCTGGGAGTCAGGCTACACCCACACCCATGTCCTCATCCTCCCTTCCTCTCTTTATTTACCGTCCCTCTCGGGGTGATGAGGAGGTAGGGAAGTGAGAATTCTAATCTTGTGTAAGTGTTGTGTGTGTGTGTGTGTGTGTGTGTGTGTGTGTGTGTGTGTGTGTGTTGGCTTTGCCTCTGAGTGGTATGAAAACACAGAAAGAATGGATACGGCATTCACCAAAATATATTTTACTTCAGGTGTAGCTCTCAGAAGTGATGCTTATTTTACACAAACACTGATAACCTCTTATCTGCATGTAGAACACATGTATTTAAAGAACCATCTTTCTCTTGAACTGTGTCTCAATGAAAGGAAGGAACCGGCAGCTTCAATGTATAGTTGAAACGTATGCATCGATGTACAACTGGAGGCCAACTTACAATTTTCTGACATCCTCTGTTTCAAGTAAACAGCACTCTGCCATGTGACTGTCCCATTTCCAAGTGGCAAGAATCTGTGGACGCCCCCTACAGGTAACTGACAGGTCACATGGCTGGTGGATGAAAGGCACAGGAAACCTCCTTAGTAGCAGGAGGAGGTGGTGGGGGTGCTTTCATCTCCCCCTGTCACACGCCTACTTTGTTGGAATGCTGAGTATACTCTCACCTGCTTGCCCCAGAACACAATTGCATTCCAGAGGCTCCACTTTAATGCATCCAGGTGGCTTCTCTCTTCTTCAGCCTGTACTTGGTGCTCTTCTGGAAATGAAACGGTGACCTTTCACTTATCTTCAGGTCTGACGCCGGGGCTGGCTGTGATCCTGCCCCAAAGCTTGTCTCTTGATTCATCTAACCAGCAATCGGGGGCTCATCAAGAGTGCGAAGGAGGCCTTTGCTCTTCTGTACTTGTCATCAAAGCCAAAGGAGCTCACTTTCCTCGGGGCAACATCTGGCTAGAATTTATATGGCGGGCATGGAAATATTATTTTCTAGATGTTATGATTTCTTTGCTTTGGCATTGCAGAAAAATGGCATGCCGCCACCACCAGAAACTAATTAGGTCATTTTCCTCATGTCAAAAATCTTCTTGCCAATAACGATTTCCTGTCATTCCTTCCCTGTTTCTGAAGGGGCGGCTGCTCTGTTGGCAGCTTCCTTCAGGAAAGAAATCAAATCAACTGGGCAGCTCTTGAGATAGAGAGCTCCTCTGCCAGAGGAAATGACTTCTTTAGGAGTCATTGCTACACTGACAGTTATGTTCTGTACTTGCTCCATCTCATAGCTTACCAACAGCTCCTTCCGTAATCCTCTGCAACCACTCTGCTCCCCAACCACGACTGAGATACCACTTTGGGT